>NC_137215.1:24094193-24390211 GCF_949987685.1 Ammodytes marinus | reverse complement strand
CTTTAAAGCCCCTGTGAACCCTAATCCACACAATCCTTTTAACTATGTAATTAGGAGAGTTTCATGATAGTAAGCTTCTGAAAAGAGTTAGGCACATTTATCAGTCCAAATTACAGATATTGCCATTTCATGTATGTTTTAAAAATTCAGTTTAGATGAGGCGGGCTATGTACTGGTTCTTATCACACAATAAGTATTTTGAACCAATCACGGCAGATCTCTGCCCAAATATTCTATAAAAACAATGACTGTTCCCATGGAGACCGTTTGATACAGCCACACGCAAACAGTCCTGGAAAACGGGCTACAGTAAGAAAGCTGTCATTTAAACTAAGTTCTGTAATATGTATGAACATTTTGTTTTAAACGTATTGAGACAACCAACTTTGACATCATATTGATTTTTTTTCACCATTTTAGACTAGGTTTCCAGAGGCTTTTAACACACATTGCATCACTTTGGTGGTGTGTGTATGTGTGTGTGTTTGTGGCTTAGCTCTCACACTGACCTCCTGCTGTTTCCCTATAGGGATCGTGGCCCTGTGGTCCCTGTCCGTTCTGTCCTTCGAGCGCTTCTTTGTGATCTGCCGTCCTCTGGGGAACATCCGTCTGCAAGCCAAACACTCCATGCTGGGCCTGCTGTTCGTGTGGACCTTCTCCTTCATCTGGACCTTCCCTCCAGTGCTGGGCTGGAACAGATACACCATCAGCAAGATCGGAACCACCTGTGAGCCCGATTGGTGAGAAATGATTATTATCTCTGAAACCCACAAAATGAACTGTAGATGGTTCATTCATCTGAGAAAACAACATACGTAACTGCTCTCTTAATCCTGACAGTAGAATGTTTTTTGTCTTTTGAAAACTGTTGACAATGTGGTTTATTGAAACTAATCAAATTATATTTTTAGTGCTTTAACAATGTAATATTCTATTTGACTTCAAGTTCATGTTCAGAGCACAGCATCTTAAAATCCTTGAAAAAACAGGCAAAGAACCGACCAGCGGTCGGATTCAAACCGGATCTGCTGTGATGAGAACTGAGCCTACCATGAGTAGGAATTGTGCAGTCTTAAGGTTCCTTAAGACATATGTTGCTAAACCTTATTTAGCAAGATATTATGTCCATGACAGGTCCTCCAAGCAACTTAGAACTATGTATCCGCTTCACATTAGTTCCAATGCTGTAGATAGGGGTGTGTGCCTTTGCCTCCTTTGTTTTCCTCATGCTTGGTTTTGCTGACGTTGAGCAGTAGGTTGTTCTCTTTGCACCAGCCTGAATGGCTGATTATTGCAATGCATTTCACAACAGCGTTCTCTCCATGTCAGAGTTTGCAGTCTTGGGTTTCCAGGGTGAACAAGAGGGGGCTGAGCACACATCTCCAGTCCCCTCCTGATGCATTCAATAGTTTCATATGTCCATACTTTCCTTCTGGTGCTTTGATTGTTTCAATCAGCTGGGAGTAAGCTGGCAGGAGAAGCAGAGAGAAATGTGGTCTGATTGTTCAAAGTGGGGGCGTGGGAGAGCCTTTCAGCTGCCAGGAATCTGTGTTCAGACATGATTCAGAGTATAGTTTCCTCTGGTAGGGGGTGAGAACGTGCAAGTGAAATATAGGTACAGCAGTTCTGAGGTCTGTTAGGTTACAATCATCAGCTCCAATAATAATACTGTCTGTTTTTTTTTTGATGAGACTGCTGACAGCCTCATACAGTATATATAGTTTCTGTATTGCATTTTGAGTCTTAGAGTCTGGGGGATTGTAACAGCTGCAATGAAATCAATAGTGAATTCTCTAGGCAGATACATATTTTTGTGATCGTCCAGAATTGTACATCGTGGGAACACTGTCAGAGGGCACAGCAGTCTGTGATTTCCTGTGGCTGCGGTGTTGCTCAGACTTATTTCATCCTTTTTTATTTTCCTGCGACTGCAAATTATATTGGCCAGGAGGTCTTATGTCTGAAATGGAATAGCTTAGCTCTTAACCCGGCTCTGTTCCCCCTATATTTCTGAGGTGGTCTCACCACTTGCTGGCTGTTTTATGGTCACCACCAATTCTGAGGTGAAACATCTGGCTCCTTAGCTACTAAAGGGCAATTGGTCAGGATTTCCATGCGGTAAAGCTACAGAAAGACACTAGGATGTACATCGTCTTCCTCATCCCATTACGCATAGCCTAGCTGGCTACGGGAGCTTGTTTAGTCCCAAAAAAAGTCCTCAGTGCTTCCTACAGCTGGGTTGGATTGCTGTGTTCTCACCTGCCCAAACGGGCCGCAGCAAAAGTTCGATTCAATCGCAACCAAACACGGCAGGTGTTACAACGCTCTTAAACGCTCCATAAAGGTGATTGGTACAAAAGTCAGAGTCCTCTGAAGGTACAGTGTGTCTGTGAGTGACCACATCCATCACGCAGAGTCAAAATATTGAATGCAGCAGCTTCAAGATAACTCCCCACCCTAACCTTACTTTAACCCTGGTGATTCCTCACAGCCCAGAAATAATTGAATTAATTTACTTTCTTGACACACACACCTCGCACACAACCTGACTTAGATTACAGGCATTCTTCTTCACTCAGCCCCGTGGCTACATTTACACATGTACATTGCTGCTTCAGCCGTATTAGTCCACACTGTGTGAACAACATGTCTCATGGAAAATCTCAAGGAACAGTTTGGCTCTGACCTTGGCCCCCAAGCTGCCATCTGGATAAAGCTATTTAGCTGCTTTGATCAAAGGCTTGCAGAAAGGGGGGCTGAGTGTTTTGCTTCAAGCCCTGCAAGAAAACCATAGCTCAGATGAGGCAAAGGGGGGAAAAGGATGGTTCAGACAAAACAATTAAGACGTCACCTTATGGAGATACCCAGCACATGGATGACCCCACCCACCTCTGACTGCACGCCACATTACTTCTGTCAGAAAACATTTGGTTAACAGCAGGAGTGTATACAGCCAGGGCCGCTGCTAAGCTACTTTCTTATGATTAATACCGCTAAGACTGATCTCCTGGTGATCAAGCCCAATAATTATAAATACTTATCTGAAGGTCTTCGTATGAACATTGATGGTTGTTTTATTTCTGAGAGTCCTCTGATCAAAAACCTTGGTGTTACCTTTGACCCAACATTGACTTTCCAGTCTCACATAAAAGAAATCACTAAGACAGCTTATTTTCACCTTCGGAATATTTCTAAAATCCGCCCTTCTCTGTCCCTGCGTAGCGCTGAGGTGGTTCTCCATGCCCTTGTGTCCTCTCGACTGGATTACTGTAACGTTCTCTTTTCTGGCCTCCCCTTTTCCACCACCAGGAGCCTTCAAATTGTCCAAAATTCAGATGCTAGACTTTTAACTAAAACAAGTAAATTTTATCATATAACTCCTGTTTTAGCTTCATTACACTGGCTGCCCATTCAGGCAAGAGCGGATTTTAAAGTTCTTCTTTTAACTTTTAAAGCCGTGAATGGTCTTGCGCCACTTTATCTTTCCCATTTACTCACTCTCTACACTCCGTCCCGTCCTCTTCGCTCCCTTGGCTCAAACCTCCTAGTCATTCCACCCATCAATAAAAAATCAGCTGGTGGGAGGGCTTTCTCTTACCGCGCTCCTCTTTTATGGAATGCCCTCCCACTTGACATCAGAAGTACCTCCTCCATCTCACTTTTTAAATCACGTCTTAAAACACACCTTTTTACCCTATACTTTGATTAAACTATCTTTTAGCATTTCCCCTGGTCTTTACTATTGTTTTATATTTTTATTTTTTATTGGTTTTTATTTTCTTAACTGTTTTATCCTTTCTCTGGTGTTTTAACTGATGTTTTGTAAATGCATTTTAACTGTTTTTTTTTTTTTGGTGGTTTTTGATTGTTTTTGATTGTTTTAACTGCACTTGTTTTTATTGGAAAGTGTATTGGGACCGTGTACCATGGTGATTTTGCACTTTAAATAATAAATTGATTGATTGATTGATTGATAAGCTTTTGGGTTCCCTAAGCTTAAATTGTCAGTGGTGCCCCCCGCCCGCCCCCAACAAAAAAAAAACACCAAGATGCTCGCACCCGTAGGGCGCAGGCGGAAATGTTTTGCCCTTGCAAGATCTCTGCGACTACTTTTTGGCACATTTGCTGTAGTGATGAGTTTTTGCAAACAGCATTTACTAATAGAAAGAACAGCTCAACTTGTGAAAAAAGTTGCCTCGTATCCTACTAACTGCCTTTGCAAAGGAATTGAGTGATAAATTCATAGACGGATTATGAGATAATGCGCCCCTGGGCACCCACTCTTAAAGGGCCCCCCACTCGTAAATATCCAGTCAGGTACACTGATAATTCCATACAGATACATACAATTACTGGCAAAAACATATTAAGGAAGTCAGTGTTTTTCCATAGGATTTGGGGATATTGTTGGAGGGACCCTGTTGGGGGTTCCGGGGCATGCCCCCCCCGGATTTTTTTTTACCTTTTTAAAGTAAAATGCATCAATCTGGTGCACTTTGAGAGGAAATTTTAGAGGCTATATCAACTCCTGAGATGCAGAAGGAACATTATTTTTCAGATTTTTCTTAAACAGGCAGCACTCCTTACTCTGCAACTGTAAAAACAGTACAGTAGATTGGTCTGCAGATCCATGTTCTATGATGGAGGGGCCCATTTCAACAGATAAAGGGTGGATAGCTACTTTTTATGAACAATTTAGAATTCACACATAGAAAGCTTATTTGTGTATGTGTGAGGGGGGCTTCAAGGCCCCTCATGGAGCCCCTTACACAGAGCTAGTAATGCTGTTCTTTTTAACTTGCCTTTGTATTTCTCCCCTACTAGTTGAGGGGCCCAATGAGTATCCTTATATTTAGGCTATTCCTTTTTGGACCCTGTTATTGACCCTGTTATTGACATCAGTGACAGAGCTCTTTGACTATTCAACATGAAAAGTTACTATCAGTATCTCTGGCTAAGGGCCCCCCTGAGCCCTTGGGCCCCTGGGCCTGTGCCTGGTATGCCTGTGCAGTAATCCACCCCTGGATAGGTTGCACAATTAAGGCGAGACACCCCAGGTGAATAGGGATTTTTTTTTAACTTATAGATATCATCATGAAACTTTGCCAGTTGATTACTGACACAAACACAATCATTTTTTGTATTACATGTTTTTCTTTAATATTTTATTAAATATGCAAATATGGCAATATTTAACCAATTATGCGTAAATTTGGGTCATTTTTCGAGAAAGATTTTGAGATGTTGGATAAAGCCAGAGTTAAAATCTCTATTTTATTTTAACCACATATTAGTTTCTAAAGTTTTTACACAACAGATTTTGGATACAGCCTTTTTTCATTTAATAAATCAAAAAAGACTACGTACATGTCTTAGAAATGCATTTTCGGCATGTTTTTAGGAGGAAAATGTATCATAAATCAGACAATTAACAATATATTAACAAATCCTTCTGTAAAAACCTTTAAAATAGTGCTATGAATGATCATAGAAAGTTTGGTTGATGTCAGTGGTCTAGAAGTTGAGATATCTTTCGCAGAGTATTGGAAAAAGCTCATTTTGAGAAAACGGCCGTTAAAGATAAAAACGTGAATTCTGCTGATAATAGCTAGAGTAATTTATTGAATTAGGCCCTACACCCTTCAATGCCATATAGGCCTACCACTGCTTAACATATATAAACCATAGCATAGTAACATTTACATCCACATGCTAATTTAAACGTGGTTAATTCATTATTAGCCACTGTCTGTCAACCTGCTCCTGTCGGCACAGACGCTCTCTCTCCCCACCATCTCCCCTCTGATCGTCTGACAGTCTGTGTCTCTCCGACGTGATCGGCGTGATTTACATGTCTTTAACACTTCTCCCCTTCAAATGGCGATCATGTAATGTCCGTAGCCAATTGATTAAGTATTTTTTTTGTCTTGGTTTGGCATATTTTCGACGTTTTTCCCATTTTATTTTGTGATTTTCGAGCTACCCGGGGCTAGCATCACGTGATGCCTTTTAGCGAATCACATCGTCAGAAATGTGCATTAGCCAATGAGGTCGCTTTCCTAGCATTGAATCCCTCCTCACACTTTCACGATTGGTTACTGATACAAAGGAAATGACCATATTTGGATCAGATAACGTTGTACTTGAGATTCAGAGCTTTCCAACAGTACCATGGTTATTATGATTCATACAGCGGTCGCGGTGCTGTATGTTACGTTAGAATGCTCACTTTTGACGAATTTAGGAGCAAAATACAGACGCAAGCAGTCAAAGTTTAGTAAAATAAACACCTAAAACGTATATTTTGGACATTTTATCCATACTAGTATGAAAGAAGACATGTTATGGAAGCTAAATAGACACAAATCTCAAAATTGACCAGTGCTTAAAAAAACGACGTTTTTGCCTGCCGTGTCTCGCCTTAAGACAAAACAACAACTAATTTATATATTTTTTGTAATGTAATGATCATCATGAAGTTTTTTAAAAAACCTCAATGTTGGGGGGCCTCCCGGATCATATATTTTTCCTTTTTCATAAAAAAAAATAAATAAATAAAAAATTATAAAAAAAATTTTTGGGGGGCCCCCCAGGAACTTGGTGCCCTACGCACTCTGCGTACCCTGCGTATAGGGAGCGGCGGCCCTGTATACAGCCCAGGTGTGTAATGTCTGATGCATTTGAAAAGCTTCATTTATGTAGCATACTTCTTTTTTTATCCATTTATATTTGCAAGATTTTCAGCACTACACTCGTTTTGAATGTTAAAAGGAATACAAAACGTATGAAGCAGGTTGATTCACCTTAACAGCCAGTCTAACTTGAGTAAGCCTGATCCGATTCCCAATTGGCAGCAGGTTTAGCTCATTCATGCCACTTTACAAATACAAATTTGGGCTGCAAAAACACTTACTCTTATCCAATTGGTGAAGGTTATGGCCTGTTTAAGCAGGGGCCTAGCACACAGACTGACCACGGCTTGCTTGAGCAGTTTAGGGTTGTTTGCTTTTTATTTATTAGTTGTGTGTGTTTGTGTGAGTATAATCCCCCAAACTGTGCATTCTTTTTGAGTGAGTTTTTCCCTAAATTCTCCCCAGCGACTTTCCTGACAGTTGTATTTACAACTTGTGACATTTGCAAAATGTTTGATTTTTTTTTTCTTTTTTCTGTTGCTGTACTGTTCTTCCATAACTGTTTGTATTAATGTACTGCCACCAACCGTGGCTATATTGGTAGGCATAGCTATATAGGTTATCAGTATGTCAGTGTCCTTGGTGAGGGCTTATGATACAATCTACCTCCAGAATGCTGTTGTCTTTCTCTCAAATCCCTCCCAGTGCTCAGGTATCGACTCGGGCACATTTAAATAGACATGTGCCAATCATGATATGTGAAAAGCGCGCGCGTGTGTGTGTGTTTGTGTGACAGTTACTGCAGCACATGCACGTCACAGGATTTCTTCCTTCCCAGCCGCTTTCTTTGCGGCCGGTTGCCTCCCTTTTTTCCTCATGTCAGTCAAAATTCCGTGCTTATTAAGAGCGTCATCATATTCAGGAGTTATTTAGCATTCGCCATGTATGGTAGATTGTGGGATGAAACTGGGAGGTGAAGTGGGAGGACACGGGGTGGAGATCGTCTGCGCACAATTCACCGCAGGTGGGTATTTATAAAGGGAAGATTGCGTGCAGGTGTGCGCCGCACAGTTTTATAAATCCACATTTTTTTTTGCGCAGCACATTTTTGGCTTTGTGCGGACGCAATGTTTTAGGATGGTTTCTACGCACACCGTTATAAATGAGGCCCCTGCTCTTATCCATAGTATTGGCTCGGAAAAATGTGTGAATGTACAGCAAATCAGTAACTCTTTACTATTCTCACTAAATCTCAAATGACTTTGGCCCTCTGACAACATACTGGAGCTGCCGGGGAAGTAAATCCATAGAGTGATTGATGCATTTCACAAATCAATACATTTCAGTGCAGTACAGGGACCCTATCGATTCAGTCCCATGGATTTGGTGACCTGCAATCTGACTGCTAAATAAATTGAATGAACAAATGCAGCTATGTTCTAGCCTGGTCCTACCAGACCATCACACTCCATTTCATTTGCCAACCAATCGCATAACGTTTGGTCATGACGTATGACAGCTCAAATGAGGTGCAAAACGTATTATCTTTTTCTCCAGACAGATAAAAGCCTCTGAATGTCAAAATGACATTTAACAGACAGCTCATAGCTGGGAAATTATGGGATCGCTACCACTTTTGTTCTTAAAGGGACACCCAAGTGTCAGCAAACGAATAGTCTGGAATGTTTTTGGCTTTATTCGTCAACCTATTGATAACTCTCCATCTATTTTTATTGATTGTTTGCATGTCGCTACATGTACTTTAAGAAAAATATGATTTATAACAGCTGAATCCTTATGGTGTTGGCCGGGTTTACATGTAGGGGAGAACGGGGTAATTTGTCACACGGGTTGGTTGTCACAATCGTTATATCTCGGAACCAGAAGGCGCTGTCTATGAAATTTCGGTATGTAAATATCCAGAATTGGATCAGAGGTCACCTACATAGTCTTCCTTGGAGTTAGACTGCTGAATTTGAGGTGAGACGACTGTTCGTGTTTTTCATGTCAAATTGAAAATATTCAGCTCCTCAGTATTTTTCTTTTAGGCTTTTACACAATGGGTTTATAACAAAACACTTGTTACCCATACAAAGTGTGAAGGGTAAACTATAGTTTAGATTGTGGTTAGCAAGCTAATTAGTTGTCAGATGGTTGTTGGCCTTGATGCTAGCAAGAAATTCAAGTTGGGGTTGGTCGTCACATTTTTTGGGGGGTTGGTTGTCACATGTTATCTCAAGGCTGCAGCCAGAAAAGGAACCCAATAACGAAATAAATTGTCAAGCTGTATCTTCACTGACACCCCAGAGAAGGAAAGAATAGAGCAGGAAAAGGCAGCTAGCATGCAAAAGAAAAAAGGGCAAACAAATCAAAACAACCCAGTGCATCCCAAACTAGACCAGCTCCCAAGACTACAGTAAGTTATGTAGGCCTATTTGTCAACTTGACAATGCAATTAAACTTTCAAATGTAGTTCTACTTTCTTGCCTTCTTTTTAAGAGTATTCCCATTAAGATAACCTTGTGACAAACACGCCCATAGTGTTTTGACAACCAACCCCTTGATGGGGTTGGTTGTCACAATGTGTAAGGGTGTCTTTGATGATTAATTTCTTCTTTATTACAATAAAGAAGAAATATAAAAGTGAGGGGTACACATTTCAAGCCAACACCTTAAGCTTCAATTTAATGTAGGAATGACTTTTGAAAGATGAGTAGGTGATAAGGAATTCTCACAAGAGTAAAATGTGTGCCTACTATTCTCCCCTATGTAGGCTAGCCGGCCCAGTACAAAGCTCATAAAATGTAAATGTTAATAGCTTTCTTTTCCTCCTCCGAACAGGTATTCAACCAACATACGAGCTCACAGCTACATCATCACCTTCTTCACCACCTGTTTCATTCTGCCTCTGGGAGTCATCATCTACTGCTATGGAAAGCTCCTGCGGAAACTCAAACAGGTCAGTTCTAATACAACACACATGGAATCCATAATTGATGTACTATGTATGAAGCTCTGACTTTAATATGCATACAAATAATATGAATACCCTTTGTCTGTATTTCCCCTTTGTAGATACAATTTATGTGTGGTGGCTGATATTGGACATTGCATAAAAGTATTAAAGGCGTTTCAATGCATGTTTTTTTAAACCATATATAATAATTGTTTATTATTGTATAACCCTGAATGAGGAATGATGAATAAGAGTTGCTGGTGACCTGCTTAAAATAGCAAACTCATTAGTGGAATAGAGAAGTTAGTAACCATGGTAAGAGCTGTTCTTAAAGGCTCAATGATACAAATAAAACATTTCTTTCCGAATTTTAACTTAAAATATTTGAAACGTTTTTCAATACGTGTATTAACTATTGGAGCATTACATCGTTACAAGTATCAGCTTCGAAAACCCATATATTTTCATAGCTTCTGTGGGTAAGTAAACAAGGTGGGCTCACCGCAGCTAAAGCAACATATCCGTGGCGTTTACATTGTCTGGGCTGTGTATAAACACCGGATTTCTTTGCAGCGTGCCCACACAGTACGGATAGCGGATCTCAATGAGATATACACTGCTTTTGACAAAAAAAAGTGATTCTGACAACAAGTGTTCTCCATAAATCGCTGAGTGCAAAGAGCTGTGTGAATAGCTATAGTCATGGTTCTTATGTTTTTCCTCCAGGTATCTCACGGTCGTCTGTCCACGGCCCGGAAGCCTGAGCGTCAGGTGACTCGTATGGTGGTGGTGATGATTGTGGCCTTCATGGTGGGCTGGACGCCGTACGCAGCCTTCTCCATCCTGGTCACCGCTCACCCAACCATCCACCTGGACCCCAGGCTGGCTGCCATACCCGCATTCTTCTCCAAGACAGCTGCTGTCTACAACCCAATCATCTACGTCTTCATGAACAAACAGGTAACAGTGGGAGTTTTTTTTTCACGTCACGAATATACTGCTTGATTCAGCCATTTTGATCCTGTCCACTTGGAATTTTCAAGTGTGTTACTTAATAGCAGCATAGATGGCAGATAGCTTTTTTTTTGATTTTTCAGCTTTTTCAGAAAGTTTGGAGCGACAGAGATAATTTGAACCTGGGTCTGCTGAGACCTGCTGAGGAACCTCATGGGGAGGGAGGGGGGGGGGGTGTTTACAGGTAGCTTAATTCCTTCCTTTTGCCAGGGTCGAGACACTTCACTGTAGGCAGCAGAGGGAAGCTGCTGTCGAATACTGAGAATTTTTTTTTCTGTTGCTGTTGGGTGTGTTAGCCTGTCCCCTCAATAATGCATGCTCTATGAACAAAAGAAACATGAGATCCAGGGAGTACGATTGTCCATGCTCTGTTAGAAAATACATAAGCCACCTATGTGGTATACCGTATACACTTGTGTGGGCTTGCAATTGTGAAAGGGCTGGTGCTGACATTTCATCATGCCATTTACCTTGCTCTGTTTCACATTGTGCGCCCTATCTCTTGTTGTCAGTATACTGTAAGTAGGACACACACTCTTCGTAATCATTATTGACTTTTCATAGAGCGATCATATGATGGCAGCTATTAGAAAAGCGTGATTGTGTGCTGATCTATAACATATCACCTAAGATATTTGGTTAATAGCCAATCCATGTTCTAACTTATTCAAAGTAAGTTAGCATATTTTTGTTGCGTGCACTGAGATTCGCCTGCCATGACGACTACTGATGGGTTTCTAGTGTTCTACCAAATATCTAAATAGCTGGATTTATGGACCTAATTGGAAAATGCGACCGCCTAACGGGATGCTTAATTGCTTTATTTATTTAAGGCAGCTGTGCTAAAAAGGTCAGGCAATTGTTACATCGACTGTAAGTTAAATCTGTTACTGGAGCCCGAGTAGGATGTTTAAATCCAGGCCATGTCAAATGAGATCAAAGCCATTTTTAATTAAAATTAACTTAACTCCTCATATTTATTACATTAATGTTGTTGGGATGTTCACAGTGCGTTTTTTTTATATTGTGTACTGTGACACCTACACAGTTGATATGGTGGAGACATGATCCTCTCCCACCCACACTACAACATTATGTTTAAATAGACAAAGCTCAACAAGACACATTTTTTTAAGCCTGTGTGATGTTCAAATGTCATTAAAATCAGAACCACAATAGATTAGCTTAGACTGCCTGCATGTCTCCTTTTTGCTCCTTGCTTTAATGCGAATCATATGGATTTGAAATTAAGTTGCAAATAAGTTACATTATGAGGAAACAAACCGGTAACTAGTTAGCATTTTGATGATGTTCCTTTTTCATCATATGTGCCCATATAGATAAGGAATGTATATGCACATGGAAACCAGAGCATTCCAAAGGCTAAAGATTGGAGCCATTAAAATAGTTATCAAAGACTGTTTTTCGATTTCTGTCCTGGTAACTCTCATTTTATCAACCTGTACACAAGTGACCTACTGTACAGAAAGCAGGAAGCTGTGCTGCGAGATTGTGATGCCAATTTAAGGAATTTCATCAAGTGAGATTTGCTTGATGCAATCTTATTCAAGAGCTTGCCAGCCTGTTCAACAGCTGGGACAAAACTTGTACTTTGGTTTTGATAAATATTTGGCTTCAAAACTTGTTTAAATTTTTGACTGGCAAATTGTTACACTTGCTACAGTGCTACTAAAAACACATGCTACCTGTATTTCATAGCGATGAGCCTATCCGCAGCATTAATGCTCCTACAACGCCGGAATCACCAACTTCATTTCTTCTTCTGGTGAACATGTGCGTGCTGTGTCCAATTTACGGATGTCACATCACTTGCGTGCACTTTGGAGTCACCGCTGTACTCACAAAGTTCTTTAACAACCTTTTCAGTTGTGACATTTTCTGTGGCATTTCTTGCACATGACTGGGTCTAGTTTTTTTTCCGGACAATAGGATGAACATTTAAAATGTCAAGCCCATTTATGACAAACATGACTAAATATGAGACTTGTCGACAGTAAACATTTTAGTGAGCTACTTTCAGGGGAATAGAAGTCCAACTATGCATATTTAAATGCTTGGCACAGCATACAGATCAGATGCTGCATGCACTCTGCATGTCCATCTGATCTGATGACCCATTTCGTAGCTGTTAAAATGGGTCAGCCAGTGTTTGCACTAAGGCGTCAACTGGATGCGCACAAGGACAGTTGACAGGCTGGTTCTGGCTCATGAACAGCTCCTGCTGCTTTAGCCAAAACCGCTGTTGCTCATAGCAGTCAGATGACCTGTAGTGCTTGATTGCGAGAGCTCTCTCTCTCTTTCCGTCCCCCTGAGTTAAAAGGTGAGGCCAACCAGTCTCAGGGGGATTTCCTTGATGTATGGCGACTGCTACTTGGAATTAAAGTTTTAGAGGGAGACAACCTCCTCGGTTCTCAGTGGTATGAGTGTCTAAGGTGAAAAAAACATTCTATTTAATATAAAGGCTGACTGAAAGTTAACTTAATGCAAACTACTTTGAACGGCTTTATTTTTTAAAAACATTTTAAGATATTTTTTTGGTATTTTTATGCTTTATTGATAGTGTAGAGACAGAGTTGAAATGGGGCAGAGAGGGGAGTGACATGCAGAGAACGACCGTGGGCTGGAATCAAACCCGGGTCCGCTGCTGGCCGAGGCCCATGGGGGGGACGCCCTACCAACTGAGCTAAGGGCGCCCCTTGAACGGCTTTAGTTTTTTAACGTCCGATTAACGGGCACACATTCTGTGATTATGACCGTTGTCGGCCCGCCCAGAGATTGGGAAATTAGGACGCAATGGAGTAGTGACTTTGTGTGTTGCCAAGCCTCCGTGAGAAGAAACGGATAAAGAAAAGGGTCTTTAGAACCAGATGGTTCTCTCGACAACACACTAGATGATTGAGATAATCAAACAAGTGACGTGTGGGGTCACAAATTAGCTCCAGCTTCTCATACAAGATCGGACTTACTGTGTGATGACTAATGTGCGATAAGTGAAGCTCTTCAAAGGCTCAAGGACTTCACTGAAAGCAACTGCCAGCCCTATCACCAAACCTTTATTTCACAGAAGCGACAATATCTGCGAACGGATGACAGCTTTAGAAGTGTTCAAAGCAAAAGAACACACATGGGCTCAACACATTATGACCTCCATACATGTGTCCTTGGATATTTTTCAAAATGAAAAGGTACATTATAGTCACAATGTACTTTGTACAAAAAGGTTTATATGGTGATAAAAATCCCTAGTCTACATTCAGAAAGCAAAGTGCCATACTCACTTACATTTAGATGAATGAATCAATGAACCTGAAGATCTGCACATACCACAATGAAAAGATCCTGACACAAAGAACAGGAAATGATCCATATGATGTCACAGACAGTCACAGACATCTTGTGCTTAGGAAGTATAGTATACAGGTCCTTCTCATATAATTAGCATATTGTGATAAAGTTGATTATTTTCCATAATGATAATAATTGAACCTTCATATATTTTAGATTCATTGCACACCAACTGAAATATTTCAGGTCTTTTGTTGTTTTAATACTGATGATTTTGGCATACAGCTCATGAAAACCCCAAATTCCTATCTCAAAAAATTAGCATATTTCATCCGACCAATAAAAGAAAAGTGTTTTTAATACAAAAAAGTCAACCTTCAAATAATTATGTTCAGTTATGCACTCAATACTTGGTCGGGAATCCTTTAGCAGAAATTACTGCTTCAATGCGGCGTGGCATGGAGGCAATCAGCCTGTGGCACTGCTGAGGTGTTATGGAGGCCCAGGATGCTTCGATAGCGGCCTTAAGCTCATCCACAGTGTTGGGTCTGGTGTCTCTCAACTTCCTCTTCACAATATCCCACAGATTCTCTATGGGGTTCAGGTCAGGAGAGTTGGCAGGCCAATTGAGCACAGTAATACCATGGTCAGTAAACCATTTACCAGTGCTTTTGGCACTGTGAGCAGGTGCCAGGTCTTGTTGAAAAATTAAATCTTCATCTCCATAAAGCTTTTCAGCAGATGGAAGCATGAAGTGCTCCAAAATCTCCTGATAGCTAGCTGCATTGACCCTGCCTTTGATAAAACACAGTGGACCAACACCAGCAGCTGACATGGCACCCCAGACCATCACTGACTGTGGGTACTTGACACTGGAGTGTCAGGCATTTTGGCATTTCCTTCTCCCCAGTCTTCCTCCAGACTCTGGCACCTTGATTTCCGAATGACATGCAAAATTTGCTTTCATCCGAAAAAAGTACTTTGGACCACTGAGCAACAGTCCAGTGCTGCTTCTCTGTAGCCCAGGTCAGGCGCTTCTGCCACTGTTTCTGGTTCAAAAGTGGCTTGACCTGGGGAATGCGGCACCTGTAGCCCATTTCCTGCACACGCCTGTGCACGGTGGCTCTGGATGTTTCTACTCCAGACTCAGTCCACTGCTTCTGCAGGTCCCCCAAGGTCTGGAAACGGCCCTTCTCCACAATCCTCCTCAGGGTCCGGTCACCTCTTCTGATTGTGCAGCGTTTTCTGCCACACTTTTTCCTTCCCACAGACTTCCCACTGAGGTGCCTTGATACAGCACTCTGGGAACAGCCTATTCGCTCAGAAATGTATTTCTGTGTCTTACCCTCTTGCTTGAGGGTGTCAATGATGGCCTTCTGGACAGCAGTCAGGTCGGCAGTCTTGATGATTGTTGATTCAGATGATTAGGTTAAGAGCTCGTTTAGAGTACCTTTTCATGATATGCTAATTTTTTGAGATAGGAATTTGGGGTTTTCATGAGCTGTATGCCAAAATCATCAGTATTAAAACAACAAAAGACCTGAAATATTTCAGTTGGTGTGCAATGAATCTAAAATATATGAAAGTTCAATTATTATCATTACATTATGGAAAATAATCAACTTTATCACAATATGCTAATTATATGAGAAGGACCTGTATATCACCGTGGAAAATATATGAAAGGGGCCTAAGAATTATCCCCAAACTGGACAGGTTTTATTAACTCTACGGAGTGTCTAAGCATCTTTGTTTAGGTTTCATGGCAGATAACTTTACTGGTTTCATTCACTCTCATCAGCCCTGTGTCCACACGCAGCAGGCAGCTTTTTTCAGTGAAACACACTTTGTGGCACCTCTCCCTGTTTGTTACTAGAGCAACATGGCATTGTAAAAGGGATACATTCAAAGCAAATATTTTAAATATGTTTGTCTTCCTGCCAGTTATTCAACATTTAAATCCCATATTTCCACAGAATGTGCCGCTCCCCCCTGTATTTCCTCTCCCGGGGTTAACTCTGACATACCAGGGACAGTGGCCAGTGCAGACAGTGAACAGATTTGCCCAAGACAAACATTTACTTCTTATGGGCAGAGAGTCAAAGTCTGAGAGTTGACGAAAATAAAACTTTGAAGATACAACGTTTGCGTAGGGAAAGCTGTTTGACCAAATCACAGAGCATCATAGCCATACCATACCATTACCCTAACCCTAACTGCAGGCTGCCCTGAAGGCTCAGTTGGGGGGACAAAACACCAAACATCTAAGATTGTATGCAACCATATAACATACGTGACAGAAAAAGGAATCTACCTCCAATTTTCCACACCAGCAGTCATTTTATCTTATCAAATTTCAGTTATTTTTTTTACCTCTTTAGCCTTTGACAAATAAAGGTGGAGTCAGAGATTCTGAAGAATGCTTGCTGTCACAATCACTGTTTGTAAAAAGCTTTGAATAACCCCTCAATATTTTTCACCTGTCCGTACTGTGTGAGTGCTGAAAAGAAATACACAGCTTGGGCTCTGTAAACTGGTATGTAAACAAAGGGTATGTGAACCAAGCGTAGCTAGCAACAAGCCCGTTTACAGAGCCAAGGCTGTGTATCAACACTGGATTTATTTTCAGCGCACACACAGTACAGACAGGTTGCAGGTTTCAGGCTTTTCATTTTGCCATTAAGATGACATTTTATGACCTTAATCTCTGTGCTTGAGTGTTTTAAAAGCTATATTTTTCAAAGTAGGATGGCAGTGTTACACAAGTACCGCACTAGATGTGAGAGGTCTAACTGATTATTTAAGGTGCCAGACTGAACACAGCCACAGACTGCAATATTGCAACCTTTTCCCTTTCACCCCCAGAGGGTACCAGAGGTGTTATTGCCGCTCTTTGGAAGCATTACTGGTTTGAGGGGAGCAGTTAGAAGGCTTGCGTGTTGAATTAGACAGGTCGTTAAGGGTCAGGAATCATGATTTCTCCCTGGGGCCTCACAGAGTGGGAGCTTCAGCATGGGGGGAATAAGGTCAATTAAGGTTTTTAGTTTTAAAGTAATGTGGAAAACCACCATTTATGGGGCTTTTAGTGGTTGGGTTGGAAATGGCTTAGTTCTTCCAAGAACAGCTATTGACAGGACGCAATTGTCACTGCCATTGTGTGTGTGTCTGTCATGTGGTGACTGATGCTCACTGATTATTTTTATTAAAATAAACTGTGTTAAAAATGTATATTCTGGAATGACATATTACGTGAACATCGCTTTAAAGATATAGTGCGTAACTTCTGTCTTCCCCTATCTCAGCGATTCTGGAGAATGCTTGATGTCAAAATCACTTTTTGTCAAAGATAGTGAATATCTCCTCACGATCAGCTAGATGTCTGTCTTGTGTGCACTGACTTTTTTTTTTGGTGTACACAGCCTAGAATCTGCAAATTGGCATGTAAACAAAGGGTATATTAAAAAAAAGGTATTCTCCAGAAACGCAGACTCCACCTTTAAATAGTGTAATTTATTAATAACCAAGCTTACCGCTTTAAATTGTCTTGTTTTCTGCCCAGTTCCGGAAGTGCCTCATCCAGCTCTTCACGGGAAGGGGCACCATCCCCAGCAACATGAACGAGACCTCAGAGCGACCTGGAATTACTATGGAAAGCCAAACAGGAGAAATGTCTGTCATTGCGGCCCGCATCCCCATGGGTGGCCCCGTGTCGCCCAGGTCTGACAATTCTCCAACTGACTGTGGCTCCTTTGCCCAGCTGCCCATCCTAGAGAACAAAGTGTGTCCGATGTAACAATACACCTGGTCCTAATAGGTCCTTACTGTCCTATGACCAACCCAGAATCCATAATATCCTCCTGTAATCTACTGTATTAACAGTGTGGTTCAGAACCTGTTTGGACAAAGACAGAACTTGTTCGTTCATTTTCTTTATTGGTCAATTTACACTAAGCACATTGAAATTTGTCTTTTCACATATATCCCTTCAAGACACCACACTTTAAAGGGTCTTATTTTGTGCTTTGGTCAGCCATAGTACAGCGCCCCTGGAGCATTCCGGGGTTATGTGTCTTGCTCAAGGACATGGTGGTAGAGATGGTGGGTACCGTAGATGTAAAAGCAGGCACCACTAGTTTTACTACTAACACCCTCCTGTCCGGTGGCAGGGATCGAATCGGCGACCTCATGGTTACTGTTTGGCCTCTCTTTCCTCTAGGCCATCATACCAACCATTTGCAATTGCTTGCAGATTGACAAACGCAGAGTAGACGTCAAGAGTTTTCAAAGACGATGATTTTATATATATATATATATATATATATATATATATATATATATATATATATATATATATATATATATATATATATATATATATATATACAGTATCTCACAAAAGTGAGTACACCCCTAACATTTCTTCAAATATTTCATTATATCTTTCCATACGACAACACTGAATAAATGACACTTTGATACAATGTCAAGTAGTCAGTGTACAGCTTGTATAACAGTGTAAATTTACTGTTCCCTCAAAATAACTCGACACACAGCCATTAATGTCTAAACTGTTGGCAACAAAAGTGAGTACACCCCTAAGAAAAAATTTCCAAATTGGGCCCAAAGTGTCAATATTTTGTTTTGCCAACATTATTTTCTAGCACTGCCTTAACCCTCTTGGGCATGTAGTTCACTAGAGCTTCACAGGTTGCAACTGGAACCCTCTTCTACCCATTCATGACGACATCAAGGAGCTGGTGGATATTAGAGTCCTTGCGCTCCTCCACCTTCTGTTTGAGGATGCCCCAAAGATGCTCAATAGGGTTTAAGACTGGAGACATGCTTGGCCAGTCCATAACCTTTACCCTCAGTTTCTTTAGCAAGCCAGTGGTCGTTCGGAGGGGTGTTTGGGGTCGTTATCATGTTGCAGTACTGCCCTGCGGCCCAGTTTATGAAGGGAGGGGATCATGCTCTGCTTCAGTATGTCACAGTACATGTTAGAATTCAATGAACTGTAGATCCCCAGTGCTGGCAGCACTCATGCAGCCCCAGACCATGACACTCCAACCACCATGCTTGACTCTAGGCAAGACACACTTGTCTTTGTACTCCTCACCTGGTTGCCGCTCCACACTCTTAACACCATCTGAACCAAATAAATGTATTTTGGTCTCATCAGACCACAGGACATGGTTGCAGTAATCCATGTCCGTAGTCTGTTTGTCTTCAGCAAACTTTTTGTGGGGTTTCTTTTGCATCATCTTTAGAATAGGCTTCCTTCTGGGATGACAGCCATGCAGACCAGTATGATGTTCTAATGATGCAGAGTGCGGCGTATGGTCTGAGCACTGACATGTTGACCCCCCACCCCTTCAAGCCCTTCAGCAATGCTGGCAGCACTCATACGTCTATTTTCCAAAGCCAACCTCTGTGTACGACGCTGACCACGTGCACTCAACCTTCGTAAACTGGGCCGCAGGGTGGTATTGCAACATGATAACGACCCCAAACACACCTCCAAGACGACCAGTGGCTTGCTAAAAAAGCTGAGGGTAAAGGTTATGGCCTGGCCAAGCATGTCTCCAGACCTAAACCCTATTGAGCATCTTTGGGGCATCCTCAAACAGAAGGTGGAGGAGCGCAAGGTCTTTAATATCCACCAGCTCTGTGATGCTGTCATAAATGGGTGGAAGAGGGTTCCAGTTGCAACCTGTGAAGCTCTAGTGAACTACATGCCCAAGAGGGTTAAGGCAGTGCTGGAAAATAATGGTGGCCACACAAAATATTTACACTTTGGGCCCAATTTGTACATTTTTTCTAAGGGGTGTACTCACTTTTGTTGCCAGCAGTTTAGACATTAATGGCTGTGTGTCGAGTTATTTTGAGGGGACAGTACATTTACACTGTTATACAAGCTGTACACTGACTACTTTACATTGTATCAAAGTGTCATTTCTTCAGTGTTGTCCCATGGAAAGATATAAAGAAAAATGTGAAGAAATGTGAGGGGTGTACTCACTTTTGTGAGATACTGTATATATATATATATATATATATATATATATATAAATATTTGATTAAAAGAACAACAGAGGGGTCAAGAAAGAACCGTGCTGACAGAAATGCTCAGCGCTTTACCATGCTAGCTATGTTGTAAATATTTGCTCACAGGACACTACTGTCCTGTTATTGGAGAGTATCTTGGAGGTTCTCTTGACCATCACTGAACACCTGCTAGTGCGTCACATTGAAACAAGTTAATCGCGCCTGCTTTCATATCCCAATGAAAGGAGAGACTGCTAAACACGCAAACCTGACGTCAGTTAGCGGAGGGCTAGCCAATGTCCAAATACCACAATGCATCCATCCTGCTTTTCATCTTGTCCTTTTCCTTTTGAAACCCTGTGATGGCGCCTGTAGAGACAGCGTTGTTTTTCTATGCTGTTTCAGTATTTTGCTTTGGCAGCCAATCTTCATTCGTCTTGGCTCAGAGAATTGTTCTGTATTGGGATACATTGACTTTAGTTTATGCAGCGTTGAATAATTTGAGCCGAAGCTTTTATCTTTAGTGAAGATGGTCAATACTTGGGAGATACTATCTCATGTTGAGCCTGTTGCAGATGTAGGAGGACAACATATTTATGAAGTGCCAGCAGGGGGTTGACAAACCAACTTGCACAAGCATATGCATACACCAACCTCCCCACACCTGATTGAAGTCCACTGCCTGTTACAATGAGCTCTCTGTGGGCATGTGACAAAACAATGAACCAATAAATATGATAGCACACGAGTGGCTAAGCTGAGCAGCCATATACTGTACAGTACAACAGCGATGTGCATTCCTATCATATGCACAGGTCGACAGGCAATATTAAAGCTAAACACTGACACACTATTGAACATCAAGTGTAAGCTACGGTATGTACGTGTTAAAAATGTTTTCTTCTTGACTTTAGTGGTGCATGTTTGTTCGCTATTACTGGATATTTGTCAAAACAATGTTGTATTTTCTATGCTGCACAGTGCTTCACTATGTTGAAAAAAAAATACAGTATGGTGTCTGTTTGCGATGTACTGAGTGTTTTATTTGGACAATCTAGTAATAGAATCATTTAGCATCCTTGAGAATAAATTAATCCGTGCCAAATTCATTGTGATGCCTTGATATAATTAGCATAATGAGACCATAGTGAACACAACTGGCAACTCAGCTTATATCTAAGTCTAAAACAATTACGCTTTTTAGATAACCTCTATTATGCTGGTGGCTTAGTGTCTGCCAGCTTGTTTATGCTATTATTTGCCCCCCAAGTGGACATAAATGTGTTAATGCAGCATTAGGAAATGTGGAGTTCTTGCAAACTCAACTCAGACACATAATGGATAATGTGCTTTAGTTGCCAGTTGAGTTGATTTCCGTTTTGAGACATGGCCTTTTTTATGGGGATTATAATGTCTTTCATGAACTGCTTAATTTATTGATGTTGAAATGTTAAAGCCATATCTCAGGTCTGTCACAATATGCTGTTATTGCTGTTTGCAAAAGTAAAACATTTAAAAACTAGACTCTGTGCTTAATTGCGGAATTCCAGTATAGCCACAGTGAACGACTGTGTTTTCCCTCTTCAGTTATATTCTCTGATTATGTCTGGAAATGTATGTGTTTTGTTATGAACGGAATATTGCATGTTATTGATTGGCCACTTTATGTCACTTATTTTCCCTCAAATGGGTCTATACAACCTCAAAGGTGACCAAATAGTACAAACACTATATTATTTCAAAAGTTGTAAAGGCAAACTTTGCTGAACATGAAGCACAGCTTTATATTTCAGATATCAGATATTTGAACTTTTCAAATATGTATCGCAAAACTGTATGAACCCTTTTAGATTAAAGGAGCAGTGTACAACCACCACAGTGTGGGAAATAGTTTTCAACTCCTTTTCAAATCACAAGCAGAGCCAAACTTAAAAGTGGTAATGAATTTTGTTAATCCGTCAATAATGATGAGCTCAGTCTCAGACAACTAGTGTTGTTGTCTGAGACTGAGACTGACTTGAATTTTCCCAGTGAGCCATGGGGCTTTATTCCAAAAACAAGCAGCCAACAAATATATGTATGCAAGCACGCACCCTGCCATCATGTTCCGGTTAATCTCAAGTACACTGGCCTATACAAACAAATAAATCAATAAATATACTCTTGAAGACTAAGAGAAGAATCCAGCAGCAGAGAAAAAACAATATTCAGTGTGTCATGTTGGATTGCTCATTTCTGGATGACAAAGCCAATTCATCCTAGGAAAAATTCAACCGACTAGCTGCTAGTATCCATGCAAGAGGTCTCTTACGCCATGTTTGTCAACCAAAGCCAAAGTTTCTCTTTTATTGTCCCCACACTGTCTTCGCCAGGCAGCACCATTCATTAAACATTTCCCAGCTTACTTCCCCCCCCTACTTACTGACACACACACACACACTTCCAGACCCATCTCCTATGGTAGATTAATTTCATTTTCATTAAACCTTTATCTATACTGGGTGTATATGTCTTTTGAAAGGTACATTTCCATCATGTACAAAACAAAGTTCAACTCCTATTTTCTCACCTCTCAACACAAACTATCAAGCAGCTCATCTTGTTGTTTGTTGTGCTGTATATGTACAAAGGCATGTCAAGGCTTGTTCCGCCGTAAGTTTGTTTGTGTCAGGAGTGCTTTTTTTTTTTAAACTTTTATTTTAGTGGTTTTATGTTTTTTTTACATATGGACAAAAAAAATAACAGAATAAGTAAACACATACAATACATACACAACACCCAACCCCCTCTCCCCTCCCCCTCCCTCACATAAACAGACAAGGAATACAGAAAAAAAATATGAAATAATAAGAAAATAAGCTATAAGTACACAAGAAACAAAACAAAGCTAAAACAAAAACAAAAAACAAAACTGGGGCAAACCTCACACCTTTTGGTTCCCTAAGTGCCGCAGCACTGGGCCCCATATAGCGGGGAATTTATGGGGGTGACCTGACAGCTCATGTCGTAGCCTTTCCACATGTAGAATGCCCACCATTTCCCTCAGCCAGGTCTCGAATTGGGGGGCCAAGTCGGACTTCCACAGCCTCAGGATACATCTTTTGGCAATAACCATGATTATGCGTGCATTGTGGTCCAATTTTTCCAGGGCTGTGGAATGTCCGAACAGGGCGGTTTCCGGATCAGGAGTTAAAGACACATTTAAAACATTAGAATACCATTGAAATACAAGACACCAACAGTTGTAAAGATTTGGGTATTCCCAAATGGTGAGCAAGTGTACCCTCGACAATCTTACACCTGTTACATAAAGGCAAAATATCTGGGAAAATGCCATGCATCTTAACCCCAGAATAGTGCAATCTAAGTGTGACCTTAAATTGAATTAACTGAAGCCTAGAGTTTATAGAGCAGGATTTTATGCTTTTTAGCGCTCCTTCCCAGACATCGTCAGCTATTCCAATGTTTAAGTCTTTTTCACAGGCTTGCTTTATTTTTAAAGTAGATTTGTCCTGCCGGTCCAGAAATACTCCCACAAAAGATGAAATCAGGTTTTTAGCTTCTGGTGAGCCCAGTAAAATTTTGGACAATGAGTCATCTGTGGGCAGTGATTCAAAGGATGGTATATTCTGTCTGACATAATTCCTTAACTGTAGATACCTGAAGAATTGAGCTTTCGACAGTGAACACTTTGATACTAGCTGATCAAATGAAGCAAAGTGACCATTTACTGTATGTAAAGGTCCTCAACTGTTACTATTCCCTTCCGACTCCAATCTCTGAATGCTGAATCTGTGAACGATGGGGGGAAGGCATATGGAAGAAAATGAGTGTCATCGGATTTTGAAAATACACTCAACAAAAATATAAACGCAACACTTTTGTTTTTGCTCCCATTTTTCATGAGATGGACTTAAAGATCTAAAATTAATTCCAGATACACAATTGTACCATTTCTCTCAAACATTGTTCACAAATCTGTCTAAATGTGTGATAGTGAGCACTTCTGCTTTGCTGAGATAATCCATCCCACCTCACAGGTGTGCCACATCAAGATGCTGATCTGACATCATGATTAGTGCACAGGTGTGCCTTAGACTGTCCACAATAAAAGGCCACTCTGAAATGTTCTATATATATCTATGGCTAGAGCAACAGATGAGGCTTCTTCTGTTGCAGGAAGAGAAGCTGTATTGCAGCCCAGAACTCTGCTGCAGAGCCCCCGTGTGGCGCGGCGGTGTAACTGCAGTGTAACTGTAGGGACTCGGAGGGACAGCTGCCTCCCGCTCCATCTATGCTCCCGCCACATGAACTTTTTTTCTCTGCGATATAAACGGTATGGCCAAATCTCTCCCGGTAGACACTTTCATATCGTCCACGATATGATATCGTCATATCGCCCAGCCCTACTAGAGCCTAACGTTTAGTTGTTTGGACGAGAAAGGTTGTGCGTCCATACTTTCGCGAAAAGATGCACTGGAACAAAGACACGTCGGAACTCGGAACTACCCAGTAGGAAATCTCTGAGTTCCGAGTACAGAGGAATGCAGCATTCAACTGAAACTGGAGCGCGACGTCATCGTTCTCCGCCACTTCCTCTGTTTGCTGATAGGACACCCAGAAATTTGTTTGAGCAAAATCCCACTAATACGACCCATCCCCAGACTGACTAAGGGAGAACGGGGTAAGTAGGCACACTTTTTACTCTACTGTAGTGAGAATTGCTTATCACCTAAACATCCTTCAATAGTCATTCCTACATTATATTGAAGCTTAAGGTGTTAGCTTGAAATATGTACCCCTCACTTTTTCTATCTTATTGTAATAAAGAAGAAATTAATCATCAAAGACACCCTTAAACATTGTGACAACCAACCCCATCAAGGGGTCGGTTGTCACACACTATGGGGTTGTTTGTCACAATGTTATCTTAATGGGAATAATCTTAAAAATAAGGCAAGAAAGCAGAACTAAATTTGAAAGTTTAATTGCATTGTCAAGTTGACAAATAGGCCTACATAACTTAATGTAGCCTTGGCAGCTGGTCTAGTTTGGGATGCACTGGGTTGTTTTGATTGTGTTGCCCTTTTTTCTTTTGCATGCTAACTGCCTTTTCCTGCTATTCTTTCCTTCTCTGGGGTGTAAGTGAGGATACAGCTTGACACTTTTTTTGTTATTGGGTTCCTTTTCTGGCTGCAGCCTTTGGATAACACGTGACAACCAACCCCCCAAAAAATGTGACGACCAACCCCAACTTGAATTTCTTGCTAGCACCAAGGCCAACAACCATCTGACAACTAATTAGCTTGCTAACCACAATATAAACTATAGTTTACGCTTCACACTTTTTATGGGTAACAAGTGTTTTGTTATAAACCCATTGTGTAAAAGCCTAGAAGAAAAATACTGGGGAGCTAAATATTTTCAATTTGACATGAAAAACACAAACAGTCCTCTCTCCTCAAATTCAGCAGTCTAAAGGTGAGAACACACCGGGCGCGTTGGGTGTGGTGGCGGCGTTGAAAAATCCTATTTTTGCATAGGGAACCATTGGTTTAGGTGCGTGGATCCGTTGGCCACGGCAAAGCGGCGCTTTGGAAGTGTTACCAAAGCGTCAACGTGCCATGAAAAAAGATGAAAAAATTGAACTTTCAACGCTCCGTTGCGTGACGTTTAGCCGCGTTGGCCAATCAGCGGTGAGCTTGACCCGACGTCACAGACACGAGGACCGGAGGCGGAGGACAACACAGAGGCAAACACCGAGGAGGGAATGTATTTACGGCTGGCTGCCTGGTGCTGTATGAAGCCGCTCGGGGTTACAATACGCAGGGAAAGTGAACCAGGAGAATGGGCTTCCTGGTTAATTCAGTGAATATGTGCGGCTGTGCATTAGCCGATAAACCAAGTTAGCGCCGGTCGGATAGCATTAGTTAACTCACCCGGTTGTGTGCGGCCACCACCTCCATATAATGAAGCCAAACATAACGGCTTAGTCCGGGGAACTTTCACAACGAGTACAGCGAAGCACCGGTGTTTATATCTACGCCAGCCACGGTCCCCTGTCACAGCGAGGTAGGGTAATGTAGGCTAGTTGCCTTTATTTTCTACTGCCCTGCACACAGTGCTGCTGTAAATGTGTTTGGTATGGTGCTGCCTTGCTGTTTGTGTTCATTTCCGAGTGGCGTGAATCTGTTTTAAGGCAATTTGTTCCGTTCAGTTGCTGTTTATTTGTCTTTTGGCACAATTGTTGGCCGTGTTGTTGTTGTTTTTGTGCGGACATGATCGCTGTTGTGTCGGGTCGGTTCTGATCGCAGCCATGGTTGATTAGGGGAATAAATATATGGGGGGGAGACTAGCTGCGAAGCGACGCGTTGAACCACTTCTTGACACAAAATTACCAAGCGCCAGATCGGGCACGTTGGTCGCTTTGGCCCAAATCGCCAATGCGCCCGGTGTGTTCTCACCTTAACTCCAAGGAAGACTATGTAGGTGAACTCCGATCCCAATTCTGGATAATTACATACCAAAATTTCACAGACAGCGCCTTCTGGTTCAGAGATATAACGATTGTGACAACCAACCCGTGTGACATATTACCCCGTTCTCCCCAACTGAAGGGAAAATGAAATTTGGGCGGAAGATGGTGGGCGGGCAGAGCCAGGCTAATTGGAACGCAGGGTCCATATGAAAACAATTGGGGATGCGACGGATATACAGTAAAAGCAAGAGGCAAGATCAAGGCGCAATGTTATGATGAAATAAATAAGTCAAAGTATGTCCCAATAGTATGCCTACTGCATTCTAACTTGATTATTTTTATGGTCAGATAGTACTGTATGTAGAATAGAAAAAAGAAAGAGTATGCAATTCGAAACGCAGGGTGTATCTGTAATGCTAGTAATATCACCTGAAGTTGGTGACAATACTGCAGTTTGAATGTACAGTTTGTAGATGAACGTATTTTTTTAGTAAAACACCCACAGCTCATCCAGCTGATTTGTGAATGTCAGGAATCATTTTATGGCGACAATCAGCAGCAGCATGAGTAGAGTGAGATAAATGGACAGGTGAGCCTGAAAATCTAGTCTGACAATTTGAATAAGTCTCTGATATACAGAATATGAATACAATTAAAAGGGAAAATATTTGAAAATATACATGTTATATGGCATCTTATTTTCGGCAAGTTATACAGGTAAGTACATGTTGAATTAAATCAAGATCATATTTGTGCAGCCTCCCAACAATAAAACGTTGCTTCCATAGTCAATGTTAAAGTTTCATACAGTAGCACCCCAAGGTTAAATTCTAAACAAGATCAGTTGAGTCATGAATGTAGACTCAACAAAAACAAAATTAAATGTTTCTAGTATTGAAGGAAGGCAGCTTTACAACTAAACAATGATTTTATGTCTTCTACCTCTCTCTCTCTCTCAACATCAGTCTTTTCCCATATAGGTGTTTTCAAGGTCTTATCCTGCTGCAACATCGAAGCGATCAATATTTGCAACTTATACTTGTCATGATGGATGTTTGACCGTGTACGCCTACATGTTTTACAGTCACACATCATACTGACCCTGTAGTAGAGCAGATATTGGGCAGCGGCAGGAATGTCTTCAAATCTCATTTTGTGGCCTATATGGTGACATTGCTAGGACATGTCCTTGATACTGTGTCTTACTCTAATTTTTGCAGATTAACAAAGGTTTTATAAAATACAGATGGGCAGGGGGAAATGTCTACTCCCTCCTTCTTGCCAATACAAATGTAGACTCCAACAATTAACAAGTGACCTTGTTTTTCGAAATATACACTCACCAGACACTTTATTATGTACACCGGTTCAATTTCTTGTTTACAAATATAACTAGTCAGCCAAACACATGGCAGCAACTCAATGCATTTAGGCATGTAGACCTGGACAGGAGAACTTGTTGAAGTTCAAATCGAGCAACAAAATGGGGAAGAAAGGGGGTTTAAGTGACTTAAAGTAAACGTGGCATGGTTGATGGTGCCAGTATACCGTTGAGCATTGTTTAAATGCCCCAGCCTACCCGTGTACTGTTGCTGTCCATGTCCATCCCTTTATGACCACAGTAGCCATCTTCTGGCTACTTCCAGCAGGACTATGCACCATGTCACAAAGCTCAAATCATCTCAAAGTGGTTTCTTGAACATGACAATGAGTTCACTGTACTCCAATGGCCTGCAGTCACCAGATCTCAACCCAATAGAGCCCTTTGGGATGTGATGGAACAAGAGATTCATGGGTATCATGGATGTGCAGCCGCCAGATCTGCAGCAACTGCGTGATGCTATCATGTCAATATGGACAACAACCTCTGAGGAATGTTTCCAACACCTTGTTGCAAGTATGCCAGGAAGAATTAAGGCAGTCTGGAAGGCAAAAGGATGTTTCTGTAAATCCAGTATTATAGCAAGTTGTACCTAGTAAAGTGGGCAGTGAGTATATGTCAAAGTGGAAATGTATTTTAAATATACTGTGGATACAGGGCAGTAAATACAAACTAATTTCTCAGGACTAGAAAGACTAAAAGAAAAAAAAGAAGCAAAGTATTTATTCATTTTGTGCCTTTTTCATTACAAGTAGATGCATGGCTGTAAATCACATACAATATGCTTGGTGTATAGGCCAGTCTTTGACTATTCTTTGTTAATTTTTGACTAGGCATTTCATAATCTATACCTTCCCTCTTTCATTTTGAACTATAAAGTCAAACATCACTATTTATCTAATTATATTATGCATTACCTTTCATCTTTTTCTTTTCATATTTTCTTGGAAGAAAGGGCTTCTTGGTCGGAGCAATTTTCAGATTTGCTGATCGTATAGACTCAGAATGAACTCTGTGTGACCTCCCTGGGAAGAGTTGGGATCATGAAAATTTAATTTAAAAGACGGTTGATTGAGCGCATGGTTGAGGATCAAGTACAATTTGTTTAGTTAATGGTTAACATATAATGCATTATCTGCTCTGTTTCTTTAAACCCCTGACTCTTTGAGGTTCTTCTCATTTCCCTTATCGTGTGGATTGGGTCTCTTTTTTTTCCTGGACTGGTGCATGGATGAAAAGGCTTTAAGCTAGGCCTACTCCATGGAAGTAGTTGCGATTCCGTGCCATGCTCAAGGGTCTTTGTTGATCGGCATCTCTGCTGCTCTGCCTCAACCCTATGGAAGAATTCAACGCTTTCTTTGAAGAAATAGTGACACCAGTGCCTCCATATCCATCATGCAGAAGAAATAGCATATATTTACAAGAGACTGTCCAATCGGAATATGGATGCCAGCTGAGATGAAAGTGCTGGGCCCAGCCAAAGAGGGAGAGGAGGAAAGAAGGGGATGACATTATACACAGTGGCAGAGGTAATGGTCACAGAGGCAGAGTGATAGTTAGTTGGGCATTTTAGTAAAGATTAATTCATAAATCTCTGCTGAGGAGCTCTGACATATTGAACACTACTATAATTGATGCATACAAGCAGCTTTTACAACATGGTCCTGGTGTACATAGGGACCACTTGACTCTCATATAAAATCAGAAAAAATCTATAAATTGCAACCTACACAGAAAAGCACAAACTGAATAACATTATCTCAAATGATCTTTCAAATTAAATCAACTCAAATTATTTTACGTTACGTTTTCTAGAAATAACTTACTACGAAAACCTACTAAAGTACTGACTGCTAGTGCTGTACAATAGTTATCACTCTAAACTTTTGCTGGCTCATTTAGCTGTCTTGTGATTATAATGATTAGCTGGTTTTAAGTTAGAAATGCAGCTGTTGTCCCATTAACATCACCTATTAAAATATTTCTGCCCCCAGCATTAAGACACCACTGAGACACTTGTTCAGACTATCATAGGTCCAACTCAACCACAGACCCTCCTGCTTTCCATCTCTTTTCACATAGTCACAACAACTGAAATCAGGACTTATCTTCAGACTTAACTAAATTGATTTGTTGATTGGGTCAAAACAGTAATGTTTGACAAAATTATTATTGTTATTTTTTTACCATTTACGTCATTCAAGGCCACAAATCGGGAGCTGGAGGCGTGGCTGACAGCAGTGGAAAAGTCGGGTCTGCCTGGTAAATTCAAGGCCTGAGTTATCACCACGGTGTTCTCCCCAGGATTCTGTGGAGGGGCCACATGTAAAAATGAAAATAGACAGGAGATAAATAGCAAAACTGAAAATATATTTTGTGTTTATGTGCCATGTGTTTTCCACGATGATACTTAAATATTAGACCCAACCTTTTCTCCACACTTAATACATCAGCTGTAACTTTTTCACCTTTCATAAATCATTCTAAATGCTCTTACTTTCATCTAATCAAAGCATTGACAGGCGCCGTCCATCATTCATGTGAATACAGTGACACAAAGTGGGTAGAAAGAAGGTTAGAGCTATGCAAAGCACTCATCTGTCTTCTCTTCTCCAGATACTCAGTCAACGTACTGGCTTTAAAAAACAGCAATCGTCTGCTATGTATTAGGTAAGTAGCAAACAGTTATGATTGGTAGTACCCTGGCACATGCATGGGATGGATTTGATAGCGTTCCAAGTCATTGAATTGAAAGTTGCCCATCCAGCTCGCATGCGGAGCTTTCCAGGCTTCTGCTTTCTTGGCTAACACAACATGCATATTAGAATTTGTAGCTGGTTTTATTACCATATACAATATATCCCACAGTTTTTGAGGTATTTCAAGCTAGAACAGTGGGACAGACTGATCAACACAGTGCACACTGACTTAAGAGACACACTGCTAATGTGTAACAAAAATCTACACTTAATCACTCTTCAGAACACATTATTGCAGGGCCTTTAACATACTGTATGCTTGCAGGAGTGAACGTCTCTAGAACTCCCTGAACACCTTTACCATCATCATTTTACCGTTGGAGATTAATCCAGATAGGTCACACAACTTTTCTTTAATTTCTTGCTCAATTACGACCATCTTTTATCGCTGCCTGTCTTGGGTTTACCTTTGCGACTGTTGACTCAAAATCCAAAACCCCATCGTTTATCAAGAGGTCACCTACTGCGCCCAAGCCACTACATACTTTGTGATTGATCATCCACCATGAGAGCTTGACCGCAAGACCCAATTGGAATGGATGAAAAAAAAAAAAATCAAGGAGACAAACTTCAGTCATGGTTAAAACATGATGCCCTACACTACACCTATGCTAATAAATGAAAGCAGTAAAAGGACATATCCAAAGCTATTTCTTCTTTCCAGTCTCACTAATTACTTTTCCTTTAACGATGGACTGATAGTTGCATTTAAGTTCTTTTTGGACGTCATTATGCTCTCAGTATGAGTTAAAATATACAACTGATACATTGACCAGTAATGCTATGAGGTATGAGCTGCATGTCCTGCCATTATGTTGTTCAGAAGCTCAGAATCACAGCTCAGAATCACAGCTCAGAATCACCCTCCAAATAGGACGACAGGGGGAAAAGAGTTTTGCCGTTTTGAAAGCACTTTTCTCTTTCTCTTTTCAATCCACTGTGGGCATATCAAACCCATACCAAATGACCTTTGGTTGCTTTGTGGAGGTGTGATGCTTTGTTAATGCCCTCCTGTTAGATGTAAATATCCCCACTATAAGGACGGCACAACAGATTCTTCACCGCAAGCCAAATAGAGCCATATCCTGCCAATGACAGAGTGCTGCTCATGTGTCAAGAGGGACCATCATTCACAGAGAAGCTGAATTGAGGTACCTATTGAAAAAAATAAATAATAATAAAACCATATATTCACCCAACACCACTGTCGTAAGCACAGTTACGACATGTCAAGCTTTTGCTGTAATTTGTGCAAAAGATGTCTAATTGTGTGTGTGTGTGTGTGATAGAGTGGGTGCAAGAGACATCAAGAGAGTGATGGCAAAATAATGTGTTCTAATCTGTGTTTGAAAGACTCACTTGTCAGTGTGAGAGTGGCAGGGTTCTGAAAAGTAGAGTAAGCGCGGCAATCAAAGAGTCGTATTCTAAAGTACATACCTACTAATATCTACACTTTACAGCAAATCCTGTATAATACTGCACAATCCAGCCACATGCATTTAAATCAATCTTACTTCAGCCATGTTGAAATCAATTGCATCTCCAGGTGCCAACAATGTTGCCATAGTGTATAAGTTCCAATGCAGTGACATCGGTGCAATAAAACATTTGAATGGGGACTTTATACTAGCAAATTGCATGTTTATCCGTAGGCACTAATGGTGTGTCTGACTTGAGAGGAGGCAGCCAGGTTCCCTGCAGGCAGCCAGGTTCCAATGACTCCTTGACAATTTTGAAAAGGAATTTCTCAACCACTATTAAATGGTTTGCAATGAACATTTGCACTTTAAAATGAATTGTAATTACTAAAGAGGCCATCAGATTTCAAAGACATGTCTTTTTACTATAGGCCTATGGATTTATTTAAATAATTTTAAAGGAGACATACCATAATAATCCATAGTTTTAACATCAATTCAAAGCACTGAAATGCATCCCAATACACATATCTTCTGTTGTGCATACTACTCTGCAGAGGTGTGGACTCGAGTCACATGACTTGGACTGGAGTCAGACTGGAGTCATGAATTTGATGACTTGAGACTTGACTTGACAAAATGTTAAGAGACTTGCAACTTTAACATCAATGACTCGTGACTTGACTTGGACTTGAGCCTTTTGACTTGACAAGACTTTCCCCAAAACCCAAAGATTAAAAAGTATATTTTTAAGTAGGCTACCGCTCTGTGTCTTTCATCATGTAGTGTAGGGGAGGAAACTGGTGGATGTACCGGTACTGCGCTGATCTGCTTATCACTGGTTTCACTTCAGAGGTGTCGGCCAGAACACTAGCCTGGCTCCGCCCGCCCACCTAGTTCCGCCCAAATTTAATTTTCCCTTCAGTAGTCAGTCTGGGGATGGGGCGTATTAGTGGGATTTTGCTCGAACAAATTTCTGAGTGTCCAATCGGCGAACAGAGGAAGTGGCTGAGAACGATGACGTCGAAGTCTCGCTCCAGTTTCAGTTGAATGCTGCGTTCCTTTATACTCGGAACTCGGAAATTTCCGACTTGGTAGTTCCGAGCTCCGACCTGTGTTCCAGTGCATCTGCTCGGGAAAGTATGGACGCCTACAACCTTTCTCATTCAAATAACTAAACGTTAGGCTCTAGCAAGTAACCGTTGCCAGGTACCGGTAGATCCATAGACTACAATATGTAGTGAAGTCGGAAATTTCCTGTACAACTGGAACGCACCGTCAGAAGCTGGCTCATGACATACGTCAAGACCAAACGCGATTGGTTGGCTAATCCAGAGTGGCACTGAGCAGATCCAATTGTTTTAAACTTCAACAGACATCCACCTCCAAGTGAGTAAACGTTTGCCAATTACAGCAGTTCCAGACCTTCTGTACAAATGAAATGAAGTACGATGGTCTGATCGCGGGAAAATAACAAAAGCTTACATTCCACTCGTGAGGAGACGTTAGAGAACAGCTGTTGCGACCGGCGAATCGCGGCCGTTAATAACATCCATAAACTGTAACTTATAACAACGATCGGGACTGCATGTACTCACACACGGGTGATTCACATAAACTCAAATAAACACGTTTCAACTTTGGAATGACCGACTACTGCGGCAACATGCACACTCACACACCTGACCGAGAGAGAGAAGAAAAGGAAACTGACGGCCACTAACTGACAGCTATAATGTCATCCACACTGAACAAAACACATCTTAACACACTATAAGAAATAACAACACTGTAACCTATACACTTTGGGGACTTTTCTACATGTAGCCTATGTGTGAGTGTCTGTGCTTGTAGGCTATGTGCTGTCGGCACAACATCCAATCAAATTAGACCAACGTTGTTTTGATCCGACATTCCGGACATTCGAGTGGTTTAAAATGAAGAATGTTATTGCAAAATATGAGTTAAATGTTAAAAATCACTGGTAAATAGTGCATTTAGGAAGTGCAATGTCCTTACATTTTTTTTTCCACAATTTCAATTGCACTTGTTTTAATAAATAAATATAGATTTTAAAAGCGTACATGATGTGGGTAAATATAGTATTACTTTTTGATTACAAGGACTCGAAATGACTCGAAGCTCAAACTGCAGGATTTTGGACTTGACTTGAGACTTGTCAGCATTGACTTGGGACTTGACTCGGGACTTGCCTGTATTGACTCAAGACTTGACTCGGGACTTGAGGGCAAAGACTTGAGACTGACTTGTGACTTGCTAAACAATGACTTAGTCCCACCTCTGTTCTGTCCCTCTATAAGGTATTCTTCATCTTACAGTTGAATACAGAATGTTACAACCAACATCATGAACTCAACTATAATTAACATAGTTTTGTCTTTTTGCAGAATGACAAAAAAAGAAATCTTGATGACAAGCCAAGGTATTCAAAAAATTAACCAGCACCTCTTGGGCACAAACTTGAAAATGATAAGCTTCACCCAAAAAAGTAATTATTGCAGGGGTGTTGCATTCTTTAGCAAACTGCATAATATGAACAGGCTTTCATATTACCAAACACCTGTAGACTCACTGTATTTCAAAAAAGGCAATTTCTGAAATATCACTATGCAATGGCCTGCCAGTCATTAGTGTGACGCATTCATTTTAATCCTCAAACTCTGAAAATGTAGCCTTGTTAAATAGAAAAGGATTAGAGATTTTAAGTAATTGTGCTCCCAATTAAATATGTGGCTTCATTAACCGCTTACTGTATCAGCTGAAACACAGATGACATTCACATGTCAACACAGCAAGATAAACATAACAGCCATCAAATTAGCTGGCACAGCTCCATGCAGCTCCAGCATTCTTAAAACAGCTAAAGTGAATGAAATGTAGTGCTTCAGGGCTCTAAGAGACTTAAAGACTCCCAAAAAACTAAAATAATCCAAGTGAATAATTATCATTCATGGTGACAGACATACTAGAAAAGCTTGAGCGACAAAAACCTTTAATCTCCCTTTTCTTGTTGATAAGCCACTTTCATGTCTTCTGGACATACAGTAACATTACATGTGTTTTGATGTTAACATCAGAACCTTGTTCCCCGTTTGTATGATACAATACCTTAAAGGCCTACTTCACCGGTTTGAATATGAAGGTGTATTGAATTCTGAGATCCTATGTAGTATAAATGTGCGAAAAAAATTGAAATCGGTTCATCCTAGCCTGAGAAAAGGCAGAAAGAGTGTTTTTTTAACCCTATATTTCTCTTTCTGTGATGTCACGAGAAAGAGAAATATAGGGTTAAAAAAACACTCTTTCTGCCTTTTCTCAGGCTAGGATGAACCAATTTTAATTTTTTTCGCACATTTATACTACATAGGATCTCAGAATTCAATACACCTTCATATTCAAACCGGTGAAGTAGGCCTTTAAGTTCTTTTTAGCGTATTAGGAGTAAGTGGGGTGAAAAATACGAGATTTAAAATACTGTATAAAGAGAGGCATTTGAGTCCCTGTCCGCGAATGATGTAACTCTTGTAAGTTGGAAACGAAGGCAGCCCGGCAGTACAAAACAACAGTGTAAATTTCACATGTGATGTTCACACGAGTAGTGATCTGTCAGAGCTGGTACTGTCTAAATGCTGGTGTATAAATATTCCACAGCATCAGTCTTTTGTTCCACCAGATGAAAAAGGACATAAGGGCTTTCTATTTCCCCTGCAATTTTAAACCCATCATTAATTGATAAGATGTAATCATTTTGTCAAGGCTCCAGCGTTAATATTTTATCTCTGAGGAGTAGAAAAAGAAGAAAAAAAGCAGACAGAAATGGTAAATCCTGATAAAAATGGGCCTGCATGAATAGGCCCTGCGTTGTTGGTACCTTTGGGTGATTCATATGGATAGGATACTAAAAATAAATCCAAATGTCATTGATAGATACAGAATAAGATGGAATACATAATGAATATCAAAATAAACTAAATTGGGCTCTTAAATAATCTGTCTTGATATATTCTGTATCACCTGCTGGGTTCATGAAGGACAAAGCATTTTGGATTGTATTTGTGAATTTTCAATACATTTACAGATATTGCAGATTTCAAAATAAAATGATATCCCGTAATACATGTGTTAGTTGTAATAAAGTCCAGTTTTGAGCTGGAAGAAAATCTCTTTGGCATCATCGCTCTCTGGCTCACATTTTTATTACAGCCACCAGAATACAGGTGGTTATCTGATCAGGGCGTTCTGTCAGCCAGCAATCTCTCTTTTATTTATGAATACCATTTAACAGAACCTTACTGTTACTTCAATGTCATGTCGAGTACATTTTCTATTTTATAATGTCTTTTTATAATTTTATATTCCACATTTTCAGTAAGTCTTGTTTTTGATCAGCACAAATAATCATTTTCAATTTTCCCTTTGTTACATTTTGAACTCACGTGAAAATATGTTTCACAAATCATTAGGGCTGTGTCAAAAAATCGATATATTGCGATACTTAGTTTCGCGATATCAGTATCGATTTTTATAACTACAAATCAATTTTTTATTTTTGCTTTTCAAGGCTTTATTGGCAGTGCAGAGATACAGATATGAAATGGGGCAGAGAGGGAATGAAATGCAGAGAACAACCACGGGTCAGATTCAACCCCATGTCTGCTGTCAGGCCTGAGCCTCTAGGATACTGACTATTGAAGTTAGATCAGTTTTGTTTATAAGAATACTTAAGATTCACTGTGTCACAAAATCACACTGATGTGTTTTCATTTTCATTGTGTCCTGTACAGTTAGTACAAGAGTGAATTGGATTTGTTATTTTGATGTTATGGCAGCTGCAGCAGTGTTTGATCATTTGCCAAAACCAAAAAAAAGGAAGAAAATAGTAAAGGAAGTTGTGAATTAAATAGTTTTGACTTCATTTGTCTGTGCAAGTATCAATATATTGTGCTGTTATGTTTGACAAGGCAACTTGTTTATGGAATATCGCAATATATCAAGATACGCAATATATCGTGATATATCGTATCGTGAAGTCCTTGACAATACCCAGCCCTACAAATCATCCTGTAAGATATTTGATTGGCAAGTCAAAGGTCTCTGACAAAAAAAGCTATGAGTGCGTCACAGCATTTAGAAAGTCAAGACACATGGCGTGTGTGGAGAAAACGGCACACGGTCAAAATGCTGAGCCGGTGAGCCTAGATGCAGCCGCCACACACGTCATGTTCATTTCTCATCACCAAAGAGGGGTGTGCAATGAGTAGGATCCTGAACATGGATCTTGTCACTATCCACATTGCAGGCTCAAGGCAAGACTCATCTATCCCACATCTATTCAGTAATGTACTTTGATGGCATTATTGAAGTATTTGATTTATTATGGGATCCCATAGATAATCTCATTATACACATTAGACATATGAATTATGAAGGAAATGTTATGCAGGGGTAAAAGTATTTGTGGAGAGATTCTAAAAACTTTCTCTATTTTTGTTTTCTTTATATGTTGCCGGTGTTATCCCTGGACACCATTTCCACCAAGAACTGAATAGTAAATCTTTTAAAACTGATAATAGATAATGAATGATTTCATTGTTTGGCTGATTCAACTATATCTATCTTTTCTCTCGCCAACAAACACAGGAGAGGAACCATGGTCAACAGCCAAAGCTAATGGGAAATGACACGACATGAAAATAAAAACAGATTAAAATATTTATTTATAAAGTGAACAAAAGTGTGTAATTGTAATGTGAAAAATATTAGATCAAAATAATGTTGATGTTCTTTGACGTAATAGAAGATCTAAGTTATTACTGTGAGTTATCACTGAACAACACTAAATACATTCCATATGTAGTCAAACATTTCTGTGTTAATTTATGCCAGTTCCTGTTTCTGTGAGGACACTTTTTTAAATTTCTACATGTGGCACCAACATTAAAGCCGCATCAGTTTTGCTGTAGATATCTAAGCTGATCCACATGAATAGTTTTGTCATAATTTGGCTTTATAAAGTTGATATTGTTAATTTAGCTGAATCACACAGATATTTTGCTAAAATGAGCTGCCAGATGTGGTCGGAAACAACATAATATCAGAAAAGACTGAACCAAAACCGTAAAATTCAGGAAATGATTCTGGGCACCATGTCATCTGCTGCTGTTGGTCCACTGTGTTTTATCCAGTTCATAGTCAACACAGCTGTCTACCAGGAGATTTTAAAGCACTTCATACTTCTGTCTGTTGACAAGCTTTATGGAGATGCTGATTTACTTTTCCAGCAAGACTTGACACCTGCCCACAGTACCAAAACCACTAGTAACTGGTTGTCTGACCATGGTACTGTACTTGAATAGCCAGCCAACTTTCCTGACCTAAACCCCATAGAGAATCAATGGAGTATTGTCAACAGGAAGATGACACACACCAGACCCAACAATACAGACGAGCTGAAAGCCAAAGCAACCTGGGCTTCATAACTCCTCAGCAGTGCCACAGGCTGATTGTCACCATGCCATGTCACATGTATGCAATAATTCAAGCAAAATATGATCCCAGACCAAGTATTAAGTGGATTAATGAACATTATATTTAGAAGGTCGACATTTATGTTTTATAAATCCTATTTTTGATCTTATGGAATATTCTAATATTTTGAGATGCTGGATTTTAGATTTTCATGAGCTGTAAACCATAATCCACAAAATAAAACCAAAAAAGGCCTGGTGATAAGCCCTTTAAGATGGCATAGAATAAGTGTGTCTACAGGACATAAAGCAAGACTTGGACAGTCACGTCATTCTTGTTTAGGCTACAATATCCAATGGAGTAGGTACCTAGTTGTTAGAATTGGGTTTCATTACGATTTGTGTATCTGCTGCTCTCACTGTTCTTTCCTCTGTTCTGAGCTTAGATAAAAGCCTGGCTAAAGACATCTTGGTCCTCTAAAACATCTTCAATGCATTAATCACATATTACCAGCTGAACAGATTTCCATCACAAGGACAATGTAGGCTGAGGGCATAAATATAAATCCAATTAGACTGCTTTAGTTTAATTTCTCCTGTGATGCTCCATTAGGCCACATTGCAAATGCCATCAGGTGATTCATTTGACCTTCAATAATAATGGATAAGGGGAAGACACCACTTTGTAACTCCTCTATTTTCTTATATACATACCTCTCATTCTTCAACTATGCCTCTACTAAAATTGATTTGGAAAAGCAAATGCAACCAAATGTAATATCCTAATTTGATTTGCCACAAAATAGCCCCCAGGCCATTGAGCATGAGACATCATTTGGATTAGAAAACATAACCTCATTATTGTGTGTGGCGTTTCGGAAATGATCCCATCCCCAAATTACCTACTTTCCTTTGCCGGGACTCCATACATACCAAGTAAAAACATTAGCAGGTGATGTCCCAGCTTACTCTGGCATGGGATGAGTGTGTTGCTCTGGATCTACAGTATATCAAATTGAGGGCACAGGGGCTTTGAGTATTGCTGCTGTTTGGTTTCCCTATCTATTGGGTTCACTCTCCATTACAACTTAAGGTGTATATTTCTAAAGTGTCTGCCTGCATACAGTACAGCAACATGAGCAAACGCTGTCCTTGAATTCATAATGCCCGTGGGCCGGCTGTCGGAATATATTTAGAAAACAAGCTGAAATACACTGGTGTGGGCTTTTGCACTTGTGTTGGATGAAAGATGAGACAGTTGGTATGTAACACAAATATAAACTATGAAGAACATCTTAACGGTCCAAACAATCCTGTATTCTCCCGCAATTACAAAAGTTATTCATATAATAATGGGGGAGATGTAGCCTGTAAGTAGGATGGACAATAAGGGCTAATGACTTAATGACTGGAGGGTAGATTATTCAATAGGAATGACTGGGAAAATATCTTTGTTCATTAACAGTTACTATCAAAGTGCCCTTGGACAAGACTTCCTTCAGTTCAATCAGGAAAAAACTAGGTTACAGCTATTAAACAAAGTCAGGACTTTTGACAAAGAAAGCAGACAAACAAGGTGGACAGATGTAGGTGGTCTGAGCAGGGTCTTTGTGTTATTCTTTGTAGCTGGTTACAAAGCCAAGGTGTGTAAAGACACATTGCAATTTGTGGTCTTAAAAAAAACATAAAAAGGAACCAGTCTCTTAGGACAAGGTGGAGAGGAAATGTTTTTTTGAGCAAAAAAATCTGCTACATTTTTTTGGGACATTGACAGCTGAGACAGGGGTTCACATCCGGTATCCTGTGGGTCGGAGGCAAATGATTGTGAGAACCATAGATACCATGGATGTAGCATCGGATGACCACAGTTAATTCAACTACATCCAATCGTCCTTGCATGGCAGATAGCTGTCACTCAAGAGACCGTGCCTCTAATTATTCTCACCTTAACAAGGTGTTTTCTAAATAACCAAAAATGGGACAAATGCTATTTTATTATAATTTAGTGGCCCTTATTTGAGTCCAAGATATTGTTGTTTGTGTGTGTGTGTGTGTGTGTGTGTGTGTGTGTGTGTGTGTGTGTGTGTGTGTTTGTGTGTGTGTGATTGTGACTGACAGCTTTCTTACTTTGCATATTGACTTCGCAGCTTCCCTCTCCTCCCTCCGTCCTTCCTGCTCAGGGTCAGGCATTACTGGAGGCATGCAGGGATCATTGACTTTTGTACTCTCTGTGCCGCACATATTTCAGTACAGCTGCTTGAAGGACACGTGCCTTCAAGGTATAGCCTCCTGTTGACTGACTGGGAGGAAGTGAAGAGGGGGAAATTGAGAGAAAGAGCTGCACATGTCCACTTCCATTTTTGATTTATTAGTGCAGTTTACTGATGGATCAATAATACCATACAATAGGTCAAGCCTTCTGCTGGATCACAAGGAAAACTACTTCTTCTAAGCTGTACATTTCTAATTAAAACAGGTCCTTTTGGATTAGTCTCTGCTTATAAATTACAGTATACAACTCGTGTGGAAATCATTTTGACATTGTCATTGCATCCACTGTGATTCAGTGTAGTTCAATACATTCCAGGATATGCCAATATGTTATAAAGGCACAGCTTTGGCTGATTGACAAAGTCAAGTTTAAACATGTTTTCACACATTAGCAGCTTCAGTCAACTAATAAATGATGTGAGAGATTTGCTTGGCATCCCTTGCATTTGAATGGGCAACATCTACATGCAGTTCCATTAATAAAGTGGGGTCTGTGTTCAAAGAAAGAGCAGCTACTTTACAGAAAGCTTACTGACAGATGATGACTATTACATAAAAAAGGTGAAACCAAAGGAGCTACATTTGAGAACACGACAATGCCATGATTGTCAGGAATCAAGACATAATGTTACCTATTACCCTAGGCTACTGCCTGTACTCATGCCGGGTGCTGGTGATGAAATGTCAAGCCACTTATAGCTAAAGAGGTACTGTAGCTGTCCATCAGCAATGCTAATTCAGTGCAGTACAGAGTAAGAACACGACTAAGGAAGTAAAGCAGAAAAACTTCCTTTTTCAAAGATGTCATACATGCATTGCCACAGTCAAAAAAAAAATACATATATAGAAATTAAGGGCATTTTTTATTTTCAAATGTATTTGCTTAAAACAGGAATGGTCTTAGCAGCAGTTTTAAGCCGTGTATCATAAAATCTGCGACCATATCATTTGTGTTTCCCACAGGATCAATTGTGATAACTTTGGTGACCTTCTTACTTTTTATCTATCGTGAGCTCAAAGCGTTTGTTCATGACTTAAAACCAGCAGAATAAATGACTTTCCCTGGCCTAATTTGTGCCTTGCCTTCATAGACGTGTTAATAATGGCCGCGTTTCCCAGATTCGTTAAGAGCCTCTTTGGAGCTAAGTACTTCTTTGGAGCGCTCTTAAGAACGCTGTGAAAGAAGAATGCGTTTCCCAGATTCGTTCTTAGCAAAAGAAGTTCTTTCACTAAGACGGAACTGTAAGACGGAGTTGACCCACTCTTACAACCTTCTTAGCGACCAAATCGTCAGTGATCATGCCGCGTCAGGGAAATTTATTTCCTCCACTTTTCGAAATAATAAAACAATGCTCAATGCGGACCACTGGCGCAATAAACATAGACTAATAGTAGAGACATTTTTTTTTTAATGAATTAGACGTTTACGTTTTCCACACACATGTGAGTTTATAGTACTACTACACATACAAAAAAAAACATCAACAACCCTGTGGCATTTCACAGATATCAAAGAAACAGATTTAATTGAACTCAGCTGAACCTCATTCAGAGCGGCTCCACCTGCTATAAAGGCGTTGCCAAAGTCTGCGCGTGTGAGAAACCATGGCTGCAATACAACACCTTCTCGCTGCCAACCAACAGCCTCGCCGTGCGCGAAGCCATACGGTTTACATAAATGTATACGTGCGTCGGCACTTCTCCCCACTGGACGTGCAATCAGACCAGGCCGTCCAGGCAAAGTACTGCCCCGTGCGGAGATCCAACGGCTGATCACTCTGGTGTCTCCACACATCCAGAGCAACCCGCTGCAATTTTGCCTTCAGCCCGGAGATGAAGCTCCTGGCTGCGCTTCGTTTTTAGGAACATATCAACCTCTTCTGAGGTCCAACAACCTCCAGCCCCTACCCCTTTACCACCAGTCACCAAGCAAGCACTGATAACTAAACCATAAACCCACAACCACCACATCACCCATATCAACTTTCAGGCCTGAAGGCTGAAATAAATAAACAGAACCAGCAGATGTAGGCTACATGTAACGTCCTGCACACTATGATTATTGCTGCAGTGTCTGGGTGCTTTACCTGAAAGTCTGGTACTGGAATGCTGTTGAAAGGGCGCACAATACGCAAACGTCATTAACCTACGCTTAGATAAATTACAAATTGCCTGGGACTTTTTGTTGCTATAGGTTTGACACCCTCATTTCAATGCAAAATGATCCACACAATACATGGTTGAAAATAAACAAAAATAGTTTATTGAAACCATAAGGGGGAGGGGTTACTCCGCGCTGTCTTTACTGGGCGTCTGCATCACCTGCAACGAAGGGAGATTGATTAGTGAAACCTTCGCACTCTTCCTTTTTGTTTGGTTCTGGAACTCCTGCCACTTCTTCCTCACAGCACGCCAGTCACGCAGGCCACATGGGCTGGAGGGGGACATATTTGTGGCTATGGCCTGCCTAACACGGTTCTTCACTGTGATGTTCTTTTTGCCCCTAGTTCCCCCGAATAAAACTCCCCGGTGCTGCCAGACCTCGTCCACTAAGACGCTCATCTCCTCCGCGGTAAACGACGGTGCCCGCTTGTTTCTTTATATATATATATGGGGTATATATGCGCTAATGGGCTTGATTACTACTTGGATACACTTGTTGCCACACACACACGCCCGCACTCACACACCCCCACACGATACATGCGTAGCCTAATTCCACCTGTGTGGGGTAGACCACGGGGCGCTGTGTGTGACTTAAGCGCTGATAAAGAGGTGGGTGATCGATTCGCCTGGCATCGATTTATTCAGTTTCAGCACCACCGCGGTGGACAGCTCCCACTAAGAACCTTCTTTCGCTTCATTTTACGCGTTCTCCAAAGAAGGCACTTAAGATAGCATCTGGGAAACACCCGTATCTTAGCGGTCCTTCTTAGGCGAACCCTTCTTTCGACCCTTCTTTGGTCCCAAAGAACGATCGAATCTGGGAAACGCGGCCAATGTCCTTTTGAGTATTTACCTCAGAGCCCCGCTGTGTATGAGTTTAATACAAAAAATGTAAATGTTTGATGATAACAGTAGGCTACATTGTTTTAAATTGCATTCAATAGCAACTTGTATTTTTTATAATTGTATTACATTATATAAGAAGATTAATATATACATTTTTTCATTTACTTGAATCAAATTAGTCTTAATCTGTTTAGCTGATAAGCATTTCCGTATTAACATGATATCCAATGGGTGTCTGAACTCAAGGGAAATATTCTTTACCTTCCGATTTACTATTTCCTCAATATCTTTGTAGGGTATTAAATTGTATGGACAGCCATGGCTTTCTCATGACTTACCATGCCCTTTTACGGTTGTAGAGAGATGGTGGTGAGACGGGGGTGGAGGGGGGGGGGGGGGGGGCGGGGGTTGTGTATGGTGTCAGCACCTGGAGTCTAAAGCCCCAGAGGGGAGCCACAAGTGCAGCTCCTTGCCTTAGGGCCACTCCAGACAATCCACGGTTTCTGCACAGTCCTCACCGACATGTTGCTGGCTGGTTAATCAGTGGGGATGACCCAGCCCGTCAGTCAGCACAGCCTGGGGGGCCTCATCATCACCATGTCTCTGGTTCTACACAGGAGTAGACATTTATGACATCTTCATTCATGCTTGGCTCCGATTAGACCACGATTGAATTCCAGATTGCAATGTTTGAAATACAAGTCTGTTTAAAAGTAAAAAAAGCTTAATGATGATTTCAATGGAAACATGTAGCCCACAGGTATTTATATATTCTGCTGATAGAAGGCCAATGATATGTTCACTGTGTGATAAACCTTTGAGGATTATTTTTGGTTGAGCCTGAATAACGTTCTATCTTACGCATCTTTAACACCCATTGCAAAAAAAAAAAAAGTATTACAAATGTTCTACTAGATCTATGCATGGTCACTAAAACAATGATTGAAATGCATCTAGAGTTGGGCAACTCAAAATATGGGAATGGCAATGCTGGGGTGTGATAAGATGCAAAGTAGTCTTCTGCAGGAAAGTCAGATGTGCTATATGCCCATTCATCACCCTGACCTTCACAACCGCACGATCCACCTTGCACACTACTTGCATTAGGACTGAACCTTCCTCCAATTCGAAAGTTATTACTGGAGAAACTGGTCTGTCTCAAGAAAACCTGTATTGCATTTTTAAATGAAACCTTTCTATTCATGCTTTTCCTAGGACAATTGCAGACTCAATAATACATTGCTATGATACAAAGAGGATTTATTTGATCCTAAATATACACAGTGTAGTTGCCCATACACCTTTCACTGAAAGTAAAGTAACTTAAAATCACAAAGGGATGTTTACACATCCCCCACTCAGGCTCCAGGCTTTGGTTAGACAATCAAATCAGTCTTTTTCTTTTTTTTTTTTTTTACCTCGGCTTCATTATGTTGTGGTGTGTGAAATGAATTGTATGGCTGTCTCTTGGATTTTTACAGTCTGTCCCTTAAAGCCACTACGAGTAACATGGCACGTTGGCGTCCCCTTTGGACAAAAGCGGTAATATTTTTACGACGCCCGCTGTCGCAAAGTTGTTTTCTAGCTCGTGCCAGGCGTGCGAGTGTGAACTGAGAAGGGCGCAATATAGTGCATGTCCGTGTGTTGAACGTGTGAGGACTCTTTTCGGCTCTGTGAGAGTGGTTTTGACACTGCATCAACTAATGCCAGTCAGTGCTACACACACCTGATTGCAATGAGTTGATGCAGCAGCGTCACCTAACTACTCTCTTTCACGGAGCTGAAAGATTACGTGTCCTCACAGAAAGCGAATGAACGAGAGAAGGCAGTTAGTATGGATCACGATCAGGTAATGTGTTTGTGTTGTTGATGTAAATAATGACTATTTCAGATAATGGCTATCTGATGATGGTGAAGCAAAGCAAACTTTGTGTTAGTACCAACCGCTCATTCATTTAGGAGTAAACACTGCAGTCTAGTTTCGCTCTCGTGAAATTGTATACACGTTGCTTGGCAACGCCCTCGTCCCGCCCGTAGCCTATATAACTCTCCCTTTTAGCTTTTCTTCATTGCATTCTCTTTTTTTTCTTTGATGGTTCAGCCCCGTTATCAGTCATTATGACGACAAATAACTGTCTCAAACAAGGCTCCCGCTCCCCTTCCCTCACCTGGAGGGATAGGCTTCTCAAATCGCGTTGCTGCTCCACACTAAAATCTGCGACCAATACGGATATGTGACCATAGAGCCTGCACGAGCGAACCAAAAATCTGACTGGGTGTGCGACCAGACCAAAAGCAGTAATACAAACTATATAAAAACGTCTTTCTTTGCACTGATGGTCTCGTTTGCTGTTAAAGGAAATGTATGATTATCAGAGGAAACATGAGGCTGTTTAAAAGATATTTAAATGTTACTCGTAGCCGCTTTAAAGTCAGCAACACAAAACTACCATTGCTGCCACTCTAATACATTAGAATGGATGGAAAACAGCATTGATAAGTTTAGAGAGGCACACACTGTCTAACAATAGCAACACTACACCTGCAATTATAAGGATTCTCTGACTCACAAAGGCAATCAAGACATCAAATGGGCAAATGGCAGGGGAAACACAGTGGACCTCCACAGCCATCTGGTAAAACAAATGAGAAAGCAATCACCACACTGCACAGAATCATAGTCCACAGTCAGTAAATGGAATTTTTCTACTTGACAAAGTAGTTATTTTGTCCTACTAATGAACGGCTAGGGGATTCTATTTAGCTGAACCTTCTCAATCAGAATCATTAATTTCTAAACACACCCACAGTGTTAAGAGAGGGGAAAAAACTAATACAACGTGAGCAATCTGAAGGTCACTGATGGAGGCTATCAGGAAAGGGACAATTTTGTCTAAGGTGACTGCATGGGACATGAGCCTTGAGGTTAACATATTGCAGCATCTGTGCTAATGAAACGATTCACTTAATGCACAGGCCTGTAGGGAGAAGCTAGATCAACTTCTCTCATGTGAATTAGCGAGACATATTGCAGGCCAAATCATGCAATATACGGCTGCACTCCTATTGCTGAAGATTAAGAAATACATCAAATCCCATTGCCTTAATGTTTCAAAGTGCTGTTGGCTCATTGTGACTGACAAAATCAATGTTGTGTTCATATAAACCAGGGACTATTCCAATTTTGTTACATTTCCCATGTGTCACTGTAATGATTATTTACTTTATTGTATCAACTGATCATGTACTGGCAGGGCTCCTATACGAGTCCTCTTCCTAAGAACAGAGTGTAGGAAGGGTGTCAGAGTCACTCCTTATATAAGAGCCCTCCTGGCACTAATGCCTTGCTTGGAGGACCAATGTATTCGCTGCTCTATTTTACCATCATGAGACTCCAGAAGCATAAAAAGCATGACTGAAAGGTGAAATTGAAGTTGAATGACCAATTCATTATTTGAGTGCTTTCTTATCTTTTAACTCCTTTGTTAAATAAATTTAACATCTTGGGATAGTTTTTTCTTGCAACAGTATTTTAACCCCAGCCTTCTCTGTATGGTATTTATGAAGCTACAGCCAGAAGAAAGCTAATTTAATGGAATAGCTTAGCAAAACGACGGGAGCTGTGAAAGTGATCCAAAAGGCTGCATTCAGCAGATAAATAAAAGGTATAAAGCATTGCAAATGCAAGACCAAAGACAAAGCAGTAAAGCTTCTCAGACTACTACTATTTGTAGATGATTACGATGTACTCAGGGTTGGAGGACGTTTGACAATATCTTTAACACACACGTTAAGCATCCTACCACTGTGCCAATGGCAAGTCATGTGTAAGCACTACCATAAAGAGAAATAACTGTGAATTAATAGTGATCCAATGGAATATGGGTCATATGTCGCAGCAGCACAGTTGCCAATACATGTGCAAGTGCACAACATGCAGAACGTAGAGGGAATACATACAATCGCAAGATGGCTGATTTGTTGAATTAGAAGAAAGAAATAATTTGAAATTACACCTCCATTTACATTTTGTGCCACATATTGCTTAAGTCTATTCTATGTGAATGAAGCAAGAAAGGAATTGAGCCGGTATTGTTTTATTTTCGCCCGTATATTTTCTAGACATATGGAAATGCTCGATGGTCTTACTACAGGTAATGCATTGCACGCATTCATGCCAGTACATAGAAGTGTAAGACAGCTGGAATGTGATCAAGGAACCAACTTTATATGCGCAAAAAGAAAGCTAATAAATGCAATGAAGGACTTGGATTGGAAAGACAAATAAGGATGATCAGAAGTGTTCCAACAGCAATCTTTGATCAATCTGCTAAATGACAGTGCGTTACTCAGGACAGGAATAGCAGACCTCTGACAACAGAGCACTTAAATTATCCAATATACCTCGACCTTTCACACCAAATCACATCCTCATGATGAGGTCTAACATTAACATCATCCATTATCGATCAGTTTATGAGTCAGGCTCTGGACTTGCACAAGAGATGGCCCCAGGTGCAGTAGTTCTTGGAAAGGTGGAAAAAGGGTTATCTCCTTTATCTTCAGCAAAGACAAATATGGCCTAAAATAGTGTGTGATGGGATTTTATAACCCTTTTATACCGCTTTCCCGCAGACGGAAAAACTCACGTTGACCCGGCTTTTTTGTCCGATGGGATGGAACACGGATCAACGCGTTTATTTCTGATGTATCACACCATGTGTTGAGTAAGAATAGTCTATTTATTTATGTATTACTTAATAAGTGCTCCAACAGGCAGATGAGATTTATGGCTTCACATAAAGAAAAGAGAAAAAGACAGACAGAGAGTGTAACAATATTTTTTTAACTCTAATATAGGGTCAAAACAGAGAAAGGCAGTAGTGTTTCTGTCAATATTCCGACATGTCTTTATCTTAAAGGCCTACTTCACCGGTTTGAATATGAAGGTGTATTGAATTCTGAGATCCTATGTAGTATAAATGTGCAAAAATGTTTTAAATCGGTTCATCCTAGCCTGAGAAAAGGCAGAAAGAGTGTTTTTTTTAACCCTATATTTCTCTTTCTCGTGACATCACAGAAAGAGAAATATAGGGTTAAAAAAAACGTACTTTGTAAATATTACTGTGATGTCACAGTAAAAGACATCACAGTAATATTTAAAAAGTAAGTTTTTTTTAACCCTATATTTCTCTTTCTGTGATGTCACGAGAAAGAGAAATATAGGGTTAAAAAAAACACTCTTTCTGCCTTTTCTCAGGCTAGGATGAACCGATTTAATTTTTTTTTGCACATTTATACTACATAGGATCTCAGAATTCAATACACCTTCATATTCAAACCGGTGAAGTAGGCCTTTAAATGCATTTCCAAAATGACAATGTCAATATGTTGTTTTACAGTGTTTGTGACCAGGTGATACTCCATCCACAACCCAAACTAGCTAAAGGTCATTCTCGTGGCACAGTGTTGCTTCTTTAGAGTGGGTGTGTCACAGGGCCTGGTCTTCTTTATTTGCCAACTGGACATCACTTCAGTTTATTAAGGTTAACATATGATCACAGACAAACTAGACCAAAATAACCTAATTGTGAGGACTATTATTTAAGTATTATCTGTTCTCTGGCTGAACTTTGAAATCTCACTACAGTTTGCCGTGGCAGTTGAAGTCTTACAGCACCTGTTCATACAAAGCACCCCCTGGTTTACACAATCAACTACTGTTGATTCAGTAAATGCCAATCTACCACTACATTTCTCTTTCACATTCATATCAGGAGCCATCATCAAACCTCTTGCTCTTTAATAAAATCTGGATTACTGCTGCTGCACCTGTGGTTCATAGCCTCCATCTTCTGATGCTATGCTAATATTTACTCAAGCAAGGCTCTATTCAGAAACATAGCAGTGATGATGCTTACCGTGGACTGGGTTAATCCTGAAGAAGTAGTATCCGTCCGGGAGTAATCTTGTGAGGCTCTACCTTTTTTCTCCTCCAGCCTGCAATAGGTTTGCTGCACAGTGAAGAGCTCTCTCTGACCTCTGACCGTCCTACACACACACACGCACACACACACACGCACAAACACAGAGTGCATACAAAGGTCAGGCCACAGGCTGAACAAGAACATTCCATACAAGTTCCTCTTCTCTTTTGTCAAAGCAAATAGAATGATGAGCATAATAAAGTCAGGAAGAATGTGTAAAAAATAGATATACTCAATTAATGCCTTAAGGCAAATAGTATCATAGAAGTAAGTGCCACTGTCTTAAATACTGATCAGTTCATATTTCATAAAAATTATGTCAATCGATATGCCACATTCCTTGAAGTAAATGAAAAACCAAAAGAAAGCACACTTACTGTAAATATCTATACAGTATTTACACATGGACAACTCAATTTGAGACCTAAATGTACATTAAGTTGAACTTTGGGAGCGCAATTGCAACTGAGAGAGACATCTGTTTGCTGCCCATAGGGTTTTGAAGCCAAGTTGTCCCTGTTTATTTGGCCTGAAATAATTTCCCACATTTAATTTGCTGAAGTCAGATACTCATGCACATCAATGGAATATTGGAATTCATGGAGACTGATACGGACAGTTCACTGTAAACACTCACTATATTGAGAGCTATCTGAGGCAGAGATCTCACAAGTTTAAATGAACAGCACAACACTGTGATGCAACATTGTTATTTTATTATTACAAGACATGTACAGGTTGAATCTCAGTAAGCTTCCCTCTCCGAGTGCATTTAGTGCTTAAATCTTATTTGATGGAGTCAGGCATGTTACATAAAATTTCAGCATTGTTGAAAATGAAGGATAATAATCAAGGATCACCTTTATGAAATATTTAACCCCCTCATATTACAGTAGCTTTAGATAATTTTGCACTTAGTAATATTCTCAAAGCCTGTGTATGCCTGTTATCATCTTGAACTGTAAAATATAATGCAAGAGAGAAATATTGAGGATATAGAACATATTATGGGACAATTAAGTTAGGGAGTCCATAGAGAATGCAGCAGAAGCCCGAGGGTGTGAGAGTTGTTTTGCGGAGAACATCTTCTTCCTCTGATCCAGTGAGGAGCACTTGATCTGCGGAGGAAAGCCACAGAATGCAATAATTATATCTGAGGGTTATATTGAAATCCAGCTTAGCTGGATTCATAATTCGAATGATTCTGTTTGAAGTTTATTTTCTTTGCAAAACAAACCTAAACTCAAGATATGGAGAAGGAAATGTGTGGGTACCAGTGATGAACCCATAAAAAAGATAAAACAGAACTGAAATGTATTTACAGTTAATAGAAGCTTAACAAGGTATCTGCAGGATAAATACTGTACCATATGATCCTGTAACCTTGTGATGTGGTGGCTGTAAACTGTCCAATTTCCTCAGGGAATGGATGGTCTGGCCACATGTCTGTCTGACCCTCAGTAGATCTTCAACAAAGCACACACACACACACACACACACACACACACACACACACACACACACACACACACACACACACACACACACACACACACACACACACACACACACACACACACACACACACACACACACACACAATTGTAACTGTTAATACCCAATGAATAAATTACATTCTTAAAGAGACTTAGTTACTAGTAATTTAAATTAGTTGTGTAAAATGTAGAAGAGGCACTGATGCTTTAAACATAAATACAAACGTACTGTCTAGAACATTGACCATATTGTGTGTGTTCTGTTGAAGGTTGTTGTGCCATTGGTTGAGGGCAATACAGCCAACACCACCCAAACTCAACAGCAGAGCAGTCTCCAGGGGTTTCTCCAGGGCCAACTGTCCTGCACTGGAGAGGAGGGAAATAATTATTATAAGAGACAGAGAAGTAAAGCACCGTTTCTGTTAACTATAACCAACAATGGCCGCGTTTCCCAGAATCCCAAAGAGCCTCTTTGGGCAGAGTTCTTCTTTGGAGCGCACTTAAGAACGCTGTGAAAGAAGAATGCGTTTCCCAGATTCCTTCTTAGCGAAAGTAGTACTTTCACTAAGATGGAACTGTACGACGGAGCTGACCCACTCTTTCAACCTTCTTAGCGACCAAATCGTCAGTGATCATGCCGCGTAGGGAAATTTATTTCCTCCACTTTTCGAAATAATAAAACAATGCTCAATGCGGACCTGGCGCAATAAACATAAACTAATAGAGAATTTTTTTTTTTAATGAATTACAGGTTTACGTTTTCCACACACAAGAGTTTATAGTACTACACATAAAAAAACATCAACAACCCTGTGGCATTTCACAGATATCAAGGAAACAGATTGAATTGAATTCAGCTGAACCTCATTGAGAGCGGATCCACCTGCTACTCTATATAAAGGCGTTGCCAAAGTCCGCGCGTGTGAGAAACCATGGCTGCAATACAGCAAATTCTCGCTGCCAACCAGCCGCGTCGCCGTGCGCGAAGCCAGACGGTTTACATTAACGCCTACGTGCGTCAGAACTTCTCCCCACTGGACGTGCTGTCAGACCGGGCCGTCCAGGCAAAGTACCGGCTGCCCCGTGCGGAGATCCAACGACTAATAACTCTGGTGTCTCCACACATCCAGAGAGCAACCCGCTGCAATTTTGCCCTCAGCCCGGAGGTGCAGCTCCTGGCTGCTCTGCGTTTTTACGCAGTGGGGAGCTTCCTGGAGGTGGTGGGGGACGGCACCGGCCTCAGCAAGGCATCGGTGTCACGGAGTGTGGCAGCTGTGACACCAATTCTCCTGCGCCATGCCCGGACCCATATCAAGATGGCCACCACACGGGACGAGGTCCGCATGGTCCACCAAGGGTTCCACGCAGTGGCTGGGATCCCCCGGGTGATCGGTCTGGTAGATGGCACCCTTATTCCAATCCACAATCCCTCCCTGGTGGATCCGTGCTGGATTGGTCGCAAGCACTACGCGGCCATAAACACGCAGGTGGTGGTGGATCACAATGGCCTCATCACTGACATCGTCGCCAGGTGGCCAGGCAGCACTCACGACAGTTTCATGTGGGCCAACTCAGCTGTGGGGCAGAAGGCTGGCAGAGGAGTGTTTGGCCGGGGCATCATCCTAGGGGACAGTGGCTACCCTCTCCGGAGTTACCTCGTCACGCCGGTAACCAACCCAGCAACACCACAGGAGGAGAGATTCAATGAGGCCCACACAAGCACCAGGACGAAGATCGAACGGGTGTTTGGCATTTGGAAGTCCCGCTTCAGGTGCATTCATCGTTCGTCGGGGGGGCTGCGCTTGTCACCAATCAAGTGTTGCCAAGTGATTGTTGTCACCGCCATGCTGCACAACATTGCAGTGCGCGTTGGCGCAGATGAGCCGCCTCCTGTTGAAGAGCAACATTCAGAGGACGAAGCCCCGAACCCCGCCCCCCGCAATGTGCGAGCAGTACTGCATCAGGCCGGAGCCCAGACCAGACAGGAACTTATCCACCTCTTCTGAGGTCCAACAACCCCAGCCCCTACCCCTTCACCACAAGTCGCCAAGCACTGATCACTAATAAACCCACAACCATAAACCCACAACCATAAACCCACAACCATAAACCCACAACCATAAACCCACAACCACTGTCAGGCCTGAAGGCTGAAATAAATAAACAGAACCAGCAGATGTAGGCTACATGTAACGTCCTGCACACTGATTAATTGCTTCAGTGTCCGGGTGCTTTACCTGAAAGTATGGCACTGGATTGTTAAGGAAATATTGTTGCATACAGTATGTGGGAGTATAGTGCCCACATTTCTGAGGTGACCATGTAACAAGTGGGAAATTAGCGCAAAACATGCTGTGCTGAAAGGGCGCACAATACGCACATGTCATGAACCTACGCTTAGATAAATTACAAATTGCCTGGGACTTTTTGTTGCTATTTGACACCCTCATTTCAATGCAAAATGATCCACACAATACATGGTTGAAAAGGAAACCAAAGTAGTTTATTGAAACCATATGATGGGGGGGGGGGGGGGGGGGGCTCCGCGCTGCATTTACTGCTGGGCCTCTGCATCACCTGCAATGAAGGGAGATTGATTAGTGAAATTGAACGGGATACATTGGGTAATGCAGATAAAACATTGAAATACCCATACCTGAATCCTGGGGAAAGATGATTGGCACCGAGATGGAGGGACGGTTGAACTGGGCCTCTGCAAGCGCCAGCTGTCTCCGGTGCAGCTCCAACCTCTCCTGCTTCATCCGGACCACCTCTTCCTGCAGGGCAGTTTGTCTTTGGAGGTGGCCCTCCATCCCCCGCAGCACCTCCAGCTTCTCCCTCTCCAGGCGCACCAGCGTCTCACTGCAGGTGCAGGTTGTTATCGCGGGCCGCCATCGTGAGCCTCCACGCATACGGACACCGGGCCCTGCTGGTTGGCGCGCAGGGACAGGCCATGGTTGTTGGGGGTCGTCCTCTCCTGGTGGCGTGCACGTCCCTGCTCTGCTCCCGGATGGCTCCTCTTCATCCTCACTTAATGAGAGCCCCTCGTCCCCCAGCACATCGATGCCCCCACTAATGCCTTCAGAGGCCGTCTTCCCGATAATTGAGAGGACTTTCTCCTCGTCGGGAGTGAGGGTCGTCCCACCCGGTGCTCCACCACCCGTGCCCATGGCTTCGCTCCTCACCTTGGCACTCTTCCTCTTAGTCTGGCTCTGGAACTCCTGCCACTTCTTTCGGATAGCGCCCCAGTCACGCAGACCACATGGGCTGGAGGGGGACATCTTTTGGGCTATGGCCTTCCAAACATGGTTCTTGACGGTGATATTTTTTTTGCCCTTTGTTCCCCCGAATAAGATATCCTGGTGCTGCCAGACCTCGTCCACCAAGACGCCCATCTCCTCTGCGGTAAACGCCGGTGCCCGCTTGCTTCTTTTGACGCCGGTTCTTTCCATTCTCACATATGTGTGCCTATATCCACGGGGGTATATATGCGCTAATGGGCCTGATTACTACTTGGATACACCTGTTGGCACACACACACACACACACACACTCGCACCCACACAAACGCTACATACTTAAACTAATTGAACCTGTGCGGGGGACCACGGGGCGCTGTGTGTGACTTATGCGCTGATAAAGAGGTGGGTGATCGATTTGCCTGGCATCGATTTATTCAGTTTCAGCACGACCGCGGTGGACAGCTCCCACCAAAGTACTTCTTTCGATGCTTCTTTCGCTTCATCTTACGGCTCTCCAAAGAAGGGACTTAAGAAGCCATCTGGGAAACACCCGTATCTTAACGCTCCTTCTTTGGCGAACCCTTCTTTCGACCCTTCTTTGGCCCCAAAGAACGATCGCATCTGGGAAACGCGGCCAATAGCTGACACAATACAAAAACATCAATCATCACTACCACAAGTAAATCCAGTAAAACACTAGGCAGACAGATTTCAGTGGGATGAAAGACACATTCACATCAAGTTAAAAAGCTGAATTTTGTTCCCTTTGCATTTTGTTACCTTTTGTGCATGTCACTGTTTGATTGGCGGAGAACACTGGCATTGTTCTGAACCAGGTCAAAGAGCAGAGCCATGCGACACTCTGAGGAGAACAAATGTTACCATTATTTGGTGAAAGAATAAGTACATCTGGGCTAACCTTTGATTCTCTGTCCTGGTGCTTGCACCTATTTACCTTCCTAGGGGGATCTGAGTACCATAGTCTGACCAGTGCATAAATGTCCTGTCGACGTTAACATGAGCAACTGATTATATTCATGCATTACTCCAAAAAATGTTGTTCGTTCATCTCTCACAAGCTGCTAAGCTATGTCTCTTTCTCTCCCTCTCTCTTTTCCCAAGCTTTCTCCTCTTCATCCTCTCTTCTAAATTAGTTTCTCTGTTCGGGATCAGCCATCTTGGGAAAGCACTCTCCCCTCTGCAGCTGGTGCCTTACACCAGGAATGATTCATCATCCAGCGGATAAGAACTCTCTTCTAGTCTCTCTGATAAGTAAGCCTGATTTGATTTTAAATCTAATCTAGATTTATTCCTTTTTCATAATATCCTGGAATTTTTTTCAGGCGATAAGAGAGAGAGGCTATACTTTCTCTGTAGAAAAAATATACACTGAATGTAACTTTATGTAAAACATGAGATTTTAGTTATGTGCCTTCACCAAATTAGATGGAGGCAGTGTACTTTACACAAGGAGAAGACAATCTAAATTGAAAAACACATTTGAATATTGAAGCAAAAAGATGCTTTTAGCAGAACTCTCCATCAGAGAAAAACCTGTGACTTTAACACCATCTAATTTTTATTAATACACAAGGCAGGATTTTACTGTACACGCACCTGGACAAGACGTGTAGGTGTGAGTAAACTAGTGTCTGGTACCAGGTGTGGGTCAACAAGGTTGTCTACCATCTTCTATTGCATCAAAGGCCAGGCAATGCCTTGCAGCTATTCTCCCTGATACAGTGACAATCAGTCTGAGTCTGAAGCAAGACACTGCTGCCTTTGCTATACAGCTGCCTGGGGCCATAATGCCATTCCGCTCTGATGCCAGTCTCATCCAGTCATTGTCACCGCAGCGTTACACTGATTGAGCGTTGCCCTCAAAGACTGAAGTAATGCTTCTATATCCACAAGGTGCAGTGCTAAAGTAACACCATTCCCAGACGACATACGATTGCAGATGGGGCTGCATTGCCTAATCATAACCTAATGAACAATTAAATAGAAGATGGTGCAGTGTGTTCTGAAGTAACAGCTGGATTCCAGACCTTGGTGTCAGTCATACTATAGTTAGCAGCACATATGCGCCAAGCTAGCAGGCGGCGCATATGTCAGGCCCGGGGCAATGCCTAAGGCCAACCTGACACTCTGTCAGTCACACTGGATAAAGTCCCCTTATCATCAGACCACATTTGTCTGTGAAAGAAGGGAAACTTGCCGGAAACATGATGCCCTACTTGTTTTGTGAACAATCTTGGAAGGTGTGAAGAGCTGAAAGGGGATTGGGGGCAGATTATTATTGATCTAAAGAGTACTAAGGGTGTAAAAAAGGCCAGAGCTAATATTTTAGAAGAGGGAGAAGGGTTTGGAGTCTCCTTGTCCCTCGACTGTAAATACATTTCAAGTTATTTACAACTACTCTGGGAAAGAAAAAATATATACTTTAAGTTTTAAATTTCTCAAGTCATTGATCACCTGATAAAATAATTTCTCAACAAAGTTGTGGAAATGCTATAGCACAGATCGGTTCACCTTCCTAGTACCAGATTGGACCTCCTTTGGCCTTCAGGACTGCCTTATATCTTATGTGTTGTAAACATTCCTCAAAGGTTTTTTTCCATATTAACATGATCGATCACGCAGTTGCTGCAGATCTGGCGGCTGCACATCCATGAAGCAAATCCCTCGTTCCACCACATCCCAAAGGGCTCTATTGGGTTGAGATCTGGTGACTGTGCCATTGGAGTACAGTGAACTTATTGTCATGTTCAAGAAACCAGTTTGAGATGATTTAAGCTTTGTGACATGGGGCATTAGCCTGCTGGAAGTAGCCATCAGAAGATGGGAACACTGTGGTCATAAAGGGATGGACATGGTCAGTAACAATACTCAGTTAGGCTGTGGCGTTTAAACAATGCTCAATTGGTACAAAGGGGCCCAAAGTGTGCCAAGAAAATGTGGTACACACATTTACACCACCACCACCAGCCTGAACTGTAGATACAAGCCAGGATGGGTCCATGCTTTTATGGTGTTTACGCCAAATTCTGACAATACCATCTAGACCTACCATCTGAACGTCGCAACTGAAATCAAGACTCATCAGACCAGGCATCCATTGTCAAATTTTGGTGAGCCTGTGTGAATTGTAGCCTCAGTTTCCTGTTCTTAGCTGACAGGAGCGGCTACCGGTGTGGTCTTCTGTTGCTGTAGCCCATCTGCTTCAAGGTTGAACGTGTTGTGTGTTCAGAGATGGTATTCTGCATACCTTGGTTGGAACGTGTGGTTATTTGAGTGACTGTTGCCTTTCTATCATCTTGAACCAGCCTGCCCATTGTACTCTGAACTCTGACATCAACAAGGCATTTTCGTCCACACAACCGGCACTCACTGGATATGTTTTCTTTTTCGGACCATTCTCTGTAAACCCTAGAGATGGTTGTAACTTGTGTGTGAAAAATCTTAGTAGATCAGCAGTTTCTGAAATACTCAGATCAGCCCGTCTGGCACCATCAACCATGCCACGTTTAAAGTCACTTAAACCCCCTTTCTTCCCCATGCTGTTGCTCGGTTTGAACTTCAACAAGTTGTCTTGTCCAGGTCTACATGCCTAAATGCATTGCAAATGCGTTGCTGCCAGGTAATTGGCTGATTAGTTATATGTGTTAACAAGAAATTGAACCGGTGTACCTAATAAAGTGGCGGGTGAGTGTATACTCCCGTCCCTTGGAAAGAAAGATTGATGTTTTTAAAGAGCTTAAGCCTACTGCTCCATTCATTGCTTAAATAATCCACAAATAGAACTGCTCCAAATTTCAATCATACATTCATTACATTAATTTGCCAGCAATTTATTTTTCCTAATTTGCCATTTTAAATGCTTTGGAAAGCTCAGGACGCTGTGTGATTTCATACAATCTGGTACATTACTAGGACAGCAGTTTGTTCAGTGAAATTTCCAAGAGGTGAAAAACATTCAGTATGGATGTCTGTGTTGCTGTTATGTTGCACAAACCATATATATATCATGGCATGCAACAGATGTACATCATATCATATCACTAAGGAAAGAAAATGTATTGGATGGGTATACCGTACCAGAGATATTGAGGGCTGTGAGTTTGGCAGGTGGAATGTTTGCCATGAAGCGCTCCATCCCCAGGTAAATGAAGGCACTGCCCCTGCACAGCAGCTGCTCCATCTCAGACAGACTAAAAACATATTGGAGAAGAGTTGCATTGTAGAAATGATCAGGTGTGTTGTAATCTAACGGATACAGTTGGTTCTCAGCATTATCAGCGCAAAGACCAAACGAAGACATGCTGCAATGCATTGCTTTGCTCTACTTAAAAGGTTCTAACCTGGGCGTTTGTTTGTTGCCTGTGAAACCCTCCCACAGATGGGTAAAATGCTGTCTGTGGCTCTCCAAAATCTCCTCCATCCTCATGCTCAGACTGGTCCCTCCTGTGCCACGTACACAACAACATAGAAATATGAGGGAAGATCCATTTATTAAAGTTGTGACACTAACTGGGAGCTGAAATGTGGCTCATACAAGGTCACAAAGAGATTTTGTATAACAGCACAATGTAAAAGAGAGAAGGATGCTTTAAGTGGCTACGAGCTAGGAAATGTGAAGCCATCTCTGGCAATACAGTATAAAAAAAAATCACTGTGGAACTTGTTTTTCCTGACTCTCCCAAGTAGTCCAGAACATACCACCCATACAGAGACAACAATAAAAGCAGCTAGAGGTACAGTATGTGATGCAGTAATTAATCTTTAACAAGAAGCACATATATTTTTTTCCATACTGCAGTATACATTCACCCAGAGATAACTTCAATATACTAGTTTAATAATGATGTAAATATGTAATATAAAAGGTATGCAATATGTTCTCTACTTACCAAAGTTGCCTTCATTATGCGGGTCAACAATATCTGTCGGGTCATTAAGAAATATGATATTTGAAAAAGAGTACATCGATATTCCAGGAACACAGATAAAACAGCAGGTATAACAATACTTTAATATTTTACAAAAAAAGATACATTTGAAGTTACGTGTGTCCAATGGGAAGGTGTTAGAAGGCAGCACATGATTCACAGGTACCTGGGTAAATAAATACACGTCAGCAAAGCTTCAACTAAGGACATTTACAAACATAAAGCGTACATTCACATGCATGCAAATATTGTCTCTAGCACACACACATCTGCAAATACCAGCTACGAGACAGAATTACACAGAGGAGACAGAGCAAAAGAATCAGATGCAAAAAGGGAAAAAAATGGAAGTGGTGCATGATAGAAGATAAATGCTTAGAAGCAACAAAATAGCATCTTATGAAAACACATTATGTAATTGATTGAAAAAAAAACTGACTTAAAAGGGAGGCGAGATGAACTTAAATGACTGCTGGTGCTGACAGGAGGTAAAAGTAATATTGCTGTCTGTATCTGGCAGGGCCAGACTAATTTACTGAACTTACCACTTTGATGGCTTGGCTTTGATCTCCCTTCCCCTTAGTTCCCTTGCCCCCTTTGGTCTCTTTTTTGTTGTCACTTTCAACTGCCACAAACAGGGAGCATAATTAATACATACACTTGTCTGCGGTGTAGATTACACAACATTTGGACTGGGAAAGGGAAAAAATAAATATGTCCGTATCTTGCAAAGTCAATGACATTTAATGGTGACTGAAGAACTGTTCTAAAAGTTTTCTCATGACTGCAACATCGATTATCCTCTGCAAATGAAAGACACACTTTTCATTAAGCAATAACCAGAATAATTTGATTATTAAACCCCTGTTTCTCCTCAAACAAACAAATAAATAAACAAGTTTAGTCTACACACTAATGCTGACACACTTAAAGGTGAAGTAAGCGGTTTATTTATGTTAATATAAGTGTAAAATCGCTCTTTATTCAAACAGTGATCACTTACATAATGTGCGCGTTTCATAAAGCCGATGTCTCAGTCAGCTGATTTGCATGTAATCGACAAATAAACTAAGTAGTAGGGCTGCTCAATTGTGGCAAAAATGATAATCACGATTATTTTGATTGATATTGTAATCACGATTATTAAAGACGATTATTCACAGCAGGGATGCCCCAAAATGAAAATTCTGTAAATTCTTTCAACATTGCATAAATTAAACTCCCAAATGTGCTCCTCAAACATAGCCTACAACTAAAAAGTCACCCTAAATAAACAGTGAAACCTTCCAATCTAAGAGTAAAATTAATATTTTACTAGAGATGTAATAGTGAACAACGTTGAGGAGGTATGAATCTACAAAAATATCAATTTAAAGCCTTTTTTTTACAGTGCAGGTCGAGTTGCTGAAAAAAACTACACAGCAGCTGCCAACGTAATATTCGGACTTCAGAATTTGCATCAAAGCCTTAATGATCATAAAAACAAGAGGCTTTATTTAAACGATGTCCATGGTGTTGTAATTTGTTCGGCTGTAGACTGAAACTAACGGAGGGAGGCGGCTCACTGTATATTTTCTCTATATTTTGGCGATACAAATGTCTGTGTATCCAGGCTCAAGAAATGCAATCCGATCGCTGAAGCCTTCCACATCAACAACGTTAACGGGCAGGATATCCCCGGTTAATTTTAGCCATACATGTCATGACTCACGGCTCGGCAGTCTCTCTTTCTCCTATGTGTGTTTTCCCTCGTCTGTCTCTCCTTTGTTTTGTTGTTTCATGTGTCGGCTTCCCTGTTGGCATGTGGGCGTGGTGGCACTCCAGGGCAGGCTGTTCCAGGTGTGGATCGTTGGGCTAATCAGGGCTCCCTATTTAAACCTGTGGACTCCAGTCATTCAGCGCCAGAGTCTACTACGTACCAGGGGCCGGTTTCCCAAAGCCTTCGTAGAGCCTTCTTAACGCTACGTCATTCGTAACCCCTACGTAGAGTTCCTACTTAACATTTCGCCTGTTTCCCGAAACGTTCTTTGCTACGAATCTCTTTCGTACGTCCTACGTTGGTAAGGTTGGTCTGGAGCGCCCGCAGAGCCTTCTTAGCTCTACCGTAGGGATGTTTCAGCTCTCATTTGTGTCATTTAACTAATAAATCTGACTGTATTTCATATCAAACGGACACAGCGATGACTGTATTAAATAACAAACTGTTAAAAACGATAACTGTATATAGCGTACATATCACATTTAAAGTAAGCTATATGTTAGCAGAATACCATTCACTCTGATTCACAAAGTGTTCAAACTATAAGTAGCCTACATAGTCATCTAACTGACAATCAGCATTAACTGATTGGATGCGATGTCCGTCAATATGAAAATAGGCTACTTTATAAGTGATACACTACAGCCTACAGTCGGATCGTTTTTATCAGTTTGATATTTAATACAGTCATCGCTGTGTCCCTTTGATATGAAATACAGTCAGATTTATAAGTTTAATGACAAGTGAAGTCCCTGCGATCGCTGTGGCATCGCCAGAGATAGGCTTGGCTACTACATACCCCCACATTTCCTTCCGTAAGCACCATGCATAAAACGGACACGAGTGACATCCCTGTTGCGCATGGAACTGCCACAAGTCATTCATGAAGAAAATAATTGCTGGAAACAATCTTAATCTCCTCCGCTGTTTCTATATTTTTCTATAGCCTAGGCTACCTTTTTTAAATCAGTAGGCCTATAGGCTATGGTAATACGTTCGACCAAAGTTAACACTAGAACCATCGCATTGTGTTCCACACACTGCGGAGCTGTCAGCTGAGCCGGCTCAGCTGACAGCTCCGCAGTGTGCGTCGGATTCTCCGCCTCAAAACATGTAAACGTGTGAAAAAATAAATGAATAATCAATTAAAGCTTACCTTAAAATAAGTGTGCCATGTTACTGTTTATTGTATTTAGGATTTTAGCTCATTTGGACGCTGTTTGGGCCGTCTGTTTTTATTGATATAGGCCATTGGCGATATTCTACTTTCAGTTTCCTTACTGACCCACCACGAAACGTGATTATTGTTCTTAAAGATACTTAGATTATAAAGCAAGAGGTGTTAAATAAATGTTTCGGCTTAGAAGGATTTCTAGTAATCTTTTATTCGCAAAGACTTGTCATGCAGCTTCGCATGAAATAAGCAGGAAATGGAAAATCGAACTCTGAGCCATCGATTTCAGCACTGGACAGCGCCGTGTACGAGCCACGTAGGGACTGTTTCTTAAGAAGACTCCTAAGAGACCGTTCGGGAACCACGACTACAGAGGTAAACAACTTTGGTAAGTCATAACGTAGGAGTCTTCGTAGCGCGCTAAGAGATGACGTTATCGGGAAACCGGCCCCAGAGCGGTAACTTACCTGAGATCAGGAATATCGTTTGTTATTGTTTTCTTCATGTCTCCAGTTGGAGTGAGTTCTAACTCTGCTCCTTGTTTTCCTTCTGTGCCAGTTGCCTCCGCTGTTCACTTTTCCTGCTCGCCTGCCTGCGGGTTTCCGGATATCCACTTGCCTCTGATCGCCACGCCATTCAGCCGTCCAGTGTCCTGCCTGCCTGCCTAATAAACATTGTTCTAAACTGACTACCTGGTATCTGGGGCCTATTTCAGGTAGCTGGTTTTGAGGCAACCCAGAGTTTGTTCGCTCTGAGTTAGTGGAAACTCTCGGTTTTCCGTTTCAAGAAGCAGGTTCAGCGCAACCGAGAGTCAGTTACTGCGGCAACATACGCGTGGGTCTAACCCATGGTCTAACCTGCTGGATAGGTGGTTAGACCTACCCTGAGTTTGTTTTCACTTTACGCTGCAGCTCCGACTGAAGAAAGAGTCACTGTCACAACGCAACCCTGTACAGTTTAAAGCAAAATCACTCGATAGAAATCTCCATCGGGATGTTTTTATCATTTCCTGATGATTTTACGTTTGATCGATCATTTATCTGATCAGTAGCCTTGTTCTCAGCCCTTGTGCCATTCATATGCGGCCACCTTACACATCGTGAACATGCTTTACATTCAGATTAATAAACCTATTGTATTGTATGTATCTCGTTATTTATTTTTATCATTATCAGTAGTTTTTTAACATCTGTGCCACTGAACATAGGCTATTTATGTCAGGTTGAAATGTAATTCTGCGGCTGCACGTGATCGTTACTGTTCACTTGTGTCATCCCAAAGTCACAGACAAGCCTCGTTAAATAGCCCAATATGAATATAGAAATACTATAATAATTTAAACTGTGATCACTAGAGGACAAGGGATCTGGTAATAAAACAATCAGGCTCTACAATGGAAACTGTCACCTTATGTGTCAAACGTTAATATCTTTCACTCCCCATTTAAAAGAAGCGAAAGTCTGTTTACTGCACAGTAGGCCTAGGCCTATTATAGCTTGCCTACATAATAGGCTACAGCGAATATAAAACACTGTCAGCAATGCTTTGCAGCGGCAGTTAATAATTTTGTTGCTGCTGATATGCGTAACTCAATTCTTAAAATAGACTTGCTTCTCATACGGAAGCAATGATGCTCTTGACTAAAAACTTTTGCACCGTTTTTTTCTGAATTGCCGAAGTGATTAGATCAGAGTTATGAGACAATATCCCCGTTCATTCTTCTCCATAAGCTCATTCGTTAATATTTCTTACTCTAGTGGGAGGAGCGGAGAAGTTTTCTTTTTTTTTCTTTTTTGAGAAGTGGAGAAGTGGGAGGATCAAGCATTTGTTTCTTCTGTTTCCATGGTGAATCATGTTATCAGCGATCCATTGACGATGGCTTTTATGCACACGCTCCACCCAGAGTGAACACGCTCAGAGTTGATTAACCCAACGCTGATCCACTGTTCTGAAACCGAAAACCCAGAGTTGCTCGTCAACCCTGCGCTCTGAGTTGACCAACTCAGAGCGCAGGATTAAACCCAGAGTATGTAAAACCAGCTACCTGAAATAGGCCCCTGTCCTGCTTTTGGGTCCAACCTCAAGCTATCATAACAATACAGCCACAGGGCTTTTCTGTGTGGCGGCTCAAACTGGCGAGGTGTCACTGTGAATGACACCGTTACCCACCGTCACGGAGTTTAAACTGGCAACTTGCTATTTCGCTCGCGCAAGGCTTTTGTGTTTCGATTTAACATCAGTCTTGGGTGAGTACTTTAACTTTATACTGAATAAACCATTGCACTGCAATCACTGAAAGCGAAAGTGTTTGGGCGGGGGTGGGGCAGCAGAGCGGAGCGAACACAGAAGGGTTCGCTGCATTTACCACACAAGACACGGCGTGCGAGACAATAATCGTTTTATTACGATTTTCTTGTTTTCATGATCGAGGCATGAGTTGACGGGGTGAATCAATCGCCACCTAAGCCTATGAAAACTGCACTGATGATCCGATCTTGAAGTGCTCGCAAAAAGTTAATATGAATTTCAGACCGGTTATCCAAACTGAGAATATAACTTTTTCCTCATTGGGAGAAAATAAGTCCCTGCACGCTTTTGGTGTGCTCCGACAGCACCGTGTGCGTCTCCCGAGGGGACTACTGAGCTGAATGTTGCGTTGCGCTGCCAGTATTTTCGGGTTGGACATCGCCCTTTCTTTTACCCAACCGTTCGCAATGAAACGGGCCGTGGGGTAATGCCTGGTCCCGCTTATCTATTATAAATCCGTTGCGACTTCCACAGGGACACAGCGCACAGGTTGAATTTCTGAATGAAAGTATGACAGTTGAGTTCTGTCACTATCGAATTTGTTACGTGTCATTTCGCATTTCTTAGTGGGCATACGGAAATGCTGGAGCTTTTTTAGTGGGTATACTGCGTATACCTGCGTATCACGTAGACTACACCACTGGGCACACATCCACTCACACAGTACTTACACTGATTACTTTAGTTTAAAGGTGCTGTAAGCGGAATGGTTCTTTTAGCTAACTTCCTGTCAGTTACTGCAGTTAGCAGTCCCCTCACTCGTCCCTACGTCACCACATTAATGCACTGCGGTCTTCAAGCAGCAAGTTATCTAGCATCATCTCAGATCCATAAGTGTGATAAAACATGATAAAAACCATCAAAACAGACATTGTAGGCGCATAAACATTCACCCATATGTTGCTCTGGCGTGCACCAGCAGTGATACCATGAGTGAGACGGGTGTCGGTTTGTAGCGTTCTCTCTTGTGATTGGATAAACATTTCGGGATACTCCAATAAGTTTATTTGCCGATTACATGAAGAGCAGCTGACTGAGAGACCGGCTTTATGAAACGCGCACATTATGTAAGGGATCACTATATGAAAAGAGCGATTTAACATTTATACAGTGCGTTCCAAATTATTATGCAAATTATATTTTTCTCAGATTTTCCTAATGTCGATGCAAATGACAGTCAGTATAATTTTCAAGTCATCAACCCTTGATTACAATTTTATAGAACAAACCTCCCAATGATAACAGTATTTCTTTCAACAATAAAAAACTCAAAATGCACCGTTCCAAATTATTATGCACAACAGAGTTTCAAAACATTTTATAGGTTGTAAAGAACTAGAAATGGTCATTTGTTGAATTTGCAGCATTAGGAGGTCATATTCATTGAAATCAAAAGCTATTTCAATCAAAAACATCTTAACAGGCCAAGTTACAGGGGTTGACACTAAGGTTTCCAAAGCACTTGCCCATAGGGCAAGTACAGGTAATGTTTTACTTGCCCGAATGTCGTGCTCACTTTCCCAAGGCTAATTAAATTATACATTTTAGCTAACCGTATCTCTTAAATGCAAAAACTGCTTACTTGTCTCATCCTGAACACAAACAACCAACAACAATTCATATAAGCCTAGATATCATGACATCACACACTACACCAAGCGCTTGGTCTTGCTGCAGCATCGTGAAAGGGCTTCTTTTTGCCATGCACCTGGCCTGGTTTTGGGGGGCTCAGAAAACTCAGTCTAGCTCAGAGTCAAGCTGAATGTTAGCTTCCACACAAATGTTCAGTTTACTTATTTAAAAAAGTCACATTGTGCCAAAAAGTGATCGTGGGCCATACAATGATTAAAGCCACTACGAGTAAGTCGGCACGTTGGCGACACCTTTGAACAAAAGCGGTAGTATTATTACGACGCCAGCTGTCGTGAAGCTGTTTTCTAGCTCGTGCAGGGCGTTCAGATTCAAATAATCAGGAAGCAATATGGTGCGTGTCCGTGTGTTGAAAGCAAAGTGTGAGGGCACCGGACTCTTTTCGGCTCTGTGAGTCTATGGGTGACACAGCATCAACTAATGCCAGTAAGTGCTAAACACACCTGATTGCAATGAGTTGATGCATTGTCACCTCTCACGGAGCTGAACGAGTCCGTGTCCCCACACAAAGCGAATGAACGAGAGATGGCAGTTAGTTAGAATGGATCACGATGAGGTAATGTGTTTATGTTGTAAATAATGACTATTTCAGATGAATAATGGTCATCTGATGATGCTGATGAGGCAAAGTAAACTTTGTTTTAGTAGGCTACCGCTCATTCATTTAGGAGTAAACACTGCAGTCTACGTTCGCTGCGTGAAATTGTGTATACGTTGCTTGGCAACGCCCTCCCGCCCGACTATCACTCTCCCTTTTCGCTTTTCTTCATTGCATTTTCTTTTTTTTCTTTTATGGTTCAGCCCCGTTATCAGTCATTATGACGACAAACAACTGTCTCAAACAAGGCTCCCGCTCCCCTTCCCTCACCTGGAGGGATAGGCTTCTCAAATCGCGTAACTGCGCCACACTGAAATCTGTGACCATTGACCAATACGGATATGTGACCATAGAGCCTGCACGAGCGAACCGAAAATCAGACTGGGTGTACGACCAGATCAAATGCAGTAATAAAAACTATATAAAAACGTCTTTCTTTGCACTGATGGTCTCGTTTGCTGTTAAAGGTAATTTATGATTATGAGAGGAAACATGAGGCTGTTTAAAAGATATTTATAAGTTACTCGTTGCCGCTTTAAAGTCCACCATGTTAAAGCTATTGCCCAGTTACACTGTAAGTAGGGAGGGGGATCATTAATTTCTATTCATATTGATACCATTATAAAGACTCTGCAATCCAAATCTTTATCGATAGCCTACTTTTCTATTATCTTGTTAAAAGAGAACTGGTATTATTGCTTTAATTGCTTATAAGCTGAGCAGAGCTAAGGATAGGACCATATCCAATCATTCCATATTTAGGCCTACTGATTATTTTGTATTGCTGGGAAAACAAGTTTTTCACCCAAACTGTATTATTCAAGCTTCTCCGGAAAAAATCAAATTTCTTTTTTTCTTGATGTTACATTTGAACACATCATGATGTCATTTTATTGACCTGTGCCTAATAATCAGTTTACTGAGCCGACCTGAACTTATCACATTTTTTTAAGCCAACTACTTCTTATCCTGCAGATTTGGATATGGATTTAAAAACTATCAAATTTTTTAACTGCGGGACTTGCTACAGTCTCTCGTTTGTTGATCACCGCTGCTTTGAATGAATGATGAGACGGTGCCGAGCCCGTCTGCAGCGGCAGCGACTCAGAGGACAGAGTTTTTTTTTTTTTGGGTTGGGAGACGGAGTTGAAGCGGGTTGAAGGAGTTTCTTCAAGACAGTCGAAGGTACACCACTTTTACAGTCTATGATGCGGACCAGTGATGGAATAATACGCTGAAGTAGGCCTAATTAGTTGACTCTACTCAATATTCAAAATTACATCATGTGACCTACTGGACTCTAGAGCGGTATCGATAAGCTCAAACGTTATTGATTTCTGGGGTTTGAATAGCGGAACCAGGTCCATAGCCAGCTTTCGGAACGTAGACAGCGAAACTGCGCGCACACAGGCTGCTGTGTGTGTGTGTGTGTGTGTGTGTGTGTGTGTGTGTGAGAGAGAGAGAGATAGAGAGAGAGATAGAGGGCGAGAGATGCTGCTGGCTGCCGCGCGCAGCTGCTCAATTGCAAATATAGCCGATCTATTTTGTGTGAGTTAGCAGGAAAAAAAGGTTTCTAAAACACATGAATAAATAGCTTAGACTACTGAGAACCCCACTTAAATCCACTTGCCCGTTCGGGCAAACAAAGAGCAATCACAACTTGCCCTAATATTATTTTCACTTGCCCCGGGCAAGCGGGCAACCGTTAGTGTCAACCACTGAGTTACATGTTAACATAGGACCCCTTCTTTGATAGTTTAGTTTAGTTTAGTTTTATTTGTGCAGATAAACAAGATTAAAATGGCAAGAAGATGCGCATAAACATACATAAATGCACGGGTGGGACAAAAGAAACCCCGAAGGGCTTATAAGGGATGTCCACCTGATATTAAAATACAATAAGGTAAAGAAAAAAAGACAAACAATTAAAGAGCTAAAACAACTACAAAGTCATGTTACCTTCACAATTCTTGCATCCATTGAACTTGTGAGTTTTTGGAGAGTTTCTGCTTGAATATCTTTGCAGGATGCCAGCATAGCCTCCCAGAGCTGCTGATTTGATGTGAACTGCCTCCCAATCTCATAGATATTTTGCTTGAGGATGCTCCAAAGGTTCTCAATAGGGTTGAGGTCAGGGGAAGATGGGGGCCACACCATGAGTCTCTCTCCTTTTATGCTCACAGCAGCCAATGACACAGAGGTATTCTTTGCAGCATGAGATGGTGCATTGTCATGCATGAAGATGATTTTACAACGGAAGGCAAGGTTCTTCTTTTTGTACCACGGAAGAAAGTGGTCAGTCAGGAACTCTACATACTTTGTCGAGGTCATTTTCACACCGTCAGGGTCCTGCCAGCTCTCTCCCCATGATTCCGGTCCAGAACATGACTCCGACACCTCCTTGCTGACGTCGCAGCCTTGTTGGGACATGGTGGCCATTCACCAACCATCCACTACTCCATCCATCTGGACCATCCAGGGTTGTACGGCACTCATCAGGAAACAAGACTGTTTGAAAATTAGTCTTCATGTATTTCTGACCCAGTGCAACCGTTTCTGCTTATGATCATTGTTTAGGGGTGGCCGAATAATAGGTTGGTTTATGCACAACTGCAAACCTCTGGAGGATGCTACACCTTGAGATTCGCGGGACTCCAGAGGCACCAGCAGCTTCAAATACCCGTCTGCTGCTCTGTAACGGCATTTTAGCAGCTGCTCTCCTAATCCGATAAATTTGTCTGGCAGAAACCTTCCTCATTATGCCTTTATCTGCACCAACCCGTCTGTGCTCTGAATCAGCCACAAATCTCTTCACAGTACGATGATCACGCTTAAGTTTCCGTGAAATATCTAATGTTTTCATACCTTGTCCAAGGTATTGCACTATTTGACACTTTTCTGCAGCAGAGAGATCCTTTTTCTTTCCCATATTGCTTGAAACATGTGGCCTTCTTAATAATGTGGAACGTCCTTCTTAAGTATTTTTCCTTTGATTGGGCTCACATGGCAAACTAAATATCACAGGTGTATGAGATTGATTTCAATGATCCAAGGCGTCCTGAGACACAATATCATACATGAGTTTAATTGAAAAACAAAAAAGTAAATGTTTATGACCCTTCAATCCAATTTGCATAATAATTTGGAACACGGTGTATTAACATAAATAAACCGCTTACTTCACCTTTAAATATAAAAAAATGTATGGATAAAACTGTTATTCTGCATTGTCTTATTTCTCCTACCATCTTGTTACTTTTTACTGTTCTTTACTTCACCTGTCACCGCCTACATTTATCTTACAATATCTCCCATGCAAGACAAAGCAGAAACCAACTTTTGAATAACTTGTGATAATTGTTATGATTGGTTCTTAATATGACTTAAAGACATAGAGAAATTATATTATAAAATTATAATTGACAAATTCGCTCTCTAAGTTCAGTCCGCTCGCTGAATCATGTAGATGTATGAACTGTTGAATCTAAAAACCGAAAAAGCCATTTCCTAGAAATCAACTATGGAAATTAGTGTGAATCAGTCGTCATAGGTGATTAACTGTTCTTTAGGCAATTAAAATATTTGTTTTACTGTTTAATCAGGGCAGTAATAACAGACTGAATAAATGTTGAGCAGGAATTATCCAGACAGCGTTTAAACCTGTCTTGTATGATGTGTACATTATTATTCATGCCTTCTTTTTACCCAATAACTGAATTGCACAGAATGTACAGTATGTTTTTAACCTTAATGTTCATTTGCATGGGCAACCGTGTGTGTCTATGCACATCTGTGTGGTCGTTAGTTGTCAAACCAAAGCCATGTTTAACAGAGAGTCCAAACATGTTTGCTGATGTTTCCTTAAGCACACAAGAATAACAAAAGCCTAATTTGAAACTTTACAACCATATCTACATTGTACTTGAAGATGTTCATGGGAGTGGTAACGAGTGATTAGGCAGCGCTCGAGTGTGTCTGTCTTTGGTACCTTTCTCTGGCTCTTCTGTCTTCAGGCGACTGTGGAGAAGTTGAATGGAGAAGTCTCGGGACAGAGAACACAGGTCTTCACCGTGCAGGATGGACAAGGCCTCCAGTGGCAACTCCAGCAACTTCCTGTCTGCCAGCAACACCACATACTCCCCTGGTTCTGCTGGTAATCCAGTCATATACATTTATATACAGTCCCCTACAAACGTATTGGAACAGTGAGGCCAATTCCTATGTTTTTGCTGTAGACTGGAAACATTTGGGTTTGACACCAAAATAGACAAAATAGAGACAATAGATCAACATTTCAGCTTTCAATTCCAGGTATTTACATCTGGATCTGATTCACTGATTCAACTGAGAAGATAGCTTTTTTTGTAAAGGAACACCACATTTTTAGGTGAGCAAAAGTATTGGAACAGATAGACATAAAATAAATAAAAATTAATAAGACTTAATATTTTGTCACAAATCCTTCGCTTGCAATAACTGTTCAAGCCTGTGACCAATTGACATCACACAACTTTTGCATTCTTCTTTTGTGATGCTTTTCCAGGCTTTCACCGCAGCCTCATTCAGTTGCTGTTTGTTTTGGGGGGTTATGCAAAAGTTTTTGACTATTTGTCAACGGGTCACAGGCTTGATGCAATTATTGCAAGAGAAGAATTTGCAACAAAATATTAAGTTTTATTCACTTTAATACATTTTATGTCTATCTGTTCCAATATTTTGCTCACCTTAAAATAACATCTGAAGCTGAAATATTGATCTCTTGTCTCATATTCATCTTTTGGTGTCAAACCCAAATGTTTTCAGTCTACAGCAAAAATAAATGAATTGGCCTCACCGTTCAATACTTTTGTAGGGGACTGTATACACACACTTTTCCTCATATAATGTATATTGTATGACACTAAAAGTAATCCTTTGTACCTTTGAATATGTAAGATGTTGCTGCACAACAACCTTTAACGGTTTAATAGTTTAGTGGCCTTATAAGCATCACTGCTCCTTGTACAAGAGCTGAGTTATCATGTGTGTAAATCAACAGGTATCACATGAAATCATCAACATTGGCCTGGGGGTGTAAGCTCCAGCTTGCTTTAATGAAACCTGCCAATGTGGTACCAATAAACAGATAGGAATCATAGCAGATCTTGGAATAGTCACTTGTATGGCTTATAGCTAAAGGTGTGACAGACACAAGCAAGCTCACATACCAACATCTACCGTTACCTGCACTTTCTTCTTCTTTCTCTTTGGTTTTGCTCATGTCAGAGACCGGTAGCCTGAGGAAGGTGAGGACATGATGTGAGGATCAGTAGAACTAAACTACTATGTTTGACAGGACTTAAAATGGAGCAGATGGGGTGAGGTGACAACGGGACATCTTAACAGTTGCTGTGTGTAAAATGCTGCACGAACACAGACAGAAGAACACACCTGATCAACCAAGATAACCAGACTTTGATTTGAATACATGTTTTAAAAAACATTTCTCACAGTGGACATTTTTGAGACATAAATATTTTTACCACTGTAGCATTGTTTCCTTCCTTAGGCTAAGACACTTACATGACATTTGTTAAGGCTTTGTAGTGGACACATTGGATAATCTGATGACATACAGTATATGGTATTTCACCTTAAGCAAGAGAAGTCAAACTGAGTGAGAAGTGGATTCAAATAGTCTTCCATATCTTGCACAATTTTCCTGAAGTGAGGTGTTACCATTTTTTCCGCGGCAGATTTCTGTACGGGGGGAAGAAAAAAGAAAAACAAGTAGGAAGTTTCAGTAATTGCAATGCAGTATTCATTGTTTCAGGTCACTGATTACATTCATACATGCGTCTGTCGCAGACACACAATGCTTGGATGTAAAAGTCTGCTGTCCCAGGAGGTTTGCAGTGGATATGGTTGATAAAGGGAAAGAAGAGAATAAGTCTCAACAAGACGTACACAGGGAAAAAGCTGATGGTCATCAGAGGCATCTAGCCTGCCGTCAGCACCTTGTAAAAAGGCTTCCTTAAGAAGGCCATGTCTAGTCTCTTGGCCAAAGGCCCGAGTCTGCTCCCTCAGAGCCAGCAGTTCCATAGGGCAGACAGAAACTTTGGCCACCCTAGAGCACACCAGGGTACCTAAAACAACAGAATTGAGACACAATTCAGACAAGCATACTCACAGACACATAGAGGGCATGTAAACTGTCCCACTCCCTGTGAGCACCTCAGCCCCCTCCTACCCCTGCTCCTTTTGTAAGGTATCCTTCTTTTGTCTTGTTTTTTCTGTTTCATTAATGCGTCATGTAAGATTAATTCCAAGAAAAGGTCATGTGAGCAGGGCATACGGTATGCTAATACCCTGTAATGCCCTATGAAAGCTGGTGTTCCATGCCAAGCCAGTAGCATAGGTCAAAAGAAAATGCAGATGATTTGTTTTACATGTCTTTTCCTCCATCCTCCGCAATGAGTTAATTCGGCTTCATTTCATATGCTGACAATAATGGTATGTGCAGCAGCATATTAAATACCATATTCCCCAGGGCAATGGAACCAATTCAATTCTGTGTAGAAATACATAATAGCAGTAAATCTGCAGTTGGAAATCATCTGTAACTTTCAAACAAGTAATACGTTCAGACCGTTCTTTGTGTTGTGATGACTGGTAAAAGCCACTAACCTGTACTAAGCAATGGTTTCCCCTTTTGATTTGGAGCTTTGGTCATCTCATAGAAGGCCCCATAAAGTATTGATCTAAAAAATAAAACAAACACACATACACTACTATATATATATACATATATACTATGTACTGTGTCACATGTTTATTTAAAATACTTTACATTTCAAGGAATGTAGATACATTCCATCTCTATTCACAAGTACATACACACAGTAATTTCAACCATCAGCCCTCTAGTGGCAGAAGTAGCACACATCAGGCCTTTTCTGCTCCAGATATGACTGTAGCCTAGACCTAATGTGACTTGTGTGACCTGCAGTGTTATTTGCTCCTGTACCATGTAACTGTCAGGGCAATGGTGAGAAAAAACAGATAAAGACACAATAGAAATTACCCATCTTGAGAGTGCTGAAGCAGCAGGATGTTCAGGTTTGGTGGAAGCTCTGACAGGATGTTTAGGTGGCTGGGATTGATGGTCAGGTGGCTAAAGGCCTGCAAACCAGAAAGTAATTTCAAGATCATACATCTAACAGTATTTTATACATACTGAAAAGGCCTTTTTATTGTTTCTTCTTAATCTGAATATTTTATTTACCTTGTGGTGTGTTCCTACTAATGTCTATGTGCGGCTGAATTCTGCGGCCAAAAATATTTTCATATACCCTAAAAGTAGCCTGGTGCTACCAGACCATCGTACTTCATTTTATTTGTACAGAAGGAATTTCCGACTTCACTACATATTGTAGTCTATGGATCTACCGGTACCTGGCAACGGTAACTTGCTAGAGCCTAACGTTTAATTATTTGGATGAGAAAGGTTGTAGGCGTCACGTCCATACTTTCCCGAGCAGATGCACTGGAACACAGACAGGTCGGAACTCGGAACTACCAAGTCGGAAATTTCCAAGTTCCGAGTGTAAAGGAACGCAGCATTCAACTGAAACTGGAGCGCGACTTCGACGTCATCGTTCTCAGCCACTTCCTCTGTTCGCTGATTGGACACTCAGAAATTTGTTCGAGCAAAATCCCACTAATACGCCTCATGCCCAGACTGACTACTGAAGGGAAAATTAAATTTGGGCGGAAGTAGGTAGGCGGGCGGAGCCAGGCTACCCTAAAAGACCATGTCTTTCTAAACTCCACAGTGTTTACAGTAAGGTCTATGCAGAGTTGGCAGGTTTGTAAGTCTTTTGCAAAAAGAGAGCAATTCTGATAAAGAGTGAGATATGGGGGATACATAAGATGAGGCAACCTACTGTACTTTACATGCTCAGCTCACTGCAGCTGTACAGTAGAAGTAGTACACACACATCTGAATGGTGATTTATATTAATAAAAATCTGAGATAATACAAGTAAACATGTTGCAGAGTCAAGCTATTTCTGTGTGTATTAGCTGCCTGTCACCAAAGTTATAACCAAACCAAGGATGGGATTTCGAAATAGGATGAACAATTGCATTATTCATCAAAACTGATTAGTTTAATTAGTAATTAAAGTGTAAAACGTTCATCATATCCATGACTTTAATTTGCAACGTCAATAATATGGAGCAGTTTTTCAATTTGAATTGCTTCTGAAGACATAACTATTAATAACATTTCTAAACAACAGATTAAGTGATGATACTCACAATGTAATATATATCACATAACCAGTTCAGCAACCAAGGTCCATTATAAGGTATATTAGTATATACAAATAAACACCCACCCAGTGATGCCGGTAACCCGTTACCGCGATTTAATGTAAATAAATGTGCACGCATGTGTCTCTAAACGCTCCAACTGCTCCTCTCGTCTTTTTGGTAGCGCCCCTCGTCTCTGACATGCAGTGTGTGTGTGTGGGTGTGCCTGTGTGCCTCTGTGTGTGTCTGTGTGTGTGTGTGTGTGCAGCAGCATTACGGCCGAGTCTAAGCTGAACTGTGGCGCAAAGCAAACGTTTTCCCCCCCATGAAATATAGCGTCTGCTATGGGGATATTTAGGATTCTAGTACGGTGATGTCTAAGAGATAGAAGTGTTTAAAACTTGGAAACTTATAGTCACGTGGCAACCGGTGGCCGCACACAGTCTATCACACATGAGACATCGCAGAGAAAAGTCAAATTAATGCATGAGAGTGAAGGGCCAAGAACGTTAAGTTTAAAGACACTGCTACTGTCTTTGCACTTTGGAGGAATGCATTTATTTTCATGGGGGAAAAAACTTTTTTTTTTATTAAACCATAATTTTTATTATTTTGAAAACAGTATGCCTATAGGCTACTAGCCTACAAGCTTTATTTTATATATTTTCAATGATTCTTAATATGTGCATGTTTTAAATTGAGATATATGGGTTTCAAAACCTGTAAAGTAACGTTTAAAGTAATTTGTAATCTAACTTAGTTACTTGTAACATCAAGTAATCAGTACAGTAACTAAGTTACTATTTTAAGGAGTAACTAGTAATCAGTAATCAGATTACTTTTTCAAAGTAACTGTGGCAACACTGCACCCACCCACTGTTAATACAGTATATAGATTATAATATATACACCACCTGGATTCTACTAAGCAAATAGACAAGAGACCTCCATTGGGCAAAAACTGCAGTGATTAATATGTTTCAATTGGCAACAAGTTATTTAACCCTAACTGCTGCAGTGAATAGCTTCTTATTTCTGAAACAACCATGTCAAAATACATATGCAGTGGTTTTGGAAAATATGTTTCTCTGTTTCAGAGGGGTGTAATTATTGGCCTGCATCAAACAAAGAAAACTACTAAGGAGAAGCTGAAACTATTAAAATGGGGTTTTAAAACCTGGATAGATAGTAATGAACCGTCATCTTACGAGGAAGAAATGTGGTCGTAAAAAAAGTATTTAATGATCGTGATGGGAGATCACTAAAAACATTTGGTGGAATCAAAATGTAATCTACAGGAGTACTCCTGCCTATGTTTAATAGTGAAAGTACAAACATTTCCATACGCAAAATGCGAAGAGAACATAAGGAATATGGTCTAATCCGATGTGTAGCCTCCAGAAAAACACTTATCATTGGGGCTTATCAGGAAAAAAGCTTCAATTTGCCAGGGAGCCTAAATATAGGACTCTGGAGTAATGGAAAAAGGTTGTGTGGTCTAATGAGACCAGATTGACCCTGTTACAGAGTGATGGGTGCATCATAAGGTAAGAAGAGAGACAGATGAAGTGATGCTCCCAGGTGGCAGTGTGCTTATCATTGGGGCTTATCAGGAAAAAAGCTTCAATTTGCCAGGGAGCCTAAATATAGGACTCTGGAGTATTGGAAAAAGGTTGGATGGTCTAATGAGACCAGATTGACCCTGTTCTAGAGTAATGGGTGCATAAAGGTGAGAAGAGAGACGGATGAAGTGATGTTCCCAGGTGGCAGAGCACTGTACAGCAGATTTGGTCAGTTGGTCAGGTCTAGGTTCAGCAACCTACTGTGCCAAATAAAGCTTATCAAAGTGTGGTACGGCGAATATGTGCCATAATCAACGCTAAAGATGGTCCAACAAAATATTTGAGTGTGTGAGTTTGTTTGGGCCGGGCAGTCTACATCAACATGTTTCTGTGATTACTTTCCAGAAGACTCGTCTGACTTTCAGGGAGCAGCTTTCATGTAACTTCATGACGTAGTATGTGATGTTCACTCTAAAGCCATACCAGCAGCACTAATATTGTTTCCCCCATACCATGCTGAAAATGACATCATCCATACATCATTAGTGTGGAGGTTGGGTGACCCGGTACCTTGGAAAGACTATTGAGGGAGTCCTCCACTCCCCTCAGCATGCTGCTGGGACTCTCCTGCTGACAAACCAGCAATTTACTATGAAGGCTGAGCAGAGCCGAGAGCTGGGACACACTGGTGCTGGCACAGGCTGAACTTAGGACCTCAGCGATCGTAGCAACAGTGCAACAGCTCTGAGAACACAATACAAAGTGGATGAAGGAGCTTTCTAGTAATGACAGGTAAGTAGGAGATGACATACTGAAGATTACAATTGTTGTTGATGAGACTGTACATGAAAGTGAAACCTGGTGAGTAGCATGCAAACTCTACACATTTAACAAACACTGCACACTCAAGACACAGTGTTGCACACTACCTGAAAGAGGGCAAGGTATTGACCGGCCACTGCAGGGTCAGACTGGCCATGACACTCCAACATGTTGAGAGAGGCATCAGTCAAGATGGAGGAAGGAAGCTTGTGTTGGAGACACAGGCTGATGGCCTCACACAGCGCCATACTAGCCTGTGCCAATAGCTGCTGGGCTCTGTGCCTTTTTTGTAACTACAAAGACATCACAGACACACAAACACACACATAATGCTGACAGATTAACTTCCCTGTGCACTATGGAAGTCAGTCTGGAAAATAATCACAAAGCAAGGCTTGTGGGTTTTATTTCTCCACCTTAAAAAAAATAAGCACATTTGTTGGGAAGATATTTATAAATAGTTTAAACTGTAGGTACACGTTTATACATCACGGTTGATCTAAACATTTTGAAAGAAGGTCATTTTGTATGGGAACAATCATTTTAAGTCAAAATACAATACCCTCATTTAACGTGTACCAATTCGGATGTGGACATGAGATCTCAATAAACTGACTTTCATGTGAGAACCATCTAGAGTGCCAAGAGATGTACCTCCTGGGGATTTGAGATGGAGCTAAGTAATAGGAGATTAGATTAGCGATGAGTCAGAAGTGAAGGGGTCCCTTGTGAGTTGGTACATACCTGCAGCTCAGCACTTTTGGTAGAGTTCTCAGTCGGCTCTCTTCTGCTTGATCCTCGGCCTCTCTCTTTCTCTGAAATGTCCTCCTCCATCAAATCAGCTTTAGGGTCAGAATCGGCCCCCGTCTGCACAAAGTTAATTCAAGATCATCGAACAATAATTGTGATTAACATAACATCCCCTAATGATGACAAACTATAAAGACCGTAGCATATCAGTCAGTTATTGTGTCAGCACACATCCATTTCACTAATCCTAAGCTTTTTAACCTGCTAGCAAAATGTTCCAGGTTTTTTGTCAATTGCTAAGTATGTGTGTCCATATGTGCCACTGGTTCAGAACTCCCAGATGGCCCCTAAGCAAAATCCTCCAAGATTTATATGATTCCCCCCAAAATTAAATAAGAGTGTGTTCAAAACGTAAGGGATTTCTCTCTGGTATGTTGTTTTTGTGTCCACAACATTTTTAAGGCGTAAACAGTCTAGAGTTACTTCAAAAAGGTGTTCGGTTTTACTTTAAAACAATAGTCAGTGACAGTTGGAGATGTCAGGAAACAATAATAGAAAAGGTGTCAAGCACGATTCATCAGTTGCATCAATTAGACTGATGACATAATATGTCTAAACTACTTAAATAATACATCTACAGACACACATTAAATGCTCCACACTTCATGTAAATAACAGAAAAAATGAATTATTATAGTCGACCCACTTTGCTTTTGTAATAGCCTAAGCATTACTGGCAAGTGATTTACAACCACACTTTTACACAATACTTGAGATTTAGGATTGTAAATGTATTTACTGATTGAGTATTTAGGATCATTGGTTGTGGTTATTAATCTTTAAATCGTTAAAAATTAAAAATATTCCCCTATGATTTTCTAGATAATGTATTATACCCATCTAGAACATAGTGCCAGAGAGAACTCTGTTTGTCCAATACAGTACATGAGCATTATGTTTAAACATGTATTGGGGCGACTGTGGCTCAGTTGGTAGAGCAGGTCGGCCGATGATCAAAGGGTTGATGCCACCCTGTGTCACAGTTGTTGTGTCCTTGGGCAAGACACTTCAACCACCTTGCCTCGTGTGAATGTCGATAGTTAGTGTTACGATCCTGCCTGGGCCTCAAGCCCTTTGTTGTGGTGTTCTCACCTTTCCCTTGTCTGGTCTGATTGCAGGGTTGGAGTCAGGTGTGCAGGAGCCAGGCACCAGCATCCACAGCTGCCACCAATCTACTAATCTACTGCTCTACATATACCCGGTTCAACCTTCCAGACACTGCCAGATTGTAAACTCTGTTACCCATCTCCCAGCCTGACTCCTGCCACCAGCTCCAGCCCTCGTCAGCCAGCTCTCCCTCCCTGGACCCCCCTGCCTGCCTGCTCTTGCCTGCCTCTGCTCGTCTCCCCGGATTCTCCCCTTGGCACTTCCCCCTGGACCCCCATGCCTGCCAGCCCACTCCTGAGCCCGGCCCAAAACCCCAGATTCCTTCTAAATAAACCCTCTTAAACTGGTACTGTCTCTGCGCCTGTGTCCTCCCTGTCCAGCCGTTACAGTTAACTTGCTATCGGTGTATGAATGTGTGTGTGTGAATGGTAACGTGGGAAAGGAAAACAGGTCTCCCTTGCAAAAGAGTCTTCGGTCTCAATGGGATATACCTGTATAAATAAAGGTTAAAAAAAAAAAAAAAATTATATAAACATTTGTGGTGTACCTGTTTTCCATTCCAAATACCACACAGGAAAAGTTGATCCTCCTGCATAGCCAGCAGTCTGAGGTATTTTCCCATCAGACCCAAGCAGCTAGCTCTGGTCTCCATGTTGTTGAGGGTGTTAGAAGTGACTGCAGCCAGCTGGCCCAGAGCCAACTGCCCCAGGGTTTTACCCATATTCACCCATTCCTTGACAAGAAGGAAGGAATTTACGGCTAAACATGGAGATGGATGGCAATGTAATTACTTGTAATATCATCAAATATTTAGATACAAAAAGCTGAATGGTAATAGGGGAGTACAGTACTGAGAGAGCCAAAGAAAGAGAAGGAGATAGAAAAAATTATAAGTGACAAAATAAATTGGAAATACATGTGCAAATTAAAGCATTTTATCAGCTCAATATGGTTATACTATTCATGAAGACCAATACAAGCGCTCATGTATCAGTACACTTGTTGTGCACACATCTTACAACCCTTCTCAGTCTCCTTATCCAAACAATACATATTAAATTAGCAATTTCCAAGTTGGAGTTCAGGGTGATGCAATTGATAACATTGTGTTAGGATTACCGAACATGTGTTGGCTGGCCATAAGCCCATTCAGAATGAAGGAAACAATCTTACGTTGTGTAACCATGACATGACATGACTGGAGTCTTATTGGTAGTACGTGTTGCAATTCTGGAAATCAAACCTTTTTTTAAATGCAATTATTAGTGGCAATATACAGTACAGTATGTTATTGACAAAAGGGGAAGCCGACTTGGAATATTGACTTGCTGTTGCACTTGTTTGATTATGACCATAAATCCATGATATAATACACAAGTGTCTTGGCCTTTTAATATTTGTATGTTCACAATTGCATTTACAAATGCACTCAGAACATTGTATCTAAATTAAAATCACATTTGTTTGTTAAATATCCCATGCTTTTCCTTTCAGACTGATATCACAGGTGTATTTATAGAGGATCATTATTATTTATGCACTATAGCTTAAAAACGTTTATCCATGTTTGCATATACAGAACCTCTAAACTGTCTTGAGTTTTTGGACAATAAAAGAGGATGAGACTGTCTTACCTGTTGTATCGAGTTGGGCTCAGGTGAGCAGCGTGTGAACTCCTCCAGTGCTATCTCAGCAGAGCTCTTCCTCTCGCGGGCCACAGCTTGGCGTTTCTCCTCAGCACAGTGCTCATCTAACACGGCCAGACTAAATTCCACTAGCAGCAGTCGTAGGTGCAGTAGCCTTCGCGTGGCTGCTAGTGACAGTCCATGACTCTGGCACGGGAAGAGAGCACCAGTGTATAAACAGAATCAGGAATTGCACCCAAAATGACAAGCGCAGACATGCAGTAAAATTAAACCCCAACAAACCTGAAATATATACATGAATATTATGAAGTTTACATAAAGAAAACTCTACATCAGTCCATTTGCTTTCAGCCACCATTTGACACAAAAAAATCAATAACTGTTGAATCATGTCTCAAACGTTGAATTTCAGAACTTCCTAGGGCAGCAGCACCATCTGCTGAAAGCACAATGCAAAAGTCTAGCCATATACGATTTCAGTTAGTTTGCAGCAGGTGGGATACATTTTTAATCACTCTTTCATTCATGATTCCATCACCATGTAAACAGCCAATGCTATGCTACCCCTTCTCTGGCAGAATTAATAACAGATAACCCTATTGTAGGAGAGCTTGTATGGTGTCTTTTTAAAATATGATTGAACTTATAGGGGAAAACATTAATACACACACATACACAGATATTTAGCCAAGATATCACGTTGTCAATAATTGAAGAATATGACTTGGCACAAAAAGGTCTTAATAACCTCATACAGCAGCATAATTGTGATTGGCTCAATTAGACTATTTTGGAAATGAAAATGTGGCTAGCGCACACAAAGCCTTTATCTCTTGGTTATTTAGAGGAAAACCCTTTCATCTTTCAACACTGAAATACAAATACTTTGTTAAATGGGATCAAACATGTTGCCATCTGCACATCCTAACGGGCCAGTAATTCTAACCAGAACTCAGCTTCTGAGTGTAACAGCCAAGTAAACACCTTCATTATTGTATTTTTTACAAATAAATTAGTAATGCCTTCCCATCTGACCAGTAGATTATTTCTGCTTTTCATTTTCAGCCACACACCCTGACCTCAAAAGGCTGTTAGGTAAGAACTGCTGTGAAAAGCTGCTATAATGAATGACAGAATGTTTCTCCAAACATGTGAGAGATGAAATGTCTATAATGTATCATCACAGTGAGAGAAACAGCCATGCACTTCATTTACCTCATCCTGCGCGGGGAGCAGCTTCTGAACACTGAGTACCACATGTTCCTGCTCGCTAACAGCTAGTCTCATTTGGGAGAGGCCATCAAGCAGGAAGCGCTGTTTGTCCTCTGTATGGGTAGTATAGTTGGCTAAGATTCTATTGAGTCATAGTGTTAAGGGTGGACAGAGACAGCAACAACAAGGTATGGTTATGGTAGAGAGTGTAGTCTGTGAGATCATATTCGGCCACATGCAAGAACTACTCTCATGAACAGATGTGTCCTTATACAGTAAAGCAAGTATGAGTGATTAACAGAATGTGTCATTAACTCATTTGAAAACAGATTCAGGAGGAAAACCTGTTATTTCTCTGAAAGGATCTGAAATTAAATGTATAACAACCTGGGATGTTCTATGCCATCCGAGGTCACATGTAACTTTTTTGATATTAAATACTCATGCGCATATGCAAGATGGATATATTCAAGTGTTATGCACTGCCTCTGGCGGTCAACCTGAATTCATAGAACCGCAGTTAGATACGTAACTCTGGGTTCAGGATGAAAATAAGAAAATGTTCTTGCATGAGGCCTAGTGTGTGTGATTCTGTTGCAGGTGTAATATTAGTAAGAAAATGTCCTTAATTAATTCTATATGTGCCAACTTTCCAGATATATACTGTACATGTACGGTACAGTTTGGTTGGAAGAATACTCCATACATTTCAGGTGTGGAGTAACTTCAGACTGACTTACCTGAGACCATGTGCGTATTCTAAAAGTGCCTCTGCTGTGTTTTGTCTGTATCCGAGTTTAGTGAAAGCCCTGGCACACTCTCTTAGTGTATCACAGGCAGCCGTTAGCCTCTGGACAACCTCTGTGCCGAGTGTCTCCCCAGATTCACCAGCACAAAGGGCACGTACACATTCAATGGCACCTCTGGAACACAACACAAGAGATATTTCATTACAGGATCACTACAGGATGACTGACCATTAAAGTCATGTATTATCTAAGCATTTCAAATATGACATTTAACAGTGTTTCAAATGCGTTTTCCTTAATCACAGTTATCAGTCTTTGGTGATGAATCAGGCGCAGCAGTTATTTGTATGAATTTATATTCCCTCGCCCCACTTTTTCGCCTCGCAACAGAAACACCCTCATATACGTATGACATGTCAATTTTAGCAATACTGCCTTTCTTTCATTTCATCGCAAAACCTACAGTATGTTTGGTCCTTTTGTGTCTTAACAAGGACTGCAAATCATAATTAAATATCCCCCAAGTAAATGGGGATTACAGGTTTACGAAATACATTTAAAGATAAAATACCTACATGAAATGTAACATAAACATTTTGAGCCTTGAGTAAAACAATTCAACTGGGTCTCCGGTTCATGGATTATGTGGTGTATGACACTGGATTTACAAGCATGTGCCATTAAAATGTAATGATCAGTCACTGATAAAAATGGTGTCAATATTTGCTGACAATTATTGTGTGAACAATTTTTACCCAAACTGGATTGAACAGCTTTAAATGATAAAACACAGCTCTAAAGGTCATTTAAACCACAATTGTTTTGGGTTACCTCATCTCTAATGAGGTGATCAAGAATGTGAGCTCTGGGACTCGGTTAATCCGCTGCTCCAGGGCCAGCTTTAGAGCTGAGCAGCCTTGTTTTATAATCTGATCCGCCTGTGAAAGAAATGTAAAAAGGCATTAAGGGAAAAGTAAAAAAAAAAAAGATATGGTAACACTGCTGTAGAGGGTTGTTATAGGGCAGTTATTCTATACCTTTATACGTGAATCATGGTCTCCCTGACCAACTACAGCTCTGACCTGGGAGAGGGAGAGCTGGTACCAGAACTCCTCATCCCCGCCCAGGGCTTGGGCCTTGTCCAGCAGGATCACAGCCTGGGCATAGTTCTGCTCTTCACAAGCCAGAACAGCCAAACTGAGCAAACTTTTTGCAATAGCTTTCTGGTCTCCCAGCTCCTGAACACAGATAATTTAAGAAAGACAGTTATAATAAAAAAGAACATTAAAGGTGAAGTAAGTGGTTTATTTATGTTAATATAAGTGTTAAATCGCTCTTTATTCATACAGTGTTCACTTTCATAATGTGCACTTCTCATAAATTTCTCAGTCAGCTGCTCTGCATGTAATGGCTAATAAACTTTTCGGAGGATCCCGAAATTCATATCCAATCACAAGAGAGAACGCTACAAACCGACACCCGTCTCACTCATGGTCTCACTGCCGGTGCACGCCAGAGCGACAGATGGGTGAATGTTTATGCGCATACAATGGCGGAGCAGGTAAAAAATCTTCCCAATGTCTGTTTTGATGGTTTTTATCATGTTTTTATCACACTTATTGATCTGAGATGATGCTAGATAACTCGTTGCTTGAAGACCGCAGTGCATTAATGTGGTGACGTTGGGACGAGCGAGGGGACTGCTAACTGCAGTAACTGACAGGAAGTTAGCTAAAAGAACCATTCCGCTTACAGCACCTTTAACAGACCAATAAACAAATACAGTTGGGCATTAGCAAGGGTATTGGTATGAAGAACAATTAATTGTTACATTTTAATTTTCTTTCACACAGCTATTGTAACTATGTGTTAGCATTGCAGATGAATAAAATAGCAGATAGTGGAATTCAAAGTTAGAGAAACAAAGCTGGGTTTGAAAATGCAATGGGAACAATGTGGTCAGATTGGATTTTAATGTCAGAGCCTGATACTCAACTCACCATAGCCAGCAAGTGGGCCTCTGCCAGGAGCTGCCTGGCTGGTTGATAGAGCCCCATGCTGAGACAAACCTCAGCTTTGTCCAGCCAAATGTCCTGGGCACATACAGTCGTACTCAGTCGATCAGACCCAGCCTTTTCATCCATTTTAACTTTCTGAAAAAAATCACCCAGATACAGGACAATTAACATTTGTTTCCACTGAATCTACTCACATTGTAAGGCTTTTATGAAAATAAAAGTTATAACCATTTATAAACAAAATCATCTTCATAGCACATACCTGACATTCATTCCAGATGTATGAAACAATTTAATCGACAGTCATTAACTTTATATATCCGAGATCACTCAGCGTTGTAACTCAGAGTAGTTATAACAGCATACATTAAATTATAAGTCTTGTTGGCGCACACCAGAGTTAAGTTCATCGATTTGAATGGTCCTTCTAACATGAAAAACTAATGGGTGGCATTCCATGCAACATTTAAAACATAGATACAAATATTTAGTGTGAAACAGGCTGACCAGATTTTTGTGAAGGCCTCTCTTCTGCTGTGAAAGAGCAATGGCTTTGTGGCACCTGCAATCATGAGCAAGGTATCACAGGTCATTAAAACCAAATGTAGAAACATCAAATCTTTATAGCTGAGTTTACGTACCCCATCTGTTCTTGCTCTTGGATTCTGCTCAGATTCAGGATCTGCTCCTGATATGGTGAATGTGTCTCCAAACCCAACCGACAACAGGTCCTTACAATTCTAATTACGTTGGGAAAAAAAGCAACAACAAACACACAAAGTCACTACTTAAAATTGAATTAATGAGTAATAATAGGATTGCTCATCAGTTCCCCGGTTGTCTGTGGTTCCCTGAGTTTTCACTGTTTAATAAAAATTAGCTGTGTGACAGCATAATTCAGTCAAATCATTGGCTCAATTCTTTAACAGTGGCTCATCATTTAAAATACGTAAAAAGAGTGTTGGAGACTTTAAAAAAAGATAAAAGGACTAAGACTTACTACAATGCTTTTGATAAACCTAGAAAAAATATCAATCGATTTAGTCCACTACAGTACAATCAAACTACAGTAATACTCCCTTGTAAAACCACTTTGACGAGTTCCCTTTTTAATATAAAGTAGCAGTGTATTTACCTAAGTCGGTAAAGGTCAGCGAGGCCCCTCCTATCCATAAGGTCATGAGCAATGGTCTCCGCCAGATGCATTATGGGCAGGGTCAGGTGATCAAGTGAGAGTGAGTGAAGCTCTTTTTCCAGCAGGTTAAGATAAAACAGACTTTGAGTCTAAAGATAAACACACACAGCGAAAAATACAGGAATTTAAATTATTTAGACACTGGGGTTTCAAAGTCTTAGAATATCTTAATTTGAACCCAACAGTAAATGACAGCTTCTTAGAACATTAATACCAAGTCATACTTTAAGCAGCTGAGCCTTTGGTCCCATAGGCAGCAGATACAATCCCTGTTAGGTTGAATACTAAACTGAAACAGTACCTTAGACGTTCAATGGCAATGACACAGAGAAATATGAAGCAGAGGTACTGTATCTTGCCTGATTTGTAATGCTGTGTGCATTGATACAGTGGGGGTGACTGTTGGTTCTGAAGATCTGCCTAGCCTGGTCAGGACAGAAGTAGCGAGCCCAGTCCTTTGGGTTGGTAGGAAGTGTCTGATCTAAGACAACCGGTTTAGGTCTCTCTTCTGCAGGGGCAGGCTGGTCAAACAGGTAAAGTACAGTAATGATTATTTGTATGTACTGTTACTGTGCAGTTCAAATGAATTTAAATACCTGTCAATAATATTTTTACTGCACCAAATACATTATGTAAATAATATTCACACACAGTCTTAGTGTTGTTTAATGTAGTAGCAGGCACCATGTGGTCATTTGTAATAGAAACAAAATGTTGTTCTCTTCAGCATCAGCATTTCAAAGCATTGTTTCTTTTAATCATAAAGAGAGAGAGAGAGAGAGAGAGAGAGAGAGAGAGAGAGAGAGAGGGTGATCTACGGCTGACAGTTAACAGAAACAAGTAACTGCATTATTCTTCAAAAGTTAAAGTACTATATGTTACACAATCTACTAGGAACAGTGAAACAAAGTTTACACGACAACATCACTTTGTAAACGGCCCAAATTTAAATTTGAGCATTAGGACTTACGTCTTTCACTTTTTTGCCTTTGCCCTTGTCCTTGTCTTTGTCTTTGTCTTTGTCTTTGTCTTTGTCTTTGTCTTTGTCTTTGTCTTTGTCTTTGTCTTTGTCCTTGTCTTTGTCTTTTTTGGATCCAGCAGAGGGAGGAGGCTGTGCCGACTGACCCTTAGCCATCTCACTGGATATTTCACAACCAACTGCAATGGACACCTGGAGTGACAAAGAGCGCACAAAACATGCATGTTCCATACTCAACTTCAACATAATGGAGCATTTAAGGAACAGCCTCATCCACCTTGCCAAAGTTGAGTTGAGTGATAGGAGAGACGCAGTACCTGCCATATTTGAACAGCAAAGACGTAGGCTCTGAGCAGGTTGAGCTGGTGCTCAGGTGAAGACTTGTCTGCCATGAAAGCGAGCAAAGTGTGGGCGCGTACCAAGCTGTCAAGGCACCGCACCTCCTTCAGATCGGACAAGCTTTGTTTGAATAACAAGCCCCGGACTCCTACCAGAGACTCACATGTCACTGAGCTCAAATCCCTTGTTTGGTACTCCTCCTCTAGAGAAGAGATAAACATAGCATTTGCTGTCACAAAGAATTAAAGAGGTAACTATAAACTGTACATGTACAATAATCTGTCAGAATGTGCATGCAGCATCATTGCTTTTCACACAACTAAAATAGATGCTTCAGTAATAGAAAGACATATTTCTGCAATTAGTTTCTGCTTTTCCTTTTATTTGAAAGTTCAATTTGTCTCAGTGAATATTTAATGGGTCTCATAGCAAGAGGAGACTAGGAAGACTCCTCACATCAGTCTTTAAAACAGTGCTAAGATTTAGTCGGTGCAATTCTCACATGGGATCTTGAGAAATCTCTTTGTCTGGCCATTCCCTTTATCTCACAACAATATTTGCTTGGTTTGATGTAGCCTATACACAGAGTAATAGTTTTTCTTTTTAAATATATTTCTTTGGCATTTTTATGCTTTATTGATAGTGTATAGACAGGCTTGAAATGGGGCAGAGAGGGGAGTGACATGCAGAGCACGACCGCGGGCTGGAATCGAACCCGGGTCCGCTGCTGGCCGAGGCCCATGGGGGGGACGCCCTATCAACTGAGCTAAGGGCGCCCCACACAGAGTAATAGTTGATATAAAAAGTGCAAACACTGAATTCCATTGCTGATGATTAAAACGCTGTGGCATGGCCCTTTCAGATCAGACAGAGCAGATGTTATTCCCTTTGGACTAACAGTGTAAAACGTCAGGGATTTCCTAACATAAGGGACATAAGTACATTTCAATGTGCAACTACACACAAAGAGAATCCATTTGGCAAAGGACCCCTGACAAATTTGAGTTTTATGCTCACATGTGAACTTCAATAAGAATTCTCATAATCAGTAACCTTTTTACTCCAGATTTTGAAGGGTATAATAGCTTATTTAATTTATTAAACCAAACTTTTCTTTCACACAGTTGTGACATGACACAATGAACAAGATGAGTTCTACCTGCTCTTTCAGCCTGTCCGGTTTCCATTTGTAGAAGGATGTCTATGGCCCACTCAACCTGGTGTTGGGCATCGGCTTTGGGGAAGTTGTTACAGTACAGCCACTCTCCAAACTCTAGCAGAAGGCTGACCTTCTCCCACTGAGTCTCTACACTCTGCTCAGAATACAAAAGTAAATCAAAAACATATACATACACATGATTGACATGGCATAGTACTATTTGTTGCATGGAGCATGGGACAACATTAGACTTTTGTATGGTTTAACGGATGTGATTCATCCTAACCCTTAAACTCAACTTTGTATGGCCCCAATTTAGGGGCAAGGGAAATAGTTGTAATGACATGCTGCCTCCACATGATGGTGCCAGAGACTGCTAGTAATATAGCCTTTGCTCAGATGGATAAAAAAAACAACTTCATGACTAGAGATTGTTAATATGGCAGATTCCAAAATGATACACACGAATCCGCTGAGGAATTAGGTTTGGGTAGTGATTTAAAAAAATTAAAAGGTGCCAGCGCAGAGGTTTTACCGACAGAGAGGTGATGGATTTCTGGTAGCAGGTGAGCTGTTGGGTTATACTGCCAGCACACAGTGCCACCTGGTGCCACATGAACGAATAGCACTGCTCTCCTTCCCCCTTTAACTTCTGCATGGCCAACTGTACACTGTGCCCCAGTCGTGCCTTAATCAGGATTCTGTGTTTCAGCATGGGTCTGGTAAAACACAACAGGACAATAAGATTTATTTTCCTATTTCTGTCTTTCCACCTTTAAAATAATTTTTATATATTTTCCCCCCAGTCCCCACTGTGTAATTATTTGACTCACAGTCGGTGTCTGCTGCGAGGCATGTCTTTTATAGCTTGGTTTAGGAGCTGCAGAGCACTTTTCCAGTCTGTTCTATCAATGTGAATGTGGAGCAACAAACTGTAAATGGCTGCTCGAATGGTTAGGTCCTCCTCCTCTACTGACAGGCAAAGGTATAGTAGATACAGTATATTAGATGATTGATTTGTAATCCAAATGTTAGCAAGTGTGTGTTCATAACGTAATGTCGATTAAGAACTTTATTGGCCACATAGACCCTCCAAATGCAAATGTCACACCTGGAATGAGTTACATGTTTTGTAGCATCAAATGTTACAGCAAACAGTCAAGAAGGAGCCAATCAGATCCACATCAAAAGGCAAAAAAAAACTGCAAATGATACAGCCCTCCACATTTAAAAAAAAGATTGTTTTACAGTTGAACCTTTGCAGGGTCATCTTACCTGTTGCTTCATGGTTAGAACCCTCAAGAGGCATTGCTGTCAAAGTCAGCAAGCCCTTCGCTTTTCCCTGTTTCTGAAAAAGATCGGTACAGGGTTAATACTTAAATCGCCACAAGGGTGATAGGAAAATGACCCTGTCCCAGTGTAAATCCCCTTCCACACCCTGAGCCTGCAACATTACTGCATTGGTTCAGTTATCTGTCTCAGGTAATCCTTTTTGATGTTCACACTTATTGTGGGTTGTAACTCTGCTGAACAGGGCGAGGTTTGAAAGAAAACCACAGATGGACATCATTCTGAATTCTCACCTAAGCCGACAAGTACACAAGTAAAAATTGAGTTTAAGTTGAACAACTTGCTGGCACTGGGGACGTGTTTCCTCACACTTGAGCACAACTACAAGTTTTCCCCTGTAGCACACTCAAGTAAATGTTTAATCAACTTTAGTATGAATTAATGATAACATAGCAAGTTTAAGATCTGTGCCAACCTTTTTATCAGTTTTAAAGCCTCAAACTAAAAACTGAAGTCAGGAAACAAAAAAATATTGGACTTACAAATGGTCTATTTAAGGGCCCCTAAGCAGCATTTGATTAGGGGGGCCCCTCTCCAATATCAGCGCTGCCCAAATCATTGACTATTGTTAAATGCCTTCAGACACCCAGTATTTTCTGCTATTGCCTCCAATGTCTAGCTGGGTGAAAATAGTAGCCAGCCGAGTTCCCGATCCTGCTAAGGGGGTGCGGGGGTATGCCCCCCCCGTGAGATTTTTTAAAACTTTTTAAAGTGCACTTTGAGAGGAAAATTAAGAGGCTTAATCTGAAGACCATCCTCTGGGATGGGCTTGGTGCTCTTTTTATTTTAAGGGACATATTTCTTTGTAATATAATGAATGCATTTAAATTATTTAAAAACTAATAGGGCCGGGGGCACCTTTAGCTCAGTTGGTAAGGCGTCCCCCTCCCGGGCCGGGCCCAGCAGCAGACCCAGGTTCGATTCCCGCCCGCAGTCGTTCTCTGCATGTCACTCCCCTCTCTGCCCCATTTCACCTTTGTCTCTCTGCACTATCAAATAAAGCATAAAAATGCCCAAAAAATATATTAAAAAAAAAAATAAATAAAATAAACATATTAGATTATATTTTTAAAATGTGCCGCGGGCCAATCTATCAGTTTTGACCCCCCTGCACTAGTGGGTTAACCAAAAAGAAAGAAAAAAAGAAAGAAAAAAAAAAGGGCCATATTACATTATATCTTTAAAATCGGCCGCGGTTTAGACACCCCTGCTTTAAGGTATCAAATATGTGTATGGACTTATTGTAAAACATATGTATGCATTATAATGTTTTGAACCTTTCTGAAACTATTAATATTATTCTCGATTGATTTGATCGGGAAGGTCATTCTGTGTGTCGCTGTATATTTTTGACTGATCCCTTGCTATGGTTGTGACTACAACAGGATGTTGTCAAATTTGTGCCTATAAATGAAGTACATTGTCTGTTGTTATGTTGGCAATTCGCCTGATGAAGACACCTTCAAAGGATCTTTTGTTAATGAGAAGACTTAGAGGAAAACGTATGGACATCTTACTAGACAAATCTACTCTGGCTTACATGAGACCAACATGAAAAATTAAATTCATATGGATCAAAATTAGGGCTGTCAAACGATTACAATTTTTAAATCAGATTAATCACAGGATTCTGTGGATTAATCATGATTAATTTTACAATTCGAAATATGCCAGAAAAATTCGAATTTTCTCTGTATATTTTTGTATGAACGGAAAGATAAAGGACAGAAGGTGGATATGTACATTTAAAATTAGTATTTTTATTAATTGAAAATCCAAATGATGGTTTTAATACTGAAAATAAATTTAAATCAAACTAAAATATATACCTACCACACCATAATTCAATTGGTCTGTCTCTTTACTATGTCTTTGGGCAAATATAGGCTATATAATGGCATTTATTTTGTGAATCTATAGGTTGTGCATTCTTGAATACAACTTGATTACAGTCTGCGGTGTGTGTGTGTGTGTGTGTGTGTGCGCGTGCGTGTGTGTGTGTTTGTACGCACGCGCAAAAAAGTCCTAGGGGACAGTTCATTTGTGCCAGGAAGCCGACGTTATGTTGATGTCTACTAACACACACCTCTGAAAACTGCAGACGTTTGTGTCCTCGCGGGCTCTGAACAGAGCGGACAATCTGTCTCCTCCTGTTGCTCCCGACATCAACTGTCACCCGCGGCAGTTGATTTTATATACTATCTATGCCCCCGACACAGACGTGACCGTTAGCAGTTTAAAACACGGCATGGGCTTGCATGCAGTTATGTTTGGCTGCGCGCAACTACTGATCCTGGGTCAGCCACAACGTTAGAGTGACTGTAGTACAGAGCCGGTGGGATGCACGGGGCGGATCATTCTGCACATGCGTTAATTCCAGAAATTAATCACCCTGCGTTAATGCGTTAATTTTGACAGCCCTAATCAAAATATGAATACAGGTCCACACATTTGCATGTTTGGTGTTGGTATGAATCAGAGCAAACAGGATCTCCTCCAGAGGCTCTTGGAGCTGCTGTCTTCCCTCAGGAGTCTGTGTAAGGGGTAGACACGTGTTCCAGTAATGCCTGGCAGCTATGACGCACAATGCTGGCTTCTCAGCCTTCTCTGAATATCTATGGATGAGACAAAATAGCAGGCACATACAAGTTAACAAAATGAAATAGTAGTAAGGCACTATTTTAGTTGTTTAAAGCTGCCTGAGGCATTAGTCAATACATAAGCAGTACCTGACACTGGACAGAAGCACCTTCATAGCCTCTCTGTAAGTGAGTAAATCTCCATTGTATTCGTGAACTAAACTCAAACCCCTCAAACAAGCGGCACTGCTCAGCATCTCATCCACCGCAGTCACAGCATACCTAGGGAAATGAAAAAATGTATTAACTGCCAATTAATGTCAATCAATCAACAGAAATGTCAAACTGACAACCTACATTCTGAAACTGTCAAAATCTGCGACTTTGTGAAATCAAATAATGCAACGCTTGCTCAGTTATATCAACTGTAATACTCCATTCTAGGCACAAGATGTCACCTGACCCTCAGTGAGCTTTGGAGCTACAGTGCTATCCATAACCAATCAGCCACATTCATATCAAATGCAGCCTCTCCTGCCCATGTTATAGAATTATAGAATAGACAAAAAAAGACAAATCCATCCCAGGCAGGGTTTTCTAAAATGTCCTTATTTTTCAAATGCTTTTCGGCCAACTACACTTACAAAACACAGGGCATGGTGTTGAGGTTTTTTGCTGCTGCTTCTCCCAGCTGCAGAGCTCTGTCTGTGCAGCACAGCACCAAACTGTGGTCCTGGTCCTGGTGGCAGAAGGCAGCCAGCTGGCACCACACCTCCAGCTCCACCACCGCCCCAGACCAGCTGCATTCAGAGGCCATGCTCACCAGCTTCAGGTGAGGAGAGAGAGAAGAGAGGAGGGGAGGGCAGGACATGGGGGTTAATGAAAAGCAAAGGAGGAGAAGAGGCGGTGTAGAGAAAGAAAGAAAAAGGGAGAATGATAAATGACGGGAGGCAAGCAAGGAGGGAAAGAAAAAATGGAAAACGGAGAGGAGAGATGGAGGAAATTACGTAATGCCAGCAGGCAATAGGAATAATGTGGTAGGAGTGAGCGAAAGGATTGGAAGGTGATGGAAGAGAAAGGAAGGGAATAAATAATAGAAATAAGGAGAGGATTGGCAAGGAAAAAACAGGGGGATATAATTGAAAGAGTAGAGTAAATAAAGTTAGGACAGGCAGAGGAAAAAGGAAGAGGTAATCAGGGTTGGAGAGAGCAAAGGAAGAGGAAAGTGAATTGAGGCACACAGAAAACAAAAGGTGTGAAGTAGGGGTGTCTGGATCCAGACTGTCAGTGGGAAATCGATCTAAACGACTTAACAAACTTGACCTTCGAGGTGAAAGGTGGAATCATGGATTTGCCCTGCCCCAAGGGTCACGTTCGATAGGCGTGCAAGAAAAAGAAAAATCACTTCCAGCAATTAGCCGCTGTGATTTACCTCCTAATGTACCTGCAGCTGAAGCCAAAAAGAGTTTCATTCATACCAAACACAAGTCTTACTGATATACAGTAAGACAAGTCTTGCGGCTGAAAATTAAAACAATTATATGTATTTTATTTTTACATCTCAAATTTTTGACCGGCCACCCTGGTGGCCCCCCGGTAGGTCCGCGCCCCCACTTTGAAAAGCAGTGTGGTAGGCTTCATTGCAAATAACAAAAAGTAGATTATATCACTCCTAACACCATGTAGACCATCTTTAGAAATAAGAGTGAAAAAATACATTGAGTTATCATGGTATAAAACGTATACAATCATTCTAAACTATACAGGAACAATCATATAGGCTAAACAAAACAAATCATCCAATCGAATCTAGGATTCGGAGAATGGTGACACCCCTAGTAAGATGGAAGAAGGATGAAGCAAAAGAGAAAAAAAGGAGCAGGGTACAATGAGGGGACTAAGGACAAGGAAAAAAGGGGGTTAGGGCAGATAGAATATAAAGGAAGAGAGGATGAGCACTGACTGTAGGGGAGGAAGGAATGAATAAGAACAAGAAGGCAGAGAAAGAAGAGCAATGGAGAGATGGACTGAGGAGAGACAGAGTGAAAGAATATACTGTAGGAGTCGAGAGAGGCTAAAGGGCTTATGTGTTGGAGAGAGCGAGTCGCCACTAAAAAGGAATGCACAGTGAGTATCACGTCAAAAGAAATCTCGACCAAAGCACGATGAATAAGGCAGCTGCAGTGTTTTTGAAGATATTGACACATGAAGAGATTGCGTCTCATGGACCATACTGGCATCTGTTGTTGCCATCTGTGCAAAGTCTACTATAAGAAAACGTGAACAGACAAGTACATACTGTGGAGAGACTGGGAACAGTGAAGTCCATATGCCTTGGTTTGCTGTTGCACTGGAGCATCTCCAGTCCGACCAGCACACGCGTCATTGCAGCCACTTCCTCATTCTCATACTGCGAATGGAAGAACATACCAAACCTTTCAGTGAACTCTGACAAATACACAGCAATCTCTTAACTTAAATTATGGAAAATAACTATTACTGTTATACTGTATATAAAATGTACATGGCACTGCAATATGATTAACATATTGTATGTGTCTCAACTACCACAGAGATGACCTCGTTGATCATGTATGACTTCCTATTGTGCGGAAAATGAGTTAATGAATGATTTATTATGATAAGATATAAGCCTATATTAACAATGCATTTGTTCATTTGCACAGTAAGAAACAAACCTCATTTGGCTGTGATTTAAAGCACGTCAGGTTGAAGGGACTAATGCAGGGCAGGAATTTCTTGGCTGACAAATGGTCATGGGATTATGGTGACGAATCAAACAGTCTGCTTAACTGACAAATTGCATTACTGCTTCACCCACATACATTTTTTTGATCGTTAAAGCAGTACAATCAGGAAATAAGACATCCAGTGATGATCACAGACCAGAGGAGACAATGCTGTTTTGTGGATATGGCAGAAGTAACACCCATCACCCCAACAAAAGATTAATACAAATGTCAAACATTGTACACCTACAGTATTATAAACAAATTCTACAAGAACTGCAAGGAGACCATAATACAGGATACATTACAGGGCTCCAGGGAACGCTTGTTTTAGCCAAAAATCTGTGGAGTGCGCCAGATATTTTCACTGGTCGCACCAGTGCACCTGAAATGTATCATGTCATACTAAATGTTGTATTTGGTGTAGTGCTGCATGATTAATCTAATCACGATCACGATGTGAGCTAGTGCAATTACATAACCTCAAAAATGGCTGCGATTGCGATTTAATATAAATAGATGTGCTCGCATGTGTCTGTAAATGCTTCAACCGCTCCTCTTGTCTTTTTGGTAGCGCCACTCCTCTTATAGTGTGTGTGTGTGTGTGTATATATGCACGTGCACATGCACAGCGTGCTGGCGAGTAAAACAAACAAACATGGACGCCGACGGGCAGCAGCAGCCAAGCCAATGCTGAACTGTGGCGGAAAACAAACGCAACGTCTGCTATACAGGGATATTTAGAATTCCGGTATGAAAATGCATGAATTCTACTTACGCTGAAAAACATGTTTCTACAAGCAAACAAATGATAAAATCTTGGACTACAATGTTAGACCAAATGAACATTCTTTTCAAATCTCTATTAGACCATAAACATGGATTGATCCACCTAAATCGAAGCACCTTAGACAGTGTTAGGCTGAAAGAGAAAATGGTACCTCTATGTTTTCCATATTAGAGCCAATCTGCTGTTGCAGGAGCCTCTTGATTTGCACCCATGTGGCCAACACCTGTTTAGTTGCAGCGATGGGGACGGCCTCCCCTGGGATGGTGCAATTGGATATTTGCAGGGCGTAGTCACAGAGCTAGGAGGAAGTGTAGACAACAACAATGAGCGTATCTCCGATGTACTTTGCATGGTTTTAGCAGTCTGGGAAGCTCAATAAGTGGAATGTGACACTAACAAAGTCAGGATTATGCAAGATTCTACAAGATAACAATGTTGATGTGGATTGGAGTGCCTAATAATTATCACATGTTATGATCCTTTTCTGTAACACTGTGCACATGCTGAACTTTCTCTAGCCCAAGGCTCTCTAACAGCCTGCCAGCTGATGTACAAAAGACTCAGAATTAAGTAAGACTTTGTTAGGGTCTGACACTGTATCTGACCCTGATGTACTGTAGACTATTGTGTATTGGAAAATATATATTTTTAATCTTTCTTTCAAAAAGAAATCCCAACAAAGAAGACATAATGAAATTGAGTTAATAATTAACTGATAAAGTTTGTTTCATCATGTGTTGGAGCCGATATTCCAGCGTTTAATTGGCAACTGCAGCAAAAAGAACAGAGAGATCAGACTAACAGTTACATTGCACATGAAAGCTACACGCGAGGATGTACGTATATGCATGCATGGTTGGATGGATGGATGAGCAATGCATGTCAAAGGATGAATGAGATAACAAAATGTATAGTGAGACATGTCAACTCTTCACCTTTGATATAGATCTGTGATGATCAAAGCTTCCCTTTTTCATAAACATATGAACACAAACTGTACGAAACCTACAGTAAACTTTGTCTAAAAAGCTAAGCCTCAACAAACAAGACTGCTGTGTTCTGTTGAGCCCCAGTACCTGTTTGACTATGCAACTGTACATAAGTGGCTGAAATTCATAAGAAAATGAAAGGAAGAAGCTTTTCAATTAAAAGAGAACATTTGGAAGGCTGAAAGCAAAACTTGAATGATTTTAATTGTAGTCTGAAAAGTGGAACAAGGAATATAAAAGTTTAAAACTTTAAAAAGAGTCAATAGTCTTTTCATTTTTTCATACACAATGCTTGCAGTGTAATATCTGAACAAAAGATAAAAGTTTCTGAACACCCTACGTCTTGCGAAGATTCAGCAAAATCCATTCAGAGATTATACACACAATTATTTCTAATCATCAACACCCTCTTTCCCACCCCTTTCAAAGATTCTGAACTGTTTTAAGCTTTAAATGCTGGATTTCAGACATTGTTTTCACACTGAAAAGATCAGAAACTGAAAAAAAAGGAGCTCAAGACAACCAAATCAGCCCGGGAGGGATTTGACAGAGGGCCAATCATGTTTATTTCAACAAAAAACAACAGATCTATAGATGTCTTTGTTATGAATATTTTGTAATCTCTATCATTCTGAGTTGCCTGATTTCATGTTGCACATTTTTCAATTATTTCTCATCTCAGACAGAGGACACATTTCTTTTGTGTTATCTTCATGCAAAGGGATTATTTGTTATATTGCTTTGCAAATTAAGGGGCCCTTTAATTTATTTGAAATATTCACTCATACACATGTTTGATGCATAAAACCTTACTGTAACCGAAAATTGTAAAAAAAATTAATGCCACTAACGTTCATAAACCGGTTGGTGTAAGCTTGGGGTAACAAGTATTGTAAATGACAAGCTTGCTGTCCTCTTATTTCACCGCATTGAACTCGTGAAAACAGAAGACATGCTGATAGTGAAGGGGCTTTGTGAGCGGCTACTTTCCTGTTAGGCGTACTTCAAAATAAAAGTCAACCCACGTTTGCCCAGTGAAATGCTATTAATGTTTAGCCAGTGAAATGCTTTTACTGTGAAGACGTAGCCTTAATGCTCCTTTTGTTGAACAGTAACTTAACCGCCGCGCGCTGAACTATGGATAGTGTTTTTTTAATGTAGAGAGAGCCGTGTCCCTGGCATATAGAAGCTATACACGTTTATTTTGCTAGAAAAACCGGCAGAGCACAAATCTTTCCCCAGACAAAGTGGCGGGTGGGCTCAATAACTTACTAATCGCTTAGACTAAATTGCAGAGTGTTATATTTGAGCCCTGCACGACACCCTCCGCTGATCACAGTGATGGTGCCGCAGAGACACCTTGCATGTTATGTTGTCTTCTAACTTTATAACTCACGTGTGGGTATTTTGACAGCAAATGTTATAGACTACGCATACGTGAAGTGGAGCCGTGACGTCAGCGTTACCAGGGAAAATGGTTTCGGTGTTTACAAGAAACCAAAACCGTCGTGTTTTCCAAAAGATCCTCCCTGGGAGCTGATCTCAAAAACTTGCGGTTTCATGCTTGCGTTTGCTGTTTTCATGTAAATGATATAGTGCATACGCGAAAATATGCACCGTTTCGTGTTGTCGTATAAACAGCCCCTAAATGAGATGTAGGGAGTTTTCAAATAAATGTATGGTAATAAAATACATTTGTATGTACATGTATAGTGTACATACACTATACATACCTAGTAACTCTAAACAAATTTAAGGCTGTTGTTAAGAGTTTGAAGTTGGACTCTATCGGAAATTGTGAATGTTTTTAGTTAAGAATCTTAGTTTTATGTTTTACAACTGTACTTAATCGAACTTGTATTGTGTTTTATGTGTAACTGTGTTCTGCTGTCCATCTTGGCCAGGTCTCTCTTGAAAAAGAGATTTTAATCTCAATGAGACTAACCTGGTTAAATAAAGGATAAATAAATAAATAAAAATAGTATAGTGTATGTATTAATAGTATAACACTGTATATAGTGTAATTAATAGATAATAAACATAAGCAGGTTAAATGCACATTTGATGTGATTTTTCAAACCTGGCATGCTTAACAACAGGGATTGTTTAATAGGGAATTCTGAGATCAATGTGCAATGCTACAATAATGTAACTGAAATGAAACAACCTTCACTAATGGTTCTTTGGTTCTAATACTTAAAGATTTAGAAGTACACCCTGATATACCTCTGATGCCTTGTGGACATTCTGCAGGGCAGCCGGGTCTAAGAAATGGCCGACTCCACTGGAAGCCTTCTCCATCCCCTTGTTTTTGCCTTTGTCTCCTGGTGGAGCCGTTCCGACATAGTCTGGACTACACAGAGGCTGGATCAACCCCCGGGCCACAGCATCACACAGCAGCATGTACAGAGCACGATTCCTGAGAAATACAATACAAAGAAAACCCCAAACACATTGGACATTTTCCACAAAGACAGGGACTGAAAGGTGGGCTTGAATGTCAACCGTCTTTTTTTTAATATTTTAGTTCTGGAAGAAAAAAACTGACTGACTAGGAAGAGAAAATATATGTTTACTTTGCCAAATCATTACATGAGGATGTTACTTAATCTCAACATTCATATAATGATTGCTATTCCCGAAGGATGGTTTAGTCTTATTTGATGAACATGTACTGCTGCTTTCCTTTGACAGAAATAAGAGCAGGGCATCCTCTTTTCTATGAGTGAGCTACAGTGCCATACTGAACAAAATAGCGACCATTTCTCAAAAGTCAACTTTGACAGTGCCTAAAATGATTTATGATGATGATTATAATGAGGACAAGGGCAAGTAAGCATATTGCTGCTGTCAGCTGAAAACATAATCATTTTCAAGACTGTGTTTACATAGAAGTCCAATGAGGGCTCAGTAAATGACTGCTGGGCTAATGATACACTTTCAAAACCTACCTAGTCATGTAAAAATGTAATAGTCGTCAGACTAAAAACAGCTATGTTGCATGTTTCTTGAAAGTTTTTTATCAAACACCTGCAATATTCTGGTTCAGACCTGGGCACTGCCGACCAGGAGACCAATTTCAACTTCTTTTTGCATCTGTAGTGAAGGCAGGAGGCTTGCGTTGTCTAGGTGCCCGCCTTAACCATAATGCACTGCAGGAAACACTGCATTTAGGGCCCACTCACACTGGGGCCGTTTGCCTGATTCAGCACGATTCCCCCCTTCCCCACTCCCCCCGCTGGCCCGTGGTCACACTGCTCGTGGCCTGGGCACGATTGCACCTTGCCTACGTCACCGTGCGCGTTTAGGATTCGGAGCGTAGTCTACTTGTAGGCTATAAGACTGTTTGTGAATATTTTCATCCGGCCAAATTTGCATCAAATATTCCACTTCCACATTAGAGCAACAAGAATCCTTAAGCTATTGTTTTTTTTCTAAATGTAGCCTTAACGTAATAGGTCGCGGTAGACAGTCTCATATTTGTGCAGCACGCTGTTTATTATTAATATAACGGCCCGTCATCAGACCATACACATCGTTCGCTCCATAAAGTAATCCAAGTCAGAACTTTTTGTATGGGCAGAGATCGTTTTTTTTAAGTGTCTTTATAAAGTTTCTAGTTAAACCTTAGTGAAGGCTACTTTTTCCTTATCACCGGGCCGTGGAGTCCCGTTGTGTGTTGTTTTGGGTTTGTCTCCACCGCCATGCGTAAAGACAGTATTATGACAGCTGACAGGAGGAAAATGAAAAAAAATCCTCTGACGAACGCGAGTAAACACGAAAACCTTTTTGCTTTGCTTTCTGCGCTCACCTATTTAGCTCTCTCCCTCTTTTATTAGCCCACACCTAGGCCTACACACACGTTAATTCTCACACATTTTATGTAGCTACAGTCCAAGTGGTGGGAAATTCTGGTGCCGACTAGAAAGGCAGCGGACGTTAACGGACAATGCATCCTTAATAAATTCACGTCAGGAACGCTGCCCGTGCGCTTGCTTGTGCGCGTGTCATCTCATTAGCATCTGTACTTTGGCCACGGCACACCTCTCCCAAGTGTGCCGTGGCCAAGGGGCTGTTCCGTGCTGGAATACGGATGGCATGGTCACACTAGCCAAACATTCTAGACTTTAGTATGCAAATGAGCTCGGGCACGGGGCCGCGGTCCTAGTGTGAGTGGCCCCTTAGATGAGTGGCCTACCCTGTGTACTCCATCTTCTGGAGCATCTCCACCAGGCTCTGGAAGGTAGGCAGCAGGCGTTGGTACTCCCTAGTGGCCAACAAGTGGCTGCTGTAGTTCCACAGGTAAATTGCTGCATTTGCTACCAGCCATGGCTCACTGATCTCAGCTCCGAGCTCCGCTGCACGCAAGAAGTTGGAGGTGGCGTAGACAGACAGAGACTGGATCCAGTCACTGGATTAAAAAAGGTAAGAGGTACATTATAAAATAGGAAACTGAGAAAGAAAGTTGTAGACATCTCAACAGACAGAATATTTTAGTTGTATGATTCTTGAATGTGTGTGTGTGCATATTGTCTTTTCACCTGTATACAACCCAGTGAGGATCCTCCTCAGACATGTCTCTTTCCACAGTGGGGACAGCAGGGCTGTTGAGCTGCACCCCCTCCGTTAGCAGCTTTTGGACTGTGGCCTGAGCAAGACAACATTTAATTTTTCAACATCAAAAGATTTAATTTAAAAGTAGATTTTCTGTTGTGACAACTTCATAATAAAAGGAGAGGAGAGACCTCCCACTAAAGGAATGACTGCTTCGCTATAGCCGGCAGATCAAAGAAAAAGCGTTTTACTCCAGCGGCGGACAAGAGAGGTGAGACTAGACGAGCTTGTCTTCATTATCAGACTGAGACGTAGGTATCTTTTAAATGAACAAAAGGAGGGTTAAATGAAAAGGAGCAAGCTGAGAGGCGACAGTTTGAGTCAATTTCAGCAAGCTCATGTACTTGCTGTAGATAGCCTCCATTTTCTTCAAAGTGCCGTCGAATTAACATCTCTATGGGCTTAAAAAGACTTGGGGGAGCGGGCTTGATGGGAATTGGGATTACACAATGAGACACGCTCACAAAACAAGTCTAACAGTCTCTAACCAATCAAAACACAGGCTTGTTAAAATAATGAATGTCTACCACTGCCAGAAGGCTTTGTTCCTTATCACATATTTCAAAAGAATATCTCAAGCTAAAAAAATAAAACACATATAATATTCCTGTGATCTAAGATATTTCAAATATTTTTGTAAACATAAAAACATCAGTACAAACATCTGAGTCCAAATAAGCTGTATACAAAAGGCTGGTAGACCAGAAAATGGAAATGTAGTCCCTCCACTGCTCTTGGTAAATTATGTTTTATTAGCGTCATATTGTTATATTTTCATGCCTCCGCACAGGCTATTACCAAAGACTGGAGGCGTTATGTTTTCGGGTTGTATTTCTGTCCATTTGTCTGGGCCATTCTTGTGAGCGCAATGAAGATAAACTAGATAGATTTGGGAGGTCAAAGGTCACTGTGACTTTACATATTGTCAGGTCACAGTGACCTTGTACCATACTGTAGCTTCTTAGGAGCTTACCTTCCTCAACTGTACTTTCACGGTTCCAAATTTGTATGCCTCGTGGAGCTACCCAACAAGTGCTTTCTATATCATTCAGGTTTATACAGTAGGAGCTAATGTGAAATCAGTTTTTTGTAGATTACCATTGGAAGAACATATACAAAGAGGGTATGTGTATTAGACTGAACATGTTGGTAAGTACACACCTCTGCACTGATGAAGTAGATTTCAGCTAAAAGGCGCAGCAAGTTCCTCACACAGGTTTGGCTTCCAATGCCAGCATGGAGAGACTCTGCACTGGTTTCTTCCTCTGAGCATCTACACTCTGGATCAAATTGACAAAATATGTGATGTGAATTATCTCAATCACAGCAATTGTCTCCTTCTTGTATTAACACTATCAAAACTACAACCAATACTGTATGGCTATTATTACTTATTGCCCACCTGTGTGTTTTTATTAGCAATATTTACAACCAATATCCCTCATGTAGATCAGATCCATTATACAAGAATACATCGGATATACACATGAACAGTCAGCAATATTTAATTTTATAATCTAGCAATCATAAAAGACTACTTCTGCAGTCTAAATAATACAGCAGTTACATATTGATGCCCATTGTTTCTCTTTGAATGAATCCAATATTCCCCAAAAATCTGTTGGTTTTAGAAAAGTCTCTTTTATTATTATTATATTTATATTACCGTGAGTCTAAACATCATCCATCATCTTACCGTCAGTGTTGGGGATCTTCCATCTCCCATCATCGTAAAGCAAAGAGAATCTACAGGCAGCTCGGCACACATCCCATACTTCCTGTTTCCTGGCTGTCTTCACCAGTGTTGCCCACAACTTCACCCTGGAACAGCCAAGAAATAAAGAAAAGTTAGAGAAATGTTGTGTCCGAGAGATGCAGGTCAGAGCACGTCAGCACACTTCACATGATCTAATGTTTTTTTGTAATGATTTCTGTAGACAGTGTGAACTCAACAATGGGCTAAGAAAAAAAGGAGATGTAATAGAAGGTTGCAGACTCCTACACTCACACAACTTTAAATTGTCGAGAGAACCATTATATCTCAAATTCATTAGTATCTAATGTTCAGTAAGATAAATAAGTAATGCAGAAAATTCAACAAGGCGTAGGAGGCTGATTACATAGCCAATTTTCCAACTGGGTTTAAAGGAAGCCTGGCAGCTAGAATGATTACTAACAGAAGTTTAGACTGGCAAGCAAACTCAGAAAAGAAAGGAAAAAGTTTTCACTTGTGTTCACATACAGTACCATATACCTTTGTGTGTCTGTGTCTTCTCGTTGTCTGGCCAGGTGTCCATCTATCTTCTGTACAGATGTAGAGTGATGTTGAGCCTTAGCGGAGAGCTGAGCCACTGGTCCAGATCCAAGACTGCCTACTGGAACTAGATACAATTGTTGTACTGAATACATAAGTTAAACTTTATTATTTATGTTGGAAAAGACTTTGCTTTTTCTCTAAATAATAAATTAAATTATATTTTAAGGGTAGTATGCCTAACAAAAAGTCTATTCATTCCGTTGCATAACTCCTACAGCCTTATTGGATGTCTGTAAATTAGAAAACATGAAATAAATGTGAACTCGTATGCATATTGAGTGTTATCCTTCTGAGGAAGTCACATAATGATCCTGATTATGCAAATTCCATGTAGGCAGAAGGAAACACAACTAAGGGACTGCAAGAGCAAACAGCCCATTTCCAGCACTGCCAACTCAATAAAAACAAAGATGTCACTTGCTGCAATATAATCAGATTTAACACGTGGAGCTCAAAACACAGAACAGAACAAAACAAAGAAGTTAACGGAGAAGCATGTTCCAGATCTCTATCTGTGGACTTCGTCTTCAGTGTTTCAAAGCAGCTTTTAACCCATGCCTGTAGAAGAAGCCTTTCTACTAGCTGGCAGAAGTAAGTTCTTCCCTTGGTCATTAGGAGTGCTGAATGTTCATTTGATACTGTGGACCATGAAGCCTAGAAGGCTTCTGAGATCAAGGCCCTTCTGTTCCACAATCCACTGCACAGTCGATGGTGCCTCGCTGTGAGCTACTGGAACACACACTGATTCTCTGAGAGATCCTTCACAACCTTGCAACAAAGTGCAACACGCTACTAACATAACTCCTGTCCAGACTGGAAGACCAAGGGACACATTTAAATACATGACATCAAGTTTTCTCTGTGATGTTCATTCAATTCCCACTCAAAATCTGAATGTATTTAGTGTCTTCTTTAGTGAGACAGCAGCTCATTATACAATCAGGGCAGAGGACTGCCTTCAGGGGGCATTCTGTGAGTGAAGGAGAGCTCAGTCAACACGGACCAGTGGGACTTGTCTGAGATCATCATGCTCAGTAAAGACATTATAAAGTAGTCATGCCAACTAAATAAAACACTCAAAAAAGCTAAGAATGAGAGTTAAGGTAGACAGCCCGACAACAGGTTCAGCAAGAGCTCAGAACAGAGCAGGTTAGTAATAAGTAATAATAATAAGAAAACTGTTAGCCTTAAATGATATTACAGTTCGCCAAAGTCCAACTAAAGCAAGCTATAAAACACCAGTCCATGTCACTTTTTTAGTCCTATTTTCTCACTATTTTTCTACAAACCTAAATGTATAAGGATACGCGCACTTCACTGCCTGCACATTATATAGAGGTATCTGTAGTATATTCTCCCAGGGCAGTAAACTTTAACTTAAGTGTAATGAAATGTGTGATTCAGTGGTGCAGATACAAGCGTAAAGGCGCAGTAAATATGGACTTTTACCCGTGAGAGAAAATCTTGTAAATCAGAGGTGCATTAAGAAAATGTTGTGTCTTTTTGAAAACTGAAACTGAGGATAAATGTGTACTTTTGGAGATGTTGTCTGCATCCAGCACCATCTGGAAGTCATCAGGGGCCAGAAGGAGACCCACAGCGACTAGAATGGGACGGCTGTCTTTCTTATCCTGGGGCTGCATGTCTCTGGCCTGAGAAAGAGAGGGAAGGATCGGAAGTTAGACTGAATGTTAACTTGTGTTGTTGAATGTTAAAATGTTAAGCCAGCCAGTTTACTTACATTCCTCTGAGCTAACACGCCATAGAACAAAACACACTGATTTATATAAGTTATAGCATACATACTAAGTGTTGTCTCGATACAATGCATATGAGGTGATAGATTTGACCTGACCAGCCGAGCATAATGCAATAACTAAGTTCAGGGGAGATGGACGTTATTCTCCTTCGCTGTGCCCTATGTATGTGTTGGAGCCATTATGCTACTCTTTTGTTTGTTTTATTTGGTGACCTGTATTTCTGTGTTGTGACCACTGGGTGGAACTTTGGGCTCTTCAGAAGGCATATAGGTAATCACCGGGCACGGCCAGGTGTGTGTAATTGGGAAGCAAACCATTTTGTACCGTGAGCGTGGCGTGATATGTCAGTGATATGTGTTTGAACTGCATAGAACCAATGGAAAGGAACTGTACCTACATGAATCAATCAATCAACTGGAATATGTGCTATTGGTGAGCACCATAACAATCAATAAACGAGTCACAGCACTCAAAGCGATAAGTTTATATCGGACATTTATTACTGGCACCACAAACACGCGTACGACAGAGTTCTCCCACACCGCACCAAACAGGCTAATGCAGAGTCGGATAATTGGCTCTACAGTATGATTGCTGTTGATAAACCATGTAAGTATGTTTTTCTTAATAATCTGTCGTGTTCAGCTTTAAAGAACTGCTACATTTGTCATTTTAGACTGTCTTGACACGGATAGGCTGTTCACCTGCTGCATAAGCATAGCAGCTTTATCCTCTGCGCAGGAGGGCGTTTGGTAGAGGGTCCCTCTGAGCTGCAGGAGGTGGACAGCTGACGACAGGCGTTCTAACTGTGTGCCGTTATCCAGCAGCATGGCTTTCTGGAGGTGAGTCAGAGAAGCCTCAAGGCGCCCCTCCTCTTCTTCAATCACTGCCAGCTCTGAGTGAACTTGACAGCGCATTTCCAGCAACATGCTGTGAAAATAACACACAAACACTTCCAGCATGAAAAAAAACATAACAAAAACTGTATGTCTGATAGCAAAATGCAGAAGAATTGGGAGATACTAGTGACATATACTTATGTCATCTGCAGTAATTGTAACAAAATGTCTCAGTTAAATAGGCCCGACAAAATAAATATGTTTTTCTTTTGTTTTTTTATACAATACATCATAATAATAATAATCATAATAATAATATAATTTTATTGGATATGTAGAAAAGAAAAGACACTAAGAAATGCTTTTGATGGATACTGTTGATTAGAATGCATAGGCACTAAAACCAAGACACCATTTAAAAAAAATATACATTAAAACAAAATTTGAGCAATAGTATATCAGGCCAATGATACCATTGCTTATACCAATTTTTAAATATTCTGCTCCTTTTGGATTCAAATGTTGAATAAGTGCAAAAACTAACTTTGTAAACTAAGCTACAGTGCACGGACAAAAACATCCACACACAGCAATAAAAACAAACTAAAAAGCCCCAAGGGACACATAAATAACCATGCATCATAATGAATTTGTAGAAGCTGCAAACCTTGGCATGTCTTCCAGTACTTGGGCCACCCTGAGCAGAGGTGTCTTGATACATTTCCTGAGGTTGTGCTGCAGCAGGGGCAGGCAGAAGCTCCACTGGGTAGCACACAGCGCATGCAGGGCCTCAGGGTCGCCCTTCATCTCCGCAGTCTGCAGCCACTGATCCAGCTTGCCAATCTCCTTCAGCCGGGCCTGTGGGATAACAACTACTTGTTGAGTATCTCTCCTGAAGCAATCACAGCACAGCAGTTCTATCACTTGGCTATCTTGGATTGAATATGTACTGCCAATTATTAAACATGACTTCTTTCACACCGAAGGATTATATGGTGCAAAATGAGATTACATGATCCTACTTCCCTGAAGATTTTATTCCTTGTCAGAGAGGCAAATATATTGGGGGCGATTTTACCATAATTAAAAATTTCCACTTAAAACTCTAACTAATGAAGCGCTTTTTGATGGGTTAGCGGTCAGCAGGCAGGGGCACCTTTTCAATGGATGGGGGATTTCTTATCTAACTGTTTTCAAACACATAATAATATTGCAGAAAATATTATTCAACAGTTAATAAAGCCTCTGCCAATAGGTCCACTGGCTGCATTATGACATTAGGACAGAAACACATGGCTGACAATTCAGGACGATGATCAAGTACCTCCACACTGGCTTTGGAGTAGTCATTCTTCTTCACTTCTCTCTTCAGGATGTTGATTTCACAGTTGATACATTCCATTATTAATCGTTGGCCCGCACTCTAAAAAGACAAATATACATAAGATTTTAAGAATCATGGTTCAGGTGCCTAGGAAGAGAGGATCATCTCTCTAAATTATTGCACATGCAATGCTGCTTACTATGTAACAATTCCACTGAATTTACAAAGTATGTATGAGCAAGAAGGAGACACCTTTTTAGAAAAACCCATTCTCCATTGCTGAAAGTAATAACAAGTGCAGCAACCTCTTCAGGGCATGAGATCGGGTTAATTAATTGATTCTGTTGTCAAGTGTCTACTAAATAGGGGATGTCAAATTCCAGGTATAAATCTGCATGTTTACAGCTGTAACTTTGCTACTGTCGGGTTTAAATAGAATATCGACACTCACAGCCTCTTGTGCCAACTTCAGCTCCTTCAAACAGTCAGCAGCCACTTTCTGATGCTTTACTTGTAAAGCCAGCAGAGCCAACTCCATGAGGAAGGCAAATCTGCAAATCCCAGATAAAACATAATTTATACAATTTACAACACTTCAGAACAGTAATCTGAGCCACATATTGCTCTGGGGATATACAGTAATGTGGTTTTATGGTAGCTGGAGGTTTAGGGAGAACAAAGGTAACAACAAAGGTAAGGAGATTTGTTTAGGAAACTCTCGGTCACAGACCTGTCAGCTGGTTGGATGGGTGTTGGGTTCTGAAGAGGGCCCATAGAGCCCACAGTGTCCACAGGCTCAGCAGATGCATTGGTGCAATCCACCACAAGATGGAAAATCTGCTCAAGCTCATCTTTTGTCGGCTCATTCTCATTTTTTTCTTCCAACGTGCTTAAAAAAAAATAAAAAATGTATTATGTGTACCGGTACATTTATAAGGATAGACTTATGCATATAAGAGAATACATGCATCTTTATTTTCATCCGCCTTTGTATATACTCACACCAAACATTGCATGAACCTTAGGCAAAATAACCTATATGATGCTGAGTCAGATTGAGTCATGCTGTCGACGTTTACAGCTGAGCTGAGGAGCCATAAGGAGGTCTGACATGTTGAGTACATGCCTGGAGAAAGGAGGTGGGGGTGGGGACTGTATGTGCTATACCACACCAGAAGCCATGGTACAATACTATGAATGTAGGCACAGAGCAAGATAAACTTGCTCACTCTGGGATGCCATAGGCTAAGCTGAGAGCCAGTGGATCAGGTTGAATGTTTGCTTCCAAGTAAGTCGAATGTATAACAGCTTCAGGACCAAAAACACATCTGGAAGTTCTGTAGCAAACATCACTGAAGCAGACCAAACGATTATTTTCTTGGACGGCTACAGTACACATTGTTTTACTTTTCTGCAGATAGATTTTAATGGACCGCACAGAAACAATGCTTGCTGAAAGGCAAATCATTTTTGCAGAGAAACACCTCTACTTAAATAAAAGCCAGACACTATCCTTACTTTTTAAATTCCTGTATTTTGTAAATGACTGCTAAGGTAGCACACTGCCTGCTCATTTCCATTAGGACATCACCGTCTGTCAGCTTGTGTTGTGCCTAAGAAGGGAAGAGTAAAGACAGACATTACTCGTTATTTATCATCCCAAAAATGTTTCACTAAACACTCAACAGAATTTCAAAATGAAACTCAATTGCATGAAAAGTGGTCCACAGATAGCCAGTGTGCTGGTTAGTAAATGTTCTTATTTAAATATCTCCTATTATACTACTTTACTGGTCTTAATTTCTCATTAATGACTCCTATAGAGCAACCTGACAAGAATCACAAAAAACTATGTAGATTTTCGGGAAGCTCTTCCTCTCATCTCAGCGATTTCAGCATTCTCTGTCCACACTCGGCTTTGTGCTTCTCCGCCCCCTCACCCCCCTCCTGCCAACCCCACTCCGTTGTGATTGGTTACCTTCCGGAACACTTTCAGCGGCGCGTGGGCAGATTTGAGCAGGCAGGTGGGGGCATGGCCGGAGCGTGCCTGAGCACGTTGCAGCAATACCATACATGGAAAAATCCGGATATTATACGTAATAAATCCCGGAAATTTTAACAAGTGAATCGCGACCGGCTGCCCTAGTGTTTAGCACTCTGCACAACCACCCCAGACGGTCAGCAGGGAATACGTCTAAATGCATGTAAGTCATTACTTGACACTTTATTATATGACTATATATCATTATAACAACGTTTATAGGTCATAAAAGTTGAAAAAGCATGATAGGGCCTCTTTAAGTGATAAATCATTTTAGCTTCCTTAGAGGGGAGCAAATGTAAAAAGTGGCTCAGATTACCCCGTTCTCCCCTATGTTAAATAAAATAAAACAGATTCTTAAATCTTTACAATTTCAGAGAGTAAAAGATACATGCTGTTTACCAGTAATGTAAAGATTTGTGGATAAAGATGTGGAGTATGTGACTTGATGAATTCCTCTGTAACTTTGGCAAAACTTGTAGCATCCTCCATTTTCCCAGAGTCCACAAGACATTTGATCAGGTGCCTGAACGGAGAGCAAAATAATACAAATGAGACCAGTTCTTGTCCTCATTTAATGACTGTCATCGGCCTAATTTGCATCATATGCAATTGATTACAATTCAATATAATATATGTTCTTATTGACACTGTTGTGCTGGAAAATTGCATAGCATCTTATATGGATGATTCTTAGCTACTGTATGATACTGTCAGATATACCGTCTAGCTGTATCACTGGCATTACACTGAACATGAATGGAGCATTATATTGTGTGAACCAAGAGGGGGTCATCGGAGATCATGATTCAACAGCTTACATTAGAACACTCCATATAGGAGAATAGAGCAAGCAATTAACTAGGGAGCCAGATCATTGAGGTCACCACTGAGCTGCTGGTTAATTAGCTATGTACATCATCTCCATAAATCCAGCAATACACTGGATAGAATCATGACAGGATGTATTCATGAAAGAGAAGTAAGAGAGCATCACTTGCATCATGAGTTCAGCCCTCCAGCTGTGGTCCTGGTCTGCCACCTCCTCCAGACCTTGGACCACCTTCCTAATGGAGGAGACCAGGTGGTGGCACCGCCCTGGCTGCAAGAGAGGACGCACTGTCTGGAAGTAAAGCACTGAGGCATTGAACACTATGAAGTGGTATCTGAAAGAGAAAAAAAAACATGCAAAATGAGTAAATAGAGAATAATGAATAATTTATTTGATGAACATGCCGGCCATTTCATCTCTGAATACAACTTAATTCAAACCAAGTGGAACTCTGTATGGAAAAGTCTTGTGAATTTTAAATATGTATGGATTAACCATCCTCCAATGGGCCTCAGGAGAGCCCCCTGTATAAGCCGCTCTGTGTGAAATAAGGGGTGAAAATGATAAATTCAAGGAACAGTTTTAGAAGAAATATTGTGAACAGTTTGAGTGCTGCTAATTTATTCACCAGAGATTATGTTGTACATTAGTCTGGGCAGTATGTATGAGATATGTATTCCCTTTGGTGCTCATTTGGAAATCTCATTCAGCCGCTTTATTGACAGTTAATAAGTTCATTAGCAACGAGATTCAGAGCAGATTTGTTGCATAGGCTAAGTCGCTATTTTCAAACACATCTTTCAGAGCATGGAACAAGGGGAAACACTTTCATAATATCCATTATAACATATATGTATCATCCTCTTTACCCTGCTAACAGATAACGAACGATACATTCAGTTTGCTGTTGAACTTAAAAAAATATCATACACTTCTCAAAAAGGAGTCAGGGTAAAGCATGAAAGTCAAGTTTTATTTCAGCAATGTTCTTTGCAAATCAGACTTTTATGTCTCTCTCATATTTATCTGCATCAAGCTGAACCCTCATAACCATATCATAGCTAAAACACTGCCTGTTGTGAATATTTCACTTGTATTAAGTATTTGTTCAGGTGATCTTTGGCACTATAGAAGCATTTGCCTAATAATATCAGAGATTACAAACTGTTCGTGGGAAAAATGCTCAACTTTCTTGACATTTAGAACAAAGCCGAGCGCACTTCTGAGAGGTTACTGTACATACCTTGGTTCAGATTTTGATATTTCAATTGCTTTAAGAAAATACAGCACCGCCTCTTCAAAGTCTTCCTAAAATAGGAAATGATGTAAGAGAGGAAGTGAGAACTTGTCACATCAGACAATCAAACAAAGATTAGACACACCAGCTATTCAATAAAGAGGGCAATTTGATAAAACACTAGGTAAACCTTCAAACTGCACTTAACTGTGAACAGACAAAGGGTCCTATGGTATGGAGAATCATCTTGCAAAAAATAGCACTTTTTTTATGTTAGGACATCTGGTACATTTCTGGTGTAAAATAAGTACAGTAAATGTCTACAGTAACTGTGTGCTTTTATCACATTGACACAAATACAGTAACATACACATCCCCCCAGAGGAGATGTGTGTGTGTGTGAGTGTGTGTGTGTCCAATTTTCTGTCCTCACCACACTCCCAGTGGCCGGCGGAGACTTGAGCTGGCCCTGGCAGAGGTAGGCTCGACACAAAAATCTACTTGCCGGCGGATTCCCTTCAAAGTACATCTTTAGACAGGCTGTGCTGATCTCCAAACAACCCAGCTGAAAACACAGCGCACAAAGGCAAAGTAAATAATACACATGTTCACCTTATACCAAGTTATATTGTGTCACCAGCATTTTCCTACGTTTGATGCATGATTGAAACTATTCAAAAATGGATTAATGTACAACATAAAATATTCTTGCTTCTCTATAAAAGTGAAGAATATTGTGACATAAATGGGCTGAGGATGAGGACTACTTGGGTATTCACTTTAGCCTGAGTGAGACTTCAAGGCAAGCTGCATTTTTTTAACTCTGAAAACGTGCTGCTTGATAGGGAGAGGAGGGAACAAATCACATTATAGATTATCACTGAGTTTCATTATTCAAATATGTTTCCCTTGCCCGAGGACAATTCAGTCTACATTAGCGAATATGCATTACGGTCCCCTGCTGGGAGAATAGTTAATATTTATCTAACTGAAGTTACTGTACGGAAACAGTGGCATAATGAAATCTGTGATAAGACTTTGCAGAGGTTTACATCATGATTTTCTGTATCAGTAGCTGTACTGACTCTAACAGACTATTGGTTGTGGATCAATCAACTATGTGGGCCGTGCGTTATAGTCAAACCTCATAAATATCTACATGCCAATAACTTCAGTAATAATTCAGGAACTTCCACAGAAGAAGATGCTTCCATATCAACACAGAAACAAATTGACTATAAATGCACTGCACATTCTTTACAATGACACTTTTGCATTCTTTGTGGCTCCTTCACACATCATGTCTTATATTATGTGACATCTCAGCAGTCATGGACTCCTCACAACATGAAAGCACTCCCAACAGTACTTGGAATGTCAGGTTGCTGGCACATTCATGTTTTATAACATCAATCTTTTAGACAGATTTGAAGCTGACAGTAGACAGCCGTAAATAGGCCTACACATGATGAGTCTGTATGAACATGGCTACATAAAGCTGCATGCTGTGGACTATGTGCTCTTCCTGGTCTACTACTGTGACTTTACTGAACACTAATTCAGGGGGTTTAATAATTAGTATTACACATTAGGTCCTAGGAACTCACTGGCTCATAAAAATACAGTCCTGGTGTTGTATTAAATTCAGTCCCCCTGTCGTTATATGGTACCCCGAGAGATGCTGTGCTCATAAATACATAGAGCGTTTAATATATTTTTGAACACACATAGTTTATTTTTTTATTTTTGCTATACTTGACTTCTGTTTTTCCATGCCAATAAAGCCCATTTGAATTGAACTGAATAGGCTAGATAGATAGATAGATAGATAGATAGATAGATAGATAGATAGATAGATAGATAGATAGATAGATAGATAGATAGATAGATAGATAGATAGATAGATAGATAGATAGATAGATAGATAGATAGATAGATAGATAGACAGTGAATCACCCCTGTCCCACTCCCACCTGCAGAGCTGCTTCCGCGCAAATGACGTTCAACTCCGGGGCAATGCGTTGAGTTCGTCCAGTGGCCACAGCTGCTCTCATGTCCTTAATTAATTGGTAGGCTGACTGAAGAGCTCCAGGGTCTGCGTACATGACACGACATTATATACAGCAAAGGACGGTAGGTACATTATCTCAAATTGCTGCAATTGCTAATGAATTGGTACATTGCAAACCTTGTTTCTCCTTAGCCTTGGTTAGATACTGACGAATTTCAAGGTCCATGTCAGGCGAAAGGTTTCTAGTAACTTAGTAGCTAATGAGTTGTGTATGTGTTAGCTATCGTTAGCTAGCGAGCATAAAGCTAATTACAACGCTAATGTCAGCCGTAACTTATTGAAACGTACAGGGGTGTGGAACTAGTGAGTAACAAGAACGCAACATTGAGGAACCGTTCGAAAAGCAATACGCCCGTCCGTCAAATTCTGCGTCAATGCAAATATGCCACCCATTAGTTGATTGAATGAACAAATCGCTAGTTAACTCAAACAGATACTGGACCTGAACTATCCCACCATCCGTGTGTGTCTTTATATGTCCATGGTGTGTGTAGTTAGGGAGCGTCGCTAGGCAACCAGAGACAGGGGCTTGAACTACGGTAAACGAGAAGGGACCAAAGAGGTTGACACTGCTTTTCCTTTATCTTTGCTTTGGCAGATCATAAAATCGATATAGCCTATTTATGTATTTAATGTTACAGCAACATTTTCACATGGCTACATTTCCATCAGAAAAAAATATAAAGAATAAGGCTGCATGAATAGATTAAAGGTAGCCTAAAAAAAAAAATGACATCTCTCCCTGTCTCTTACAGACACACACACACACACACACACACACACACACACACACACACACACACACACAACTCACAAATATCCTTCAAAAAGCACCTCTTTGTGCTTGTTAAATTAGGCCACTCAGTGTGCAATAGCCTATAACTTGGTCAAACCACATAGCCTACCGCTATTTATGTTACAGAGAAGTGAGGCAAGGCTAACTTCAGTTTCTCTCAGTAGCCTATAGGCCTAATGGACTTGGGGTTCCCAGCAGAGTAGATAGCCTACATCCTTGAAGGCCTTCAAGCAAATGTGTTGCCTTTCCTTGTGAGATCTGTCTAAATATAGGCCACACACAAAGATAATATTCAGCCTTCGGAATGTCTTTAAATGTAAATTTAATTATTTTATAAAAGACATTCTTTCTCTGTCAATTGACCTACTTCACATTTAGTGCCTCTTATTTAGGCCTACTTTTGTTGAAAATGTCACATCTGTCAGAGCATCACCGGCGCTTTACATGCTAAATGTGAGTTGATGTGAGTTTTTCTGAAGGCTCACTGTTGAGTTGCATAGAGAAACACCTATTCTCTGTAGGCTACCTATCACAGAGAGGTTAATCCCTGTGGCTGGGCCTTTAAAAGTGATTGGGCCATGTGTACTCTACTACAAATATATTTACACAAAAAAACTTGCAATTCCAATTATCGGTGATTCAACCATGTGTCACGACCACAGCTGTGTCCCTGACTTTTCCTTGTGTTTACCTCTGTCGGCCCGTCTTCCTATTTCCTCTTTCCCCGGATTCCCTTCCAATAATTGTCCGATGTTTGTTTTTGTCGCCATACTCTCAGGCTTTCAAGGCGTTTCTTGTTGAATATTTCAGTGAAGTGTTTCTAGTGTCCCTGTGCCTGCATTAATGCTTGTCAAGGTGTCTTGCCTGCCTGCAAGGCTATCCAATCAACTCTTCCCTGCTCCGACCGTGCCATTCTCCAATTCTTGTTGTCCCTCAGCTGCTTCCAGGCACCTCCTCTGCCCAAACATCTCTGCCCACTAAATATTTAATTAAAATGGCCTAACTCCATCTGCTTTATAGTATTTGTTCAGTGCCTGGGTTTAAAACAAACCCTGACAACATATACATTTTCTTATGTCCCCCTAAGTGCTTGTCCAAACAACTTGTCCATCATGCACACTCCATTGTCTTAAAATTAAGGTACACAATAAGTACTTTGTTTGATGTTAGTTTTATAATTAGCTCACAGCGGAGGAAGGTGTGCCTGGCTTTCACAAAGCAACTAGCCTTGCAATCTGGACAACACAGATGGTGCTATATGATGATGGAATAGGCTCTTTAAATGCTAAATGTGATCCATCAAGCTATTATTCGTTACATTAGGTATACACCTGTCCTGCTGACTAGCTCGTTATAATCTCTGCAGATTTATTTTCGAGCTTTTATATATAAACTAATGTATAGCCTACAAGGTATTATATTGTTATAATCTCAAATAACTCTAGACGTGTTAATTGAACATGCATTTAGATGAAAATATAGGCTCCAGTCCAGGACCAAGTCACCAACATTGTCAACAATGGAAATCTTTAGCAAAATCAGTTTTTGTTTTGCAAGTGTACCAGGAAGAACAACCAGGGCCATGTCAATATGTGCGTGTGCGCACACACACACGAACACACACACACACACACACACACACACACACACACACACACACACACACACACACACACACACACACACACACACACACACACACACAATGATTGGACTCTTTTCAGAATTTTATTTAAGAGTGAGTTGAAGTTCATCCAATTAATAATTGCTAAGCTCCAGTTAGGGCTCAATAGCATATTTTGGTTCCATTCAGCTTGTGGGTATACACCATCATAAACCATTTTGCAGAAATACAGCATGTCTGGGTCATGGTCTCTTGTAGGAAAATAAATTGAAATGCCATTTAAGTGATAATACATGAGCTGTGTCTGTGATTTATCTCTGTACAAGTGCACAGACGCTTACCACATTTAATGAGGATATGACCACACCACATGTCACAATCTTGTCAGCAGCACTGATGCTGTCCAAGGTGGAGAACAAAGATACACAGTGCCCCACCAGCAGTGAAATTACAGTAATCACCCCAGCATTTTCAACGGATGAATAGATGCAAAAGGGTGCTCATTGTAAACATGCATTCAGATAAAACAAGATGAGTCAGTTTAAAATTATGATTTAGTGCACTGCATTTATCTAAATATAGGGCCTTTGAGAGTGGGTGTATTTTTGAAAGGATACATTCAGATATAAAATCTTCAATAAATGTATTTGTTTGTCTTTCTCAATAGCTGGCCTCAGATGGGACAACTTTCAACCTCTCTGAAAATCCCCACAATACTACTAATCATATCATTAAGATGTTTAATAAGCAGTATCAAATAAATGATTGATCAACCCTCAAATTGTTAACAATAACTGAGAATGTTAGACATGTGAAGCCCACAAACAAAAAATAACAGGTTGGTTGTCACTGTAAATGCAATTCCCACTACACTTTACATTTTAGATACTGTACATATATAGGGACAAAATGTCTTCCTTTGGCATTTTATCTTCACGTTATGAGTAGAGTTTCATGTTTGTGAAATCATTTGTCAGTTTTTGAAAGCAGATTGTACTGCAATACTGAGCAATACTTCTCAAAAGCCTTCCATTACGTTTTGACACACATTTGCATGAGAAGAAAAGTTTGTAAAGTTTGTTGTTTTTATTGTGTGGCTCATTAAAATGATTAAAATAACTCTCAAAGAGTCTGTCATGGCTCTACCACATAACAAGAAATCCCTGAGAAATTTGGAGCAGACATAAAGAGTCTACTGCCATGCTAGTTGCTCTGTCAGACTGTACTGACACAGGTACTAACACAGGTAAGCTGTAAGCATGACACACTCACAATAACAATGCTAATATGTCAATTGTATAGCAGGTTCAATGTTAATCATGTCCACCATTTAAGATTGTGTGTTAGCATGCCAGCATGGGAATGCCATTCATTTTAACAGGTAGCCTATGTGGTCAGGTATTTCAGAGTATAGCCCAACACTAAAAACAACAGAAGTAAACATCCCAGTGGCACCAGAGTAAATGTAAGGGAACCATCAAATTCACTGGGACCATGCAAGAACGTATGAAATTCCATGGCAATTCATCCAGTATCAAATCCGTTCTCCGGTGTCGTGTTATTCTTATAATAAGGCTCGTACAACAACGTAGTCGGAGTGTGTCTTTATTAAGCTTCTTCTCCAGCCGTAACCGTAACTTAGTGTGCGCATGCACGGGACTCCAGCTAACCCCGCCCCCGGTACAGACGTCATCATGTTGCTACAAAATAAAGGCATTCCTTACAGCATTATTCAATAATACCACATCCGGAAGCTAAAAGTTTCATGGGATCAGACTAGTGGCAGGCTGACTGCCATACAACGACAGATCAACAGTCTAAAGTAATTTTGCTAGCATGGCTAGAAACTAGAGGTGGGCATAGATTAATTTTTTTAATCTAGATTAATTTTGGAATTAATCTAGATTAATCTAGATTAAAATGGCTCATTTGAATTCATTCATAATATGTGTGTGCTCCCTAAATAATGACTCAAAGTAAGTCTTTGAGAACGTGTTTCTCAAGCCAGGTGGCGCATCAGACCAGGGGCTCATCTCCTGTGCAGGTGCACACCTAATGCATCAAGTTAACGCGCGTGCAGAAAGAGGATGTCACGGAACTCATGTCCGTTAGCTTTTCAATATAAGACTGTCAAAATAAAAGTCCCGCAAAACAATCGTTATTTTGGGGATTAACTTCTCTGCGTGAGAAATTTGAGTTGTAGGCTAGCGTGTGAGAGTGTGAGCTGGTTGATATGAGTGTGTCTCACGGCCAAAAGGGTGAGACTTGGCAGCTCTGTCAGTTGTCAAACAAAGCGGACAGACGTGGTCTCTATAGCAACGAGATCAGCTGAGCTATCACTGATAAAAAAAAATATTGTTTCCATAATGATTTCCATAGCCTTAAGCCATAGGCTAGCCTACATGTTGTGTAATTCAGTGATTTTCAACCTTTAATGAGTCGAGGCTATGCATTGGCTTTGGCGATTTCCCTTGCCTCTTTTTTTTCTCTCCACACAAAGCTCTCCCATTGCACACACGCATGCCCCGGCCGCTTCCGAGAGCACAGACTGTTAGAACTCCTACAGTAAACCAATTCCGCATTGCACAAGGTGCAAACAACCTTGGTCTTGTCGAGGTTTCCATTGGGAAGCTTCTTAAAAATACATTTTCCCTGAAGCAAACCCGGCGGCTTCCTAGCTGCATCCATGTCAGCACGTTACGTTTAATGTGGTAGGCTACACAGGTGTGAAGTCGGACTCGTTCTGACTCGTGCACTACAGTGCAATTCGGCCAGGTATATATCCGCGCTAAAATAAGAGGAACAAGAGATTAACGGCGATATTTTTTTTTATCGCCGATAAGAGTCTGGCGTTAACGCAGCACGTTAACGCCGTTATCGGCCCACCACTACTAGAAACATAAACCAGCCTACACACTACTATACACTCATGCACTACAAGTGTTTTTCTGCACCAGGTAGTTGTCTGCAACTACTCCGCTGCTCAACCTACAGATTCAAGTCAATCACCATAGAATTGTAAACATCCTTAGGTGTTTAAGACAAAAGTAGACATCCAGAATCCACTGTGCATTTGCTCAGCAAGTCCATGTTATGTTGGGTATAATTAGCCTTTCATGAACTCAAGCCCTTTAATATAGAGGCTTACAGCAACAGCAGTCATTGATTGGATAATGAGCCTCCGGCAAAATTCTTAGCCCTTTCCAAGTGCCCATTTTAAATCCTTTTAGGCAATATATCAATTGACTGTCCAAACAAAAATGTGCCAAACAATTTTGTGATGTCTCTTTTCATTCATAAAATGAGTAATGCTTATTTCGCCTTGGAAATTAGGTTTATCTATTATATATAGGGGTAATTTAGTGAGGTGAATCTTGCATGTTGATCATTTGCATGCGTCTGTTACACCGGTAGCAATTTTGCGGCAGAATCCCACCTCTTTAAGCACTGCTGAGTCGTCATGAACCATTCATCATTTACAGGTGCTTTGCTTGGACATTTGATTCCCTAAAGATTTTTGTTATTGGATTTTGTAACCAACCGGGGGGATAAATGTTGCATTTCCCTAAATACGTATGTACCCAGCCGTCAATGTGCCCTGTAGTCCTCCTGTGTCCTACTTTATGCACCATCGGCAGACAGACTTTGAGGATGAATTGGTTCCCAATCTGCAAGCTTACACTACTCAACATTTTAATGTAATCTGGCTTGTCAGAGTTGGAGCGTCAGACAGTCAGTTCCTTATCTACACAAGCATGTGTTCGGACAACTGATGAGGGTATTGACTCACGCTTTCATTGGAGATGACGGATGCTGCTGATTTGTTTGCATCACCAGTGAGGGGATTGGATTGGACGGCACCCCGGATGCATACTGAGCAATAACTGACATGGTGCCCAATCTGTCACAGCATGTATTTGCTGGTCCGGTTAAAAACCCATTGAGATCAGTCAGTAATATCAATTTGAACATGCAGAAGCAAAGTCTAACTCTCAAGCTGTATTAGCTTCGCATATATTTTTTTACATGCTGTGTGTTGTATTTCAAAAGTACATTTAACATAGGTAAGCTGAATTCTCATTCATTATCAGTACTTTGGTTGAAGTACTTGAAGATTCTAATACTACTGATGTCTATTGTGCTACTTATAAACACTGCACAAGAATCAAAAGTAGTGTACTGTTCTTGTTGGTTATCTTATTGGGTGATTATCTCATAGCAATTCTAAAACAAGAAAATCTCTGGCAAGGTCTTCCATAAAACACTTTAATTATCACTATACAGTTTAATCGTTCAATTAAACTGCAACTGTTCAACAGACTGATTAAAAAGCCCTAATTTATCTGATGGGGGTTGAGGATGTTTCCATTGAGAAGTGATTCATCAGTTGTACAAGCAAGTGCAAAAGGAGATAAATTTAATTTTTCAGTTACCACAGGTATTTTTAGCCACAGCTGAGGCGTGATTCGCAGCATGTTTGGTAAACTGGACCAGAGTGACATAGGATTTATTTCAGCTCCCTGTTTGATGGATTGCGATCAAATTTGGTCCCTTCGTAGACCGCAAAGAATGAATCTGATGTCTGCACTGTTTGTGCAAATCTGTGATGGATTTGAATGGAAATTGGGATTGTGAAACAGATTGGATCAACATTCTGAAGATAGTGTGGCAACAAAAGAAATCCATTTTAATTTTTAACTTTTGCCCGACTAATGGTAGCAATCTTATAAATAGCAAAGCAGTATCTCCATTTTTAATATAGCCAAGACTTTTCACTAATGTGTAAAGATCATAACAGACTCTAAGCGCTGCAGTGCCCCGTGCTCCAATACACTTTTAGACTCGTTTACGTTTAAATTGCTGGAAGGATAAGCCTGGCTGATTGATTTGGTAAAGAGGGTCCAACACCTCCGTCTATAAGCCATCCTCTCAGCACAGAGACAGGGTATATTGCTAGCGATTAGCCACATGCTGATTCCCCGTTGACAGCCATCAATAAACCACTAAAAGACTGTGCACGCTGGTTGCACTAGCCCTCTTCGCTTGCCGCCTGACAGTGCTTCAGTACAGCTTGATCTGAGCAGAAACCATTCATAGGCATAACTGCACCTTGAGTCAAGTCAAGTATCCTGTGGCTTGTGTATTTACTGTCCATAAAGAAATAGCCTTTCCTCATTACGATTCTATACTATTTCTCAAGTGTTGTGCTTTGCTACGGCCAATTGTTTCCATGATGCTGGAGAAAGATCAACATTGATCCGATGATGGGCTTGGTGTTTGAATCCTGCTGTTGAGAGAGTATAGGCGATAGTGTTGGAAGTGGAAAGGATCAATTAGGGAATAGGACTTGATCCTGATGTGATCTGCTAAACTGAACTATCATTGATCAAAATCAGAGGACTGCAGTTGTTGCACTTTGTAATTCCCAGCTCTAATGTGAGAATATATAGCAAATAAAAAACAAGGTTTTGCCAAGTCAATGACAGGGCAACACAGACAACCATGTACTGAAGGCTATCAAAAGCACCTGGTTCCCAACATTGCTGACTGTTAAACAATTGTCTGTAACATGCATGCAAGTGTAGCGAGGTCGGTCCAACATGGGGATTATTTACGGGAGAACCGACAACGCCACCAGGAGAATTACACCCCAGGAAATACAGTAGGGGAGAGTGGGGTAAAGTGAGAAACTTTTTATATTTGCTCGCCTCTTAGCGAGCTAAAATGATTTATCAGTCAAGGATCTTTCCTAGCAATGGAAATTATCTGAATTTATTCAGGACGAAGGGCAGTGAAAATATGATTGTTTAAAAAAAGTTGTCTTGTGTCTCACTTTACCCCAGTTTAGGGGTAAACTGAGACAGACCAGAAGGCAACGTCCGTGTTGTGTGTTTAAACAGTGAAATACTGTTAGTTCTATAGCCTTTTCATTTGGTTTTATATCACTCCAATCGTCTCTCTCTTCAGTTTACTGGAGAGTTGGTTTTTGAAGCGGAAATACATTAATAAATAAACAAATTAATAAACATTGTCACGGAAATATCATACCCAGTTTCTGTAGATATCTGACTTGACTTTATCGACTGTGATACAATCGTACACCATCCGTTGAGTAAGACATGACAATGATAGGCTACATTGTATGAATATTTCAGGAGGAACCACCTGTCATTCAAGGGATTTTACTGAGATCATGACAACCTGCATGTCGTCCCCCTGTTATGAATTAGGAATTGTATCAGTTTTCCGATGTGCGTATCTGTTGCTGTGTAAGAATGTACTGTATCTCACTTTCTCAGGTGCCTGATGTGTTTCCCCAGACAGGTGCTGGTCCTGCCAAGATACGGGGGGAACAGCCGGCGTCTGGAAGAGTTGGATCAAAAGCAAAAGTACCCTCAGTGATATATGATACTTATGCAACATCGCAGAGCTCAGGTACCATGGTAACCAGCCAGAACTTCCCTTTAGATATTTTTTCTATTGTATCTCCCTCTTCTCTATTCCCCAAATTCCCTTGCCTTAAAACAGACTGTGTAACTCACAAAGAGACGCATACATACTGTATGTGTCAGTATGCAATTGGTCATTAAGCTGTATCAGACTGATCATCTTAACACTGCATGTATTTGCCAGAGAATTGTTGTTGACATGCTATGCAGATGACAGAAGTTCAAACCGGGGTCACATTATGAAAGCAACTTCTGAGGGAGCAGCTCCCTCCCTCTGCATTCCCCACTCATTCCTCATTCTGTTTCCTTTCTCTTTGATGATAAGAAATGTAGCAGGTGCTTGAATTTTTTTTTATAATACAATAGTGTCACTAAAAATGGATACGTCAAAAAAAGAAAATTTAAGAGAAAATAATTAGTGTCAGTCATAAATTAAAAGTGTATATTTGCAAGGAAATTGTGCTTTTTTTGTTGTTGGATGCATTGTGTTTTGTTCTCACAGCCTTGTGCTCTGTTTATCCTCAGTTGGTCCCTGGCTGTCAGCCCAGCAGATTGGCTTTAACCTCAGGACATGAAAATAAGGCGTCTGACTGGCACTCAGTACATGGATTATTTAAAACAGAGAAACTCTAAATTGTATAACACGAATGTGGAAGTAAGCCTTTATAAGCTTAAGCATTAACGAGTCAATTGTTTTTTTCTATTATGTTATTTTCTTTAAATGCACAATGCCGTTCATCCCACTTCATTCTTTTTTTTTAAATATTTTTGGGGCATTTGTATGCCTTATTGATAGTGCAGAGAGACAAAGGTGAAATGGGTCAGAGAGGGGAGTGACATGCAGAGAATGACCGCGGGCGGGAATCAAACCCGGGTCTGCTGCTGGGCCCGGCCCGGGGGGGATGCCCTACCAACTGAGCTAAGGGCGCCCAGTACCACTTCATGATTGTTCACTCATCACTCATCACCAGATTGTACAGTCACTTACTTTGGTACTACATTAGGTCTCAAGTTCTAGCTAAGTTCTAAGTTCTAATGATGTTCAAAATGAAAAACAATTTAAAAAAGGGAAAAAAAACACACAAATATTTTGTAATATAATGTTGTGCTGTAAGGACTTAGCTGTTACGACCAAGTCTCAGTGAGTTTTACGGGTCCAGCTCTCCTCCTCACTCTTGAACACTACCTCCCTGGACTATACCCGAGTGATCACCTATAGGCCTACTAGTCGCTGATCACCTCTGCACAGCCTGGAGTTAAGCCCCTAGTTAAGCCTTTTGAGCTCCATTTCACTACCAAGCGAAAAAAAAATCAACTGCTTGATTTACCTCAACTGATCTCCCTGTGTTCTGAGTATTAGTTTTCTGCATTTGACTCCAGGATTTATTTATGAGTAAGCATAGCAATTGTCTGTAAAATAGATAAAATGTGCATCTAAACCACGTGAAATCATGACATAATAAAGAGTGGAGATGTAAGTACAGTATAATAGCCACCTGATGATCCCTTATATGTAGGCCACAGTGCCAGAGTAACCAACAAACTAATGTCTTCTAAATTGACAATTTGCTAAACCCAGCCACCCATAGAGATGCTAAGCCTGTCAAGAATCCTGCTCTCTCATGGCAAATATGTAGGCCTAGGTATAGGCCTACTGGCGGGTGGCAGATGTATTACTTCTTTTGTAAGTATTTTCTTTTCTTTCATGCAGAGGTACAGAAACTACTTAAAATGTTGCTAGCAAATTTGATCAGCTGGGGAGCGTGTCAATGTTCCCAGGGCTCACTGGGATTATATGTCGGAGAAAACCTCGCACACCTCGTAGGAGGTCGTCTAAAAAGGCATACTATTTCAAGACAGTGGATATTCCTTCTCCTGCATAACATAACTCAACCCATAGGTATAGAATGAAAGTGTACAGAACATCATGCATATCATGTCAGTGTTTACAGCTGCATTTTACCCACAACACTGTATTCTACTTTGGGTTCCACTGGAATAAGACATTAATTAAATGTGTCATATAAATCTTGGAGCATTGTGCCTTGGGAACATTGGGATGACACAACCCAACACCCCAGCTGTATTTAGCTTATTAGCTGTTTTTTTGTTGCTAAAGCTGCTGACTTTGTCATGCTTCCGGCTGACTTCTTTTGAAACAAGAAGAACCATGAAAGAGCTTTATTGTTGACATACATGATATAATACTAAAAATATTGAGGCAAAAGAAAGCCCAATTCTAAAGCAGCACCCAACAGATGAGCATTGTTCCTGAATTGCATTGTAGAGATACATATATAGTCCTAACGTCACAAGTATACAGTATATTTGTGCTCTATTCCCATATTCAAACTGTTTATAGAACATTACCTTTACTCAAGTAGGCTTTGGTTCTTCTACTTTATACGTGTCAGATAACACATATTGTACTCTTAACTCTAAATTTAAATGTTAACATTACTCATTTTAGTCACATACTACAAACTACTGTATAATCAACCAATTAAACTATGCATTTTTATAAACTGTCCAGCAGAATGTAAAGTAGTTTGTATTACTGTGCCTGGTAATTTTTTACCTCTACAAGCTGCAACATTAAAGTAACAAACACATTGATGCATCCATAATCCCATCCATCCATCCGTTAAGAAGGCTGCGGGGGGCAGGAGCATAGGCTTTTTTTAAATAATTTTTTGGAATACAAAGTAGGCTATATTGTGATGTTTCTGCTGAAGAAAACTTCATGAATGCATATATTTTGATTTTAGTAACAGAATATTGCTGCTCTGTGTTATTAAGTAAAAGATTGGAGTACCTCATGCTCACCGAACAGTCAGTTGTACTTTTGTATTCACTGTAAAGGCACCACTAACGGCCTCTGCACACATCCTGCGTCTACCTCTGGAGCGCGTCGCCTAAAGGCTCATTTATGCTCCAATTCCGTGCGTAAATAGAGACGTACGTACCTTACTGCTGCGTCTCTCGGACTGTTGCTGCAGCGCTGCTTCTAAAAGCCCTATCTTTCTACATAGAGCTTTCATAGATAATTCCCATTAAAAATGGAGTTATTTCGTGTCATTATGATGCAGATATGATTTATATTGAGTCTAATATTGAGTCTGGACATTAATCTGTGCGCCTTTTTTTTTTATTTTTCTTGTCACATTTTCGCTAGTTGGAAGTTTTATTTTGAAAACACCAGGAAATGGTGAAACTACAACGAAAGCTGCCGGTATGAAGTCAATATGACTCTCAGCCAAGCCCCAACCTCAGCGATTTTTACCGGCATCCAATAAGGAAGTGACCTACAACTGTAGTAACCAGAAAGTGCCACTGGGGGTGGCGCCAAGACGAGCAGTTTTTCTTTGACTCACTTGTTAGATTTTTTTCAAAGTTTTCAAAGTCTTATTAAACCTATTTTCAGCTTGGGCCACAAAACCATTTTAGTCTGTATGTTTAGGTCATATCTCCATGACAACACTGAGGGGGGTGAATTTTTTTGGCCCACGCTAGTTTTTATTCTTTTGGAGGTTAAAATGTATTGGCGCGATCTCTTGAGTGACAGCTCTCCGCCCGTTGTCCCTCACTTTGCCTCGGAGGTATACGTCAGCTATCTCCCTCCCCCCGACGTGACGTCGATTCCCCTTTTCGGCAAGAGGAGTGAGGCGGGGTAAAAATCTCACAAGATGGCGACGCGCACATACCAGGATTATTGGATGCCGTGTGAATAACTGAGGTCAGCCCGGATGCTACATCCATATTATTTACTATCTATGCTCTCAGCAGAGTATTTCTCTATCAGTTAAAGCAGAGAGAACCGAGAGAGACGCGCGGCTCTCAGAAAAAAATAGGCGAGCCTCCTGAGGTCAAGGGGATCGTCGCTGCAGACATGCCTCCGACGCACCATCAGCATCAGCAGTGCGTCTCAGGTTGGATGTGTGCCCGCTCTAGGTTGATTACACGGTCAGTGACAAAAAGTCAGACGCAGACGCGAGGTAGACGCGCAGTAGAGGTAGGTTGTGTGTGGAGGCCGTTAAGCCTAGTCAAGGATGAGAACAGCAGAGTAGGTGGGGGGGAGGAGGTGTGATACCTCTCTGCCGTCACATGCCCTTTAGCATGGTCCCGGCTTTTTTACGGTTCACATGGTTTTCCTTTCACCAGACTGAAAGCCACAGATTAGGGCATTTCCCTCTCAATTCACAATCCCACTAGAGGGCAGGTACTTTATGTAAGGGCACAGATGGACGGTTATGCTTCCTGAAAATACATCCCCTGTGAGCGAAGACATTGAGTTAAACCTCATGCAGGCAGGCTGGCTACCCCCCCTCTCTCTGTGACTCTGTCCATTACTGCATCCCTCTCTCATGTCCTTGTCCTCCCTAACTATGACGCTCAATTGACTCTTTCCAGGAGCCTGCAGGGAGTCAGTGTTCCGAGCCCTGCATGGCCCTACTACCAAACAGATTGTTTGCATATTTCCCATTCTCTCTTTCTACAGCACACTGACCTTGCCAGTGAAGTGCCGACTTCCTGCTACACCCAGTGACCCTCGCCAGTTTTATGGCCGAAAGTCATGCTGTCACTGAGTTACTGCAGTGTTTCTAGATTGAGGGTTACTCTGGCCAAGCTTGCTGTCATGGTCCTGTCACTGTGCCATAGAGGTCCAGTCATGACCCAAGCATCCAACAGTTTATTTTATTCAGGCTTTTCTAGTCAATTAAAGGAGAAGTAAGTATTATTGTGATAATATATGTGTTAAATCACTATATTCATACAGTAATAACTTAAACAGTATGCACAGTTCATAACACGGGTCTCAGTCATTCAGCTTTGCAGTAATTGCCAGATTACATTTGAGTTTCCCGATCATTTTTATCCAATCAGGAGACAGAGCTCTATAAAGAGGGGGGTCTCTGTGCCAGTGAAAGATGACTTTCTGCTCTTCATTGTGGCACTATCTGACGAAGACAGCTCGTTCATGTGGTGGTGACGTAGGGATGAGGGAGGGGACTGCTTACTGCCGTCACTGACAGGAAGTTAGCTAAAAGGACCATATCACTTACTTCTCCTTTAAGTAAATGTAATGTAGTAGTCAGAGCATACACAGACTTGCAACATAAACTAGTACTGATTTAAGGTGGAGTCAGCTATTATGGAGAATGCTTGTTGTACTGTCTGTGCGCTGAAAACAAATCCAGTGTTACTACACAGACCTGGGCTCTGTAAACAGGCATGTTTCTAGCTACGGTGGGCCCCGTGTGTTAACATACCCATTGTTCCCATGCCTGTTCACCGAGCCTAGGCTGTGTATTTACACTGGGATTTTATTTCAGGGCACACACAGTATTGACGAGTGGTGGAGAATATCATGAGGAGATATTCACTGCTTTTGACAAAAATTGTCAACAAGCGTTCTCCAGAATAGCTGGCTCCATCTTTAGAGACAGGCAGACTTGGAGTGTAGAAGAACACTGCTGAACCAGGAGATTGTACAGAAAGAAAAAGCTTGAAAACATGCAAAACATTGCTCAGGAATAATTCAGACGGATTCAGCTTTTTTGTTCTTCTTCTTCTTGAGAATTAGCTTAGATCCTTTTCATTCCAGAGAGTGAAATTGCGTCCAAACCCGACAGATCCCAGGGGCTCAGAACCCAGCTTGATGTGTGCGATGCTGTGTGAGGGTGGTGTAGACACCCCCTGTGAACAGACCGCCCCTCTGCTGCGTACAGCAGATGCAAAAACATAAATCTGAAAACACTGCTGGCTACGGCCTATTACACTTTCTCTGTGTACTTTTGTTGTTATGCTGTGCTAGTTGCCATCACAGGTGTTCTCTCTCTCTCTCTCTCTCTCTCTCTCTCTCTCTCTCTCTCTCTCTTTTGATTAAGGGATGTTTTTTTTTCAAAATTTCCTTCAGTATTTACTGGCGGTTATTGAAATGGTAATATGTCCTTGCACAGTGTCAGAGATGTAATATTTCACCAACTATTAAAAGCTGAACTAATGTGCTAATTCACATCTGTATCGGCAAGAACTCTTCCGCACAGATAGCGAAGTTGTCATTCATAGAGTAGATTGTGCTGAAGCCTGATGGTAATTTGAATCTGATCCAGGATGAAACTGTTCTTCAGAAGATAATCCATAACATGTACAGTATTTAGACATCACAAGCTTGACAAAAGATCAATTCAGAAGACAAGTATCATGCTTCGTATTTAGATTGTCTTTACTTTCTCAATCAGCTGACTAATGACATTCCCACTTATCACCCCAACCAGACGAGGCCCACACCTCTGTGAGCCTCATCTCAAAGCAGTCACACATTAAATATCATCATATTTTATGTTTTGTGTGAAGAGTGTTCTCCAGAACAACGTGAACTTCTCAGATATGCTAATACACTACTTCATGCCACACTTGAGTAAATTCTTGATAATCTTTGGACCTCTTCTTTCAATTAATGTCACCTGATTAATGTCATCACAAACATTGTTTCATGAATATCATACCTTTGCCAATGTCTAGCAATGTTTGAAAGGAAATACATGTTTGAAGGTCTGAAATCACTCAGTTACAATTAGGGCTGTCAAATTAACGCGTTAATTTCGATTAATTAATCACAGAAAAATTAAAGCGATTAAAAAAATTAACGCAGATTAATCGCACTTCTATAATGCCATTTGACCCGGTGCAAAAGTGGTGCGCAGCTGCACCGAGCTGCACCGAGCTGCACCTGTAGCTTGCAGACACGGCCCGCACGGGTGAAAGGGAGAAAAGTAAAGAGAGAAGCAGTGGAAAGGGCGGGGCCGAGGGCTCTATGGACGGTTTATGGGATGCTTCGGGCAAATAAGCATGAAGGTAGGAAGACATCTTACTTTATTCTCCGCAGTGTCTGTGCATTATTGATTTAGTGGGTGCAATAATGTAGGTTCAAAAGTATTTCTCAATCTTCCTCCGTGTGTCTCAATTTTGTTTGCTAGCTGTCTCGTCTCCCGCGTAAACGGACACCCGCCCCGTGTGTGTGTGTGTGTGTCAATATTTTTGCTTATGAGTACGCCAATGGTGAATGAATCGGCATAGGCATCTGTGGCAGTGAAGCGCTGTCTGTTGTGGAGACAGAAGTTACGAGAGACGGAGAGCGAGAGAGAGAGAAAGAGAGAGAAACAAACTGTAGCTGGCTATACAGCTGTTTATAAACAGGTATAAAAGGGTCATAAAAGTATGCGATTAATTTAGATGAATTAATCACAGAGCCTGTAATTAATTAGATTAATTGTTTTAATCGCTTGACAGCCCTAGTTACAATAGATTCCAACTGTGAAAATATAATAAGGTAGGGACAAACAAATCTATTGGATTTCTAGTACTACGGCTGCAGCTTTTGTATTGTGCAATTACTCCAACAGTGTACCGTTCACTAAAACTATAATTGAGTACCTGCAGGTTCCTAATTGGAAAAGCCCAATTTTGGTAGCAATATAACTCTCATTACAAATCACAGCAGGCTACAACCATTGCTTTCAGCTCAAACAGCAACTATTGTTTATATTCTAATATGCAGGGCTCTGGTATCCATATGCACTTCTATAAATGTTTTGGTAATTCTGTAGAAACTAGTTGATGGAAACAATTCGTAATATGAACCATATTTGGACAAGGCTCTACTGAAATGCCCTTGCCCCACCATGCACTTCACGACAGCTGCCGTAACACATAGGGCATACGGATACTTCTTTTTCTTGAACTGTTACTGTTCTTTGAGTCATCCGTGGCGCAGTGGGACATGGTGCGTGACACAGCATTCAGCTCTCAGCTACAAAAGGAAAAACGCATGTCCTTATTCGGGTTCAACTTCCAGCTGGACAAAAAAATGCAGCCAATTGTAGTTGCTCAAACCATGACATATCTGGATATACAGTATGTGTGTGTTGGTGATCAAAAATGCTTATGTCATGTAGCAACAATTTCAGCATTATGCATTAAGACCCATTATACATTCGAAGTACGCTGGTGCATGCTGCAAAAACAGCAGCAAATATGCCACCACCAGCCTGCTGTTCTGTAAACAGAATAGCACAAAATATTTGCCATTGCAAAGTCTGAGCAAATTAGAATTTCTCGCTCCCATCCAATACACCTTATCCACCCACCCACTCTCTCTCTCCACCTACCGCATCCCAAAAATCTCAGCCCCTGCTGTAACCTGTTACATGCACATAGTTGCTCTCCCTCCCTCTCTCTCTCTCTCCCTCACACTCATACACAATGCCTCTCAGTAATGGCTGTTGCTGCAATTCTCCTTTAAAAAGTAGATGATTTATATAGTATATGCTGGTGTTGGATAGTTATAATGCAAGATTATCCTCAAACCTTTCCTTCTAGGACATGCATAAGGACATCTTTACAAATACACTTTTCCCATAAAGCTTTCCTGGCACAGTTCATGTAGAAATAAACCCATGCAATCTACATCTAACAATAGCTTCCTTCATCTTATTCGCTCAACCATTCAACAAATCAAAACAGATAAATCCTATCAGATATACAGTAGTCATGGGTGTCCGGAAATGGATTCTCATTCACTCTCCTTCAGTGTAAAAAACAACTTCAGCACAGCGCGACTGCAGTACCACTTTAATTTGATTTGAAGAACAAAGTTTCAATGTAATCTCATTTGAATCTCTCTCAGTGGTGTTTTCATATGAGTGCTGCAACACTCTGTTTTCTGTCAGTCATCCATCGCGCAAATGAACCAAATGGAAAGAAGCACAACGCAATTTCAATCACTGTCGTCGTTTTAATTGGAAACATCTCTTGTAGTCGGGCAGCATTTAATTTCAAAGTTTTAGCTTTTCTTGTTCAAACTGGAAAGCACAAACAAACTTTATGTATTTAACACTTACCACTTGCTGCTATTAATCATAGCCAAGGGTTATGGCAGAGGTAAGGCCAGACTATTTCCTGGAGTCTTATCACTGTGAGACTTATCTGAGGTCAATAGCCTCGTTCGACTTGGAGCCGTCTTGCTCAGACCTGCGCAACTATGACGCGCGTCTTGCTGAGCGCACAACAAAAATGCTGCAAATATGCTGTGCGCTCAGCAAGCCGAGCGTCATAATTGCGCAGGTCTTAGCAAGACGGCGACATCTCAAACGGGTCTATTCTCTCCCAACCACATGTTTTAGAAGTCTAACTTTCACCAAACCCTAGTTATTTGACATATCCACAATGTTTACCTTAATAACTGATAAATGTTCTCAAGCTCTATTCTTTTGCTCGAATTAAAGTTCAAACAGTCTTGAAGAGCCAATTTGTTAAACTTTTATTAGTTCAAAATTAAATAGTTGCTTCTTTCTAATTTGATAGTATCTTATTTATTCTCAAATATTCCATTCTTAACTTGTGTTTCATGTGCTTTAAATCTATTTATAATAACTAATTATTATATATACAGTATATTCAGATAGAAGAGAGACAGGAGAGTAGAAGGTAAGATGTCAGCAGGAACATAGATTTATTGCCTTGTTAACCTAGAGAGCTTAGCAGACAACATGCTCTGGTGTGGCTGAGGCTCAGAAAATAGAAACTTATATTAGTTGTTAAGCCGTTTTATCCTGTTTGACACCTCAATTCAGGGTTTGAAACTCCACTAAGCCCTGTGTTCATCTTCTTTGTTGTTGGGGCTTTGGACAGTAATAGAGTTTTGAGTTAACTTGACTGCTTTGCCAGCAAGTTTTGCTCCTCACTGTAATGATTCTCAGTCTCCTTAAAAGGTTTATTTTTCCTTTTATGGAGAGAGAGAGCTTGGGAAAGACAGCAAGGAATTGTTAATATTCTTGTGCATGAGCTAGACAGAGAGACACTTAAGCCACTTATGCAACACACACACACACACACACACACCTACCTCCATCTGGGGGATGCATGTAGCATCTGTAAGCAACATTTGGACACTAATAAAGAAAATACTCCACTGGTGATAGATAGCCCCTGTCTAATGCCATTTGTTGAGATAATGTTGCTGTTTAATCAAATTGCAGGGACCTGCACAGCACACATAGCAGGGAATAACAAGAATCATACTAAGTGATGCTCCAGTTGGCAAGGGTTATGAATGACTTCTGCTGTATCCTAACATCCCCCATTGCCAGTGTGCACACACCATAGAAACGTTTTCATCGGAAATGTGACATGTCTTTTTGTAATGGTTGGTTTGTCATTTTGACTCCGTTAATTATGGGGACATGTCTGATATGTCTAGTTGCACATTTTTCTGGGGCTTGTCAGTTTTTCTGTCATCATGGACGTACGTGAACCAAGAGGTTATCGGTCACTGTCTCTATGATGTGCTCAAAATGCTTATTGTTCTGTCTTTAGCAAGTCAGAGTACATTTATCTTGCTTTGAATACTCTCTACAGACTTAAATTCAAACACATTGAATTTTATGGAAATGTTAACTAATGCGTGGCAAAGTTTTTTTCTGTGTATAAGAATACTGTACTGTTTGAGCTAGTGTTAAGCTCCATTCCCCAACCTTTTATGATAAAATTCTTATTTTATATTAGGCCTCTGATGAGCCTTCTCATCAAACATCTTCCCCTTTCATGTCAACAGCTTTCTTGTTTGTCTAAGCCGTTGAATCCCGGCGGCCCACAACATATATTAATCATCAGTCAGATATGGAGAACAAATACCCTATCTCCTGTGTACAAATGCACAAACTTGGTTTTCAGATTTGTCATGTTTCTTGACCCACTTTAAAATAAAAAGGATGCAAGAGGGAGACATAATATCATTTCACTGCACAAAAAGTAGGTCACCCATTGAGCCTTAAAGAGGCAATAAATGGTGATTTTGGGAGCCGTGGAAACTAGCTTCTCTTCAACGCAAACTTTCCAGATGTTCTACCCGCTCGCCTTTTTGCTTCAAAGATTCAGTAAGCGGAATGGTCAGTCTAGCTAACTTCCTGTCAGTTACTGCAGTTAGCAGTCCCCTCGCTCGTCCCTACGTCACCACATTAATGCACTGCGGCCTCCAAGCAGCGAGTTATCTAGCATCATCTCAGATCCATAAGTGTGAAAAACCATCAAAACAGACATTGGGAAGGATTTTTACCTGCGCCGCCATTGTAGGCGCATAAACATTCACCCATCTGTCGCTCTGCACGTGCACCGGCACTGAGGCGGGTGCCGGTTTGTAGCGTTCTCTCTTCTGATTGGATACCAGTTTTGGGATCCCCGAAAAGTTTATTTGCCGATTACATGCAGAGCGAGTGACTGAGAGATCGGCTTTATGAAACGCGCACACAATATAAGTTATCACTGTATGAATAAAGAGCGATTTAACACTTTTTTTTTGCTCACTTCACCTTTAATTCTGCCGTGTTGAGAGGAGAATCTGTTCACTGGTGTTCAGAGTGTGTCGAACAAAAAGTGCAGAAAAATCGCTGCTGAAATGGAAACCCAATAAAGATGGATGGAGATTACCAGACAAATGTTGTAAGCAAAGAAGCCTACTGTGTTACAGCATGGGGTGGCCCATTAGTGTCAATAATTTGCCGACGTCTCGAGCTGGGAACAAAACACAATTATGCAATGCTGCAGCAGTCTAAACTTGTCCTCTCCTCCTACTGAAATTATGTGTCTAATAAGAGCTGCACCAGTGAAATGAAGCTGATAGACATTTCTATTAGCATTTTTTGTGATTTTGTTTCTCCCACATACATATCCTTTGCTATCAATCTGGTCATATTAGAAAAAGGCCATGGTCTTTTACTTGTATACACTGGAGAATATTTGAGTTCAAATGGTCCCTATACCCTTTATTCCCCCTTCTTTTTTAAAGTAGCAGAAAGAAAGAAAAGAAAAACATCTGCTGCGTCCTGCGGCAGAGTTTGTACTGAGAGAGATTATACAGTGAGCCTTGCTTTGGACTTGACAAGGTTTTGTATGTCGTCTCCCACACATTTTGGGATAATATGGCAGAGGTGCTAATCTGACATGGTGTGTACACCCCCCTGTCACCTGGTCACTGGCAGGATTCTGATATTAAAAAGACACGCAGTGAAAAGGCGAGAGACAATACGTGTGAAGAGGCAGAAGAAAAAAAAAGAAAGAATGAATCCTCCAGACAGATGGTGCATGCATGATGGATGAGCAAAGGCAGAGGCATTTTACACTCGGTGCAAGTTTCAACTGATTTAAACTCACTGATTGCATTGAGGTTAAGTGGCATATGTTTTACTTCAGCTCTCATAAACCTAGTACACAGTGTATATAACATAATGGACTGGTTTCAAGGATTGAGTATGACAACTATGGATAGGTGCAGTATAAAATAATCCTTATTTATTGTACTTGTTCCATTTTACATCAAAACTTTTGCTATGGCAAAGGCTAAAGTTGTAGCTAGGTCTTTTTCTACAGGTCCGGCTAAGGCTATATAAGGCTACTCATCATAGCAGAGAACTTGGAGGAATGGATTCATGATCGGTGCATCAATATCAATTCAGTACTCCTGCACGTTATACACCTATTGGAAATGTATGTGTCATAGCTGGGAGCGTATTTATGTTCCTAAGGTCCTATGTTCCCGCTGTTTAATATTCTGCACACATTACCTTATAACTTTTCAAAAGGTTTTATGTAGTCAGGGACTCATTTACCAATGGTCCTGGTGTGGCTACATTGATCCACTCTAGAAGAATGACAATCTGCCGGTATACCTTATTATTCTTCATTCTGTTTGGTCTTTTCAGTGATCATACAGAATGGACGGTTCAAGCCATTGAACTTGCACACTTTGTCCTTATTCAATTCACAATCAATTCCAATCTAGCCACCATGTGAGTTGGCCCTGATGTAGGTGCACATAACCAACAATACAGTTTGCAATGATTTTTTTGTAAAACCCTCTTGGGAACAGTTGAGTGATTAACCACCTCTGCAGTTCAATGCAGACAGAGTAAAGGCACCATACTATAGACAGGGGGTGTCAATGTGTATGCAGAGGGGCCAAGAACCTGGAAAGTTTATAGATAAAGGGAAACACAAAAGCAGGGAGTGAGCACAAGCTTAAGGCGAAACCTGGCCAAAGATCGAGAAACCAGAGCAGACTGGTAAGAACTCATATAGCTGAACAGCCAAGGGAATTTACGAACAGAAACCAGGGACACTTAGGCAGATCTCTTGTTCGGATACATAAAGCTGAGGGCAGTTTTCGGGAAACAGGCGAGCAGGGTAAGTCCAAAAACAAGCAGAGTCTGCAACGGGGAATCAGTCCAACAGTATGCTGGACAGTCTAGCATCGAATGGCATAGAACGATCTGGCAGTGAGTGTGTGGAAATCTTGAATCTAAAAGTGGCTGAGTAATTAGGATCAGGTGTGTGTAGATAAGTGAACAGAGTGTGTGTGATTGTGATTACAGCAGAGTGGAGCAGGGGGGGGCAGAGTGTGAAGAGCAGGAAAACAGGACCACACACACACACACACACACACACACACACACACACACACACACACACACACACACACACACACACACACACACACACACACACACACACACACAGATAGTTAAAGAAACCCATTTTCTATGACCTTACACATGAAAAAGCATAAAGGGGTTGAACACGGCAATGAAATCATGCCAGGCCAGTAGGTGGCGATAATGTGTCACGTCAAACACTATAGAAGAATATTGTGAGCGTACAAATTGAGTGTCTTCTTGAGCGAGCAACAAAATGAAAACAAAACTGTAAATGGCTTAAGCCAATGGGGATTCATCGGAATGACTGGGAAAGATTGGGTAACCAGTTTTGCAAAACTGTGATAATCCATGTATTTCATGTTCGTTGGAGTGGTCTATATGATATCTAAAATTGCATGTCACTAAAACCTTCCACACGCTGTTTCCTTGCACTACCTGTGCTTCCATTTTATCTTTGCTTCCAAAGTGACTGGGTTGCTTAACTTCTATGCTCACATAGACTATGACAAAACACAATTTACAAACACTGGTCTTCTGAAGTGCAAGTTGTTGTGTCTTAGTAACTAGGTAGGCAACTCAACTCTTGACTAGTAAACTTGAATATTGGTTTGGTCCTCACAGTACAGTGTTTATTCAAAATGGTGTGCAGGGCCCAGTTCTGCCAAGAATGTGATGGAGGAAGTGAACTTGAAGAGGGATCCTACGGTCCCCATATGGTGTATTTTTATTCTATATACGTATATGTTTAGATATAGGACCCTGTGAACATAGCAATGACCCCATCAGAGCCTTGGAAATCTTAGAAGTGGCAACCATAATCATCGTTGCGAGCTCAAAGCATTGTGAGTTAACACGAAAGTAGTCTGACAAAATATCTGATGATTTACACCAACGATAATATTCTTAAGTTCTTCACTGAATTACTCAAAGCATGTTGTAATGACCTATTTTGAGGTGAAAACCTGTTTTTAAGCCTGAAATGCTCTACTTGTAACACTGAAACTAAACTGACAGTAAGCTGTTTAGTAACCCAGTTTGCCTAGTTTGCTCTGCTTTCACAGATAAAGCTGTTATGCGTGGAGGACAGGGTGTTATTTAAATGTGTTTGAAGTGCATAACACAGGAGGGTCAGAGTAAGGCCACACACTGCTTTATCCCATAAGAATTCCTATGCTTACATATCTATTTTTGCCTAGTGCATGCTATTTGGTTCTTAATGAACCAAATAGCAATATGTGTAGAATATGGAATGTGTTTATTTCAGAAAGACCCCTTACAGCTGACATTAGCCACACCCTGCTGAACTAGACTAGCTGAACAAGACATTTAGCAGTAAAAAAAATACGCTGCAGCTGGGTTCAAATCTCAAAAGTTCTGTGTAATCTTTAACCAAGCAAACAAGCTGAAATTATCTTATTATTCTTTTTATCAAATTATGTTTATGTACAGCAAAAAACAAAACTAAAAAAATGAAATCTTGGATTCATACCTTTCACTTGTCTAAGACATGGTGGCGTTTGTTCAAACTTTAAGATGATCACAATCAAGGTTTGTCACTCAGGAGAAAAATAATTGCCACGTGTACAGTCAGTCTCATTTAGATGAATAACAAGGGAGCAGGGAAAGCAAATCAAATGACAAACATTATGACTTTAGTTGCCTCTTCTTAAACATGACTCAATCTTTAGTCATGCTAGTAATGTGCCCCCAGGGCAAAGTGTTGTCAGTCCACCACTTTGGCCTAGACTGAGGGTGTATTCACACAGGGAAAGTCCGCTAGTTCACTTGCTTTGGTCCAGACCAAATAGAGTTTAGATTTTTTTTTGTTTGGTGTGGTCCACTTTCATATTGCCCCTTTTGCAAGTGAACCAGCATTACGAAGCAAAACCACACGTGATCTGAGGTCATTCATTCATTGGCCAGACATTCTGGGGTGGAGAGAAGCAGGAAAGATGAAGTGAAAACTGCGAAATATATAACTGATACGATATGGGGTTAAAAATAATAAATAAATAAATAAATAGGCCTACATCTAGCCTATAAATAAAATAAAAAAACATAAAATTATTGTTGTTTCATATGGTTATAATATGTAGGCCTGTGTCAATGTGTGGCTTGTAGCCTATGATGTGAAACATAATATTTACTGTATTTTTGCTGCTGGACGCGCGGCTCACGAGGAATAGGCTCAAGCTGACACACAGCTGATTTAGCCGTGTGTCAGCTGGGTGTGAGTTCGGCTCAGTTCAGCTCCAAACTGACACGGGGATAGTATTGACGGTCCCGTAACATGGGATGCAAAAAAAAACCACACACTTCATGCAAAGCGTAGCGTGAACCTGTTGTCACTGTGCGGGAGACGCTCCCCTCTCTTTCATCTGATCGCTGAACACATCAGCATGTTTATGCGTCCTGTCTATCAAATGTAATATATTTTCTCGGGGCTCCCGGTCAAACCACAACTAATCTTCCTAACAATGGCGACAACAACACTTTCCCATAATGTGAAGCTGACGGCGATTTATTAAAAGATAAAATACACAGTGCTTCCTGCAATTGGGTCGGATTGAGTCCGTACAGATTCACACCACAAACGAACTGCAGCAGAGTGCGTATGGAAGTGCATCGAGACCACCTCTTCAGCTGGGTCTCGGACCGCTTGTTTGGTCCGCCCCCGAGTGCGATTGCTGTATTCACACGTCTGAAAGATGCGCACCGAAGGCGGAAGTGCACCTGTGTTCGTTTCAACCGAACTAAACACGGCATGTGTGAATACACCCTGAAACATCTCAATATGTACAATACATCAAGATTAGACATTAGAAATTGCATTAAATAAATAGTAAAGACAAAGAAAATAAATGAATTAAAATAAAGTGAAATTCCAGGATAAAAGGGAAACAGAAAAGTCTCCAGATTTGATTTAAAAGAGCTGAGAGTTGCAGCAGACCTCAAGTTTTCTGAGAGTTTGTTCCAGATATGCGGTGCTGGTGCATATGCTGTTCCTCCTTGTTGGGGACTGTTAATAGACCTGTCCTAGATTACCTGAGAGCTCTGGATGGTTCATAACGTATCAGCAGATCAGAATCAGATAACATTGTCAATACCTTTGCATTTTGTTATAGCAAAGAGCACCATGTCTGCCACAGTCAGAATGCAATATCAACTTTTTCTCTAAATTCGGAATTAATTTGATGTTGTCCTTTTCTCTAGGAGAGACACGTTTTAATGATACAAAATGTAATTCTTATGAGTTTCTTAAGACGAAAGAAAGTTTGTGCAATTTGTGCCATTCTGTTTATCTTTTATCTTAATTTCTTTCTTTCCTTGGCAGTGTAATTAAAAATGTTGGATGGCTTTGACGGCAGTTGTGTTTGTAATCCAGCAAAAGCTCCCGACTTGAGCCTTGATGAAATTTGAGCCCTGATTTAAATTACATCATTTATTACGGTAACTTTTATAAAATATATGAATCAAATGGATCTTTTTAATTGGAGCTGTCGAAATGAACAGGGGACGCTCGGGGATTCATTGAGTAGGATGTGAGATAAAACTATCACTGATTAATAATAAATAATAATAATTGATAGGTTTTATATAGCGCTTTGTTGTAGGTCACTCAAAGACGCTTTACATTTCATAGAATATACATAAAAGAAAAGAAAAAGAAAAACACAAAAACAAATTCAAAAATAGAGTCAGGTGTGGTATGGGTGGAGTCAGGGGTCGTATGTTTTCTTGAAGAGGTGAGTTTTGAGTTGGCTTTTGAATGAGTTTATGGAGTCTGAGTTTCGGATGTTTGGGGGGAGGGAGTTCCAGAGGGTTGGGGCAGAAATGGCAAAAGCTCTGTCTCCCAGGGTGCGGTGTTTTGATCTTGTGATGGGGGTCAGAAGGTTGGTGTTAGATGATCTGAGTTGGCGAGTGGGGGAGTGACGTTTGAGGAGGTCGGTGAGGTAAGGGGGGGCAAGGTTATTGAGGACTTTGTAGGTGATGAGCAGGATCTTGAATTGAATTCGTTGCTGTATTGGGAGCCAGTGAAGTTGTTTGAGGATGGGAGTGATGTGTTCTCTAGAGCGGGTGTGGGTGAGTAATCTGGCAGCAGAGTTTTGAACATATTGGAGTTTGTGAAGGTGGGTGGAGGGGAGGCCGTAGAGGATGCTATTGCAATAGTCCAGTCTGGAGGTGACGAAGGCATGAATGAGTGTTTCTGCAGTGGAGGGGGAGAGAATGGGTCGGAGGCGTGCAATGTTACGGAGGTGGAAGAAAGATATTTTAGTGATGTTTTTGATGTGGGGTATGAAGGAGAGTGTGGGATCGAGGATGACTCCAAGGTTCCGGACCAGGGGGGAGGGAGTGACTGTGTGTCCATCAATGCAAAGTGAGATGTCTTGGGTGGAGGGGAGGCGTGATTTGGGGCCAATGATGATGATTTCCGATTTATTGCAGTTTAGTTTGAGAAAGTTGTTGTTCATCCAGGTTTTTATTGCAGAGAGACAGATTGTGAGGGTGGAGAGAATGGCAGGAGTGATGGTTGCTGTGGAGATGTAAAGCTGGGTATCGTCGGCGTAACAGTGAAATTGTAGTCCGTGGTGGCGAATGATGTGACCAAGGGGAAGAATGTAGAGGATGAACAGTAGGGGACCCAGAACGGAACCTTGGGGGACACCATGAGTGACTGGGATGGTTTTGGATGTGCAGTTGTTGATGGAAATGAAGTGGAATCTGTCTGAGAGGTATGATCTGAACCAGGAAAGTGCGGAGCCGGTGATGCCAATGGATGATTGCAGGCGATTGAGGAGTATGGTGTGGTTGATGGTGTCAAAGGCGGCGCTGAGGTCGAGGAGGAGGAGAATGGTGAGTGAGCCAGAGTCGGATGCGAGCAGGAGATCATTTGTAACTTTGAGAAGAGCTGTTTCTGTGCTGTGGTGAGTTCTGAATCCGGATTGAAATGTTTCATACAGTTGGTTTGAGTGGAGATGGTGTTTGAGCTGGATGGCAACAGAACGTTCAAGCAGTTTGGAGAGGAATGGGAGGTTTGAGATGGGTCGGAAGTTGTCAGGGTTTTCATGGTCCAGGCCGGGCTTTTTGAGGATGGGTGTGATTGCAGCAAGCTTGAAAGAAGGGGGTACCATACCAGAGGTGAGGGAGGAGTTTAAAATGTCAGTGATGAGCGGGGTGAGATTAGGGAGACAGGCTTTGACAAGGACAGAGGGGATGGGATCCAGGGGGCAGGAGGAGAATTTTATGCCAGTTATCATTTTGGTGAGGTCAGATGGTGTTATGGGTGAGAAAGAGGAGAAACTTTGGTCTGCAGGTATGGGGTCTGAGAGTTCCAGGTCAGGGGAGGTGGGAGAGGAGGTGGTGAGCTGGCTGTGAATGTTTTCAATTTTAGAGTGGAAAAATGATAAGAAATTATTGCATTTGTCAGGGGTGAAGGAGTGTGGGATATTGTCCATTGGTTTTAGGAATTTGTTGATGGTGGAAAACAGAGTGCGGGGGTTTGAAGAGCCGGAGTGGATGATCTGGGAGTAGAAGGTGGAGCAGGCTTGATTTAGTGAAGTTCGGTACAGAAGGGTGTGCTCTTTGTAGGCTTGGGTGTGTACAGTGAGTCCAGTTTTATTGCGAAGGCGTTCCAGTTGTCTGTGTTGTTTTTTGAGTTTGTGAAGTTCAGGAGTGTACCAGGGGGCAGAGTGAGTGAATTTGACCATTTTTGTTTTTATGGGGGCCAGGTGGTTGAGGCTGGTGGACAGAGTGTGGTTGTAAAGGTTGATGAGGTCCGTTTGAGTTGGGTTTTCAGGGAGGTTGGAGTCAGCTAGAGTGTTTGATATACATGTGGAGAGGGCGATTTGACAGATGGATTTGAGATTGCGGAAAGTAATAGAGCGTTGTTGTTTGGGTTGTGGGGTGGGAGTGTTGATCTCTATAGTGATTGCTAGGTGGTCGGAGATGGTGAGGTCGGTGTGTGAGAGATGTTCGATGTGGATGCCGATGGAACAGACCAGGTCCAGAATGTGTCCATGGCTGTGGGTGGGGAAATTAACATGTTGGGTCAGGTTGAAGCAGTTGAGTAGATCCAGAAAGTCGGTTGTAGCTTTGCAGTCCGGGGAGTCAATGTGAATATTAAAGTCGCCAAGGAGTAAAATGGATGAAGAGATGAGGGACAGTTGGGTGAAGAAGTCTGAGAAATCTGACAGAAAAGATGGGTTTGGTTTTGGAGGACGGTAGATGACAGCAATGATAATAGGTTTTTGACCGGGGAGTTTAAAAACCAGGTGTTCAAACGATGGTGCAGCAGGGATGGGGAGGGGCCGGGGGTTGAGGTTTTGGCGGTGAATGGCAGCAATTCCTCCCCCCCGGCCTTTAGTGCGTGGGTTGTCCATATATGAATATTCAGAAGGGGTGGTTTGGTTTAATGCAAGGTAGTCCAGGGGTTTTTGCCAGGTTTCAGTGAGACAGAGTAAGTCCAGTTTATTGTCAGTGATGAATTCATTTAAGATGAGGCTTTTATTGTTGAGGGATCTTGTGTTGAACAGGGCTATTTTCAGAGGCTTTTGTTTTGAAATGTGTGTGGAGGAAGTGGGTACCGGGCGGAGGTTGAAGCCGTTCGCCGGAAGGTTGCACTGATGACGCGTATTGTTGTGATGACGGAATGAGGAAGTGCGGTAGCTGTGGTCGGTCCAGAGAGAAGTGAGACTGTTTTCCTCTGTTGAATTTAGGATAAACATGCGACGGGAGCCTCTGTGCATGTAGCGGCGTCGTTTTAGAAGTCCAGCGGTTTTTATTGCAGTGGTGAGTTCCGTAGTGAGAAAAACAAATTTCAGGAGGGAGAAGCGGCAGCCAAACGCGCCAGCGTCCTCTCACCTCGAGATTAATTTATCTTCACTTTTGCTGTATGTCGGTATGGGTTCGATTGAAAAGGTCAACCTGCATTATTTCAATACAACTTGTATGCACCTCAGCTAATTGGAGTCTCTACATTAAAACCAATGTTGAATTGCTATAGAGCGCAGGTAACCAAGGTCTATTCATTTCAGTGGTCATGGATCAATGTCTTTTTTCTCAATCTATATTGTGTTACAGCATGAGGACCTGGTAGAGAGTGTATTGATCCTTGTAAATGTTACTGTCAAAGCAGCAGAGATATAACAAAGACTGTAAACATGTGGGTTATTAATCATACAGATGTATAGATTCACTGGAAATGTGTCCACTCCTCAACCCACACATACACAGAAAGACACACTGTCTTTTCAGACTGTGTGCTACCTTATTAAAGTCAAAAGCTGCTCCGCGATGAGACTTTTATTTGCGCACATTTACTTTGAGCATATTAATATCTTTTCACAAACTATTTTGGGTAACTTTGAACATTTTTAGACACTTTGAAAATGCAACTTCAAATGTGCGGGGTAGAAAAACACAGCAATCCCAGTACAATCCATGATGTGAGTCTTGAGGTTATCAGCCATTTATCTGCTGTGCATTATTTAAACCTCAGTGAGTTGTTATTCAAATGTGAATGTCCATATGTTATGCATATATGTACATAAAGCATGTTTGAGATGCAGTGCTGGACCACATTAGCTAAATCTGGCATATGTACGCCCCATACATAAGTGAATTTGTTTATGAATGATTCCTGCAGAAAGCCTATATATATATATATGTGTGTGTGTGTGTTTTCTCGTCTCCGTCTCATGATGCATTCATGTTGACAGCGTGCTGACAGAGACCGTATGATGGATTCTCCCTCATGGTGACAGTATATGCAAAACTGTGTCCCACAGTAATTACAGGCCATGGAGGCTGTGGGAAAGGAGTGAAAATAATACTTGATTAGCTACAACCACCATCCATCATCCGTGAGTAAATGCCGAATGACTTGTCAATTATACGCCCAGATCCTGTAGTCCCTTTCGCGTCAATAGTATTGTGTTCTCCTTTTCCCTCAGATTACATGACCGCTCCTGCAAATTATCTATTAAAATCTTTGTTATTGCATTACTTCTTTTAAGGGTCGTGATTCCCAAAGCCTGATTCTGAATGCTTTTAGCGTAGACCGTAGCGATGAAACTCTTGTGAGTACTGAATTGAGCAAAGGTGCATTTCCTCTCTCCAACATACCATTGTCTCCTTGCTTTAAAGAGGACCTATGATACTTTTTGACTTTTATGAACTATAAACGTTGTTATAATGATTTATAGTCATGTTTAATCATACTAGCTTATCAAATGATGACGTACATGCATTTAGACGTATTCCCTGCTGACCGTCTGGGGTGGCTGTGCAGAGCACTAAACAGGCGGAGGAGCACAATGCCGAGTGTAGAGAGAGACTGCTGTGCTCGCTGAGATGAGAGGAAGAGTTTCCTGAAAATCTACATGGTTTTTTGTGATGTGATTCGTGTCAGGTTGCTCTATAGCAGTTTTTAACAAGACATTAAGACCATAAAAGTAGTATAATAGGAGATCTTTAACGGTGGAGTAAGCGATTCTTCTCAGCGCACACACAGTACAGAGAGGTAGTGACTACACCTTTTAATAATTTAGTTTTGGTGCAAATTGCGCTGAATTGTTGAACCATGTACAGATACACAATCTGCAGCCAGATGTTCTTGCAGGTCTTTGGAGGTGATCTGTGGGTTGTGTGCAACCATTCTCACAATCCTCCACCTATGCCGCTCCTGTTTTTTTCTTGGTCTGCCATGCCTGGGTTTAACTGCCACTGTGCCTGTGTCCTTCCATTTCCTGACAACGTTCCCTACAGTCGAAATTGACAATTGAAACCTTTGGGAAAGCTTCTTGTAGCCTTCCCCTAAACCATGACAATGAACAATCTTTGTTTTTCAGATCTTTTGGGAGCTGTTTTGATGATCCCATTCTGTCTCACTTCAGCAGAGAGTCAAAGAGAAGTGCAACTTGCATTTAGGCACCTAAAATAAATTTTCTCGTGATTAAACAGACATTTCTATGAGGTTCAAGGCTTAACAACATAATCCAACCAACTTTGTGTTTAAATTCATCAGTTTTACATGCTGTTACAGGCATTAAAATCAACAAAACCACAAGGGTACCCATATTTTTGCACAGCCAGTTTTTCACATTTTATTTTATTTCATACAACCAAATACTGCTTTTCAAAAAATCTTTGTTTGGAAAACATCCCAGTACTTAGCTGTTCCTGGTAAATTAAAGACATACCACTTTTATATTTTTTTTTGTGAAAGCAGAGTCAATTATAATGCCGGCTGAGAGGGGTTCCCAAACTTTTTCATATGACTGTAGGCATATTTGTCAACTTGACAATGCAATTAATCTTTCAAATTTAGTTTTACTTTCTTGCCTTCTTTTTAATATTATTCCCATTAAGATAACATTGTGACAAACAACCCCATAGTGTTTGACAACCGACCCCTTGATGGGGTTGGTTGTCACAATGTGTAAGGGTGTCTTTGATGATTAATTTCCTCTTTATTACAATAAGATAGGAAAAAGTGAGGGGTACACATTTCAAGCCAACACCTTAAGCTTCAATTTAATGTAGGAATGGTTATTGAAAGATGTTTAGGTGATGAGCAATTCTCACTGGAGTAAAAAGTGTGCCTACTTACCCCGTTCTCCCCTACAGAGGTCAGACGTGTCTTGTAGTTGATGACCAGGTTTGCACACATCTCAGGAGGACATTTGGACCACTACTCTTTGCAGATCCTCTCCTAATCTTTAAGGTTTGGAGGCTGTCGCTTGAGCTTCAGTTCCCTCCACAGATCTATTGGATTAAGGTCGTAGACTGGCTAGGCCACTCCATGACCTTAATGTGCATCTTCTTGAGCCACTCGTTTGTTGCCTTTGCTGTATTTTTAGGGTCATTGATGTGCTGTGACCCATCCACGACCCATTTTTACGGACCTGGCTGAGAGAAAGAGGTTGTCACCTAGTATTTCATGGTACATGCCGGCACCATCCATAGTTCCCTCGATGCAGTGAAGTCCACCTGTCCACTTAGAAGAGAAACACCCCCAAAGCATAAGGCTTCAACCTCCATGCTTGACTGTGGGGATGGTGTTCTTGGGGTCATAGTCAGAACTCCTCTTCCTCCAAGCATGGCGAGTCACTATGATACCAAAGAACTTGATTTTGTTTTTATCTGACCATATCACCTTCTCCCAAGCATTCTCTGAGTCGTTCAGGAGGTGTTCATTGGCAAACTTCAGACGGTTCTGTACATGTCCCTTCTTGAGCAGAGGGACCTTACGGGCACTACAGGATTTCAATCCATTACGGCATAGTGTGTTACCAATGGTTTTCTTGATGACTGTGGTCCCAGCTGCCTTGGGATCATAAACAAGCTCCTCCTGTGTAGATCTGGGCTTATCCCTCACCTTTCTCATGATCATTGATACCCCACAAGGTGAGATCTTGCATGGAGCCCCAGACCGAGGGAGATTGATGGTCATTTTGTGTTTCTTTCATTTTCGAATAATCACACCAACAGTTGTCTCCTTCTCACCCAGCTTCTCGCCAATGGTCTTGTAGTCTATTCCGGCCTTGCGCAGGTCCTTAGACAGCTCTTTGGTCTTGCCCATGATGGAGATGTTGGAGTTTGATTTATTGACTCTGTAGACAGGTGTCTTTTATACAGGTAACAAATTGAGACAGGTGTGTTTTATAGAGGAAACTAGTTGAGATTAGGAATACTTTTTTAAAGCACGAGGACTAATCTGTGGGAGCCAGAATTATTTATAATTGGTAGGGGATCAAATACTTATTTCACTCAATGTAATGCATCATAATTTATATATATTTTTTATGTGATTTTCTGGATTATTTTTTTGATATTCTGTCTATCACTGTTAAAATAAACCTAGCTTTAAAATTAGAGACCTCTGATTTCTTTGTAAGTGGGCAAATTTACAAAATCGGTGAGGGATCAAATACTTATTTTCTCCACTGTATATTACATCTGTGAGACAAGCAAAAACATCAGTAGTTTTTCAGCTTTATGAAACAAAATGGAATATTTGAACTGATGATGGCACAACTTAAAAGTCAAGGGATCACCAAAATGATTGCCATTCACCCAATGTATTTTATGCCACACTTCCTCCCAATATCCAACACCCTGGAGACAGTTACTCAAATTCACAAATGTCAAGCTCATGATGATGCTTGAAGAAAGGTCAAAGCATTACCAACATCTGCTTGTTTCCTCTTCTGGTGAACATACTGTATATACATAAAGCTTAGCGAAAGTTCAGACAGAAAGACTGACTATCTACACTGTGTTCTTTATTTTCAGATCCTCCCTCAGTTTCATTCACAGTCTCGCTTAGTTGCTGCTTCAACTATCTTATTATGGGAGGTTCCCTCTATTAGGTTTAACCTATCACATTCACCTTAACATACTGTACGTGAGCCAATCTTCTTGTTCCCGTCAACGTTTAAAACCGTCCTCAACTTGCTGTCAGTTGTCATTTCAGCGATCAATGCAATTTTAATGACAGCCCCATTCACCTCCAGTCCTCATCACATCATCATCAGCATCATCTAGACCTTCAGTTCTTCACCACCACCAGTGTTTAGGCTCCATTGTTGGGGGCGGGGGGCCAGGATTTCACTGCCCCCTTCAGATGATTTCTCGATTGGGTCTAATTGCCAAAGACTCTTTTAATATCTTCAGCACATTTCAATAAATTAATTGTTCATTCTTGAACCTTTTTGTTCATGAAGTCTCTCAAGATTGAACTGTTGTTGTGTGTCTGGACTCAAGTTATGGAACAACCAACACTGTCATTCATAGAGTAAAAGGTAACTCAAAGTGAAGGGTTTTGAATTCAAATGTATACGGCATATTGTAGTATGTGTAGAATAATTCAGGAGAGAAATAATCAAATCACACATTCACTTGATATCACACAGATAAACATGAGGTATGACAGATTGCTAATAAGGAGGGACAAAAGAAATCGCAATTTGGAAAACTGTTCTGCATCGCTCCGAAAGCTGCAGGCTAGCCCTGTGGATGTCCTTGGACTGAATAATACATTCAGTGGTTGGCATTTTCTCCATGTTAAAATTTAGTGCATTCCAAAAGGCCTGCAGTAGTTGTAGATTGTGTCTTAAATGAATGTTGTTGGTTGAGACTGGATGTCACTTCAAAGTTCATTTGACAATTTGTTTGGGATAAAGTTGTGTTGCATTGTATGGTGGCATGACGCAGACACACACACACACACACACACACACTGGTACTATGGGTGTCTGCCAGGGCAAATCATGCAGCAGCTTCTTGTTTTTCTGACCCCATCTGACCTTTCCATGTTGCTGTTCAAACCACTTGAACAAATGTCTAGCCACGGTGTGATGCGTTAACAGTGTGTGTTCCTGACTCCTGGTTAAACTTTTCTATATTGGTTACCATCTCTTACTGTGTAGCAACCGCTATCTAATGGAAAAGTGCCAGGCAAAGTGCAGAAAATGTTCGCTTTTCTCAGGGGAACATTAATGCGTCAAACTTTGTATTTATTTGTGCCAACCGGAAACAAACAGACTAGTGACAGAATTACAGAAATAATATTTACAGAAACTCTTTGAACCTGTGGATTCAATCCATCTGTAACTCTCATTCACTAAGAATACAATTATGTACACATCAGTCCGTGAACTCTTTATCTTTTGTTCTGTGCGTTGAAATATTTATTTTTGATGAGATGTTTAAATATTTTATCATCTAGTTACAGCCTGAGGCGACTTGAGTTTTTACATTTCAGTTGTTTTTGGCACCTTATTATTTTCGTACATGGCTCTCCGCCTTTGCTTAAGTAGTGTTGTGTATGTGGTTGATTTGCAACCTCTCTGAATAATATATGCAGTCATGGCCAGCAGCAGCTCATACCTGCATACATTGTTGTTTTCAAACTTTTGACTGAACTCAAAGTATTCACATGGAGGGAGAGCGTGGGAGAGAAAGAAAGCATAGAGACAGTTGGGATGGAAATAAATACACATACAAAGTGCTGCCAGACAGTTCCCCTCTCGGTAACACAAATACAGAGTTGCCAGAATTGGTCAATTGCAAACGCTGGCAAAATGAGAGTACAACACAATGCAAGTGAAGCTGGTTCATCCTGCAGATTGATAAGTTTTTGACGGATGATTTTTGGGCTATTTACTGCAAGCTACATACTGTTTATGGTCAAAGCTGGGATAGGTTTTAGGCAAGACATAGGTATGCATCCCCTGGTCATTTTTGATATGTTTGTCTATTTTGCTCCCATAACATATCTTCTTTCATACCAGTATAAATCAAAGGTCCAACAAACACATTAAGATCTTTATTTTCCTAAACCTTGTCTGCTTGCATCTGTATATTTATCCTATACAACCATCTTTAACGACCATTATCTCAACATTTAGTCTTTTTCCCAATACTCTGAACAGAAATTCTCAACTTCCAAAGCACTAACGTCCACTAAACTTTCTGTAAACATTCTAAGCACTATTCTGAAGGTTATTACAGAAGGATTTGTTCATATGTTGTTAACTTTGAAAGAGATGCAAATTGACGCATAATTATTGAGATATTGCCAAATTTGCATATTAATTCAAACATTTCTGAAAAACCTGTTTCTGAAAAAATGATTGTTTTAATGTGAGTAGTCAACTGGCAAAGTTGCATAATAGTTTTACCCTATTCACCTGCAGTGTCTCGCCTTTAAGCCTCTGCATCAATATCCCTGCAGACATCTGGGTGTCGCCATGGAAACAGAACATACTCTAGTCTACATGAACCAAGTGTAGATTTTACATTTGCCTCAGTATATTATCGTGTTGAATTGATCTATTTGTCAAACAAAACAAGCACAGCTATAGTGTTTGAGCAGGATTTAAACCGATTGAGTGTTTCATAGGGTATTTTTTATTGTGATAAAAAGAATGGTAATGTGTATGTCAACATGTTTGTTGTGTCAGTGAAAACATCAGCAAACTAAGAATGAACCACTCCAGCTGCGATCTTTCACCAATTGAATTTGTTCAATGAGGTAATATATCAAATGTACTCCATACTAGCTTAGAACAATTAATTATTTATTTCCTACACTGCATGTCCAATGGTTTCACAAAGAATAGGAGACTGAGACAGGGGACATGAAACTCAAAGTATCTAAGGCAGAGGGGTCCAATCATTCCATAAGGGCCAGAGTGGCTTCTTTCATTCCAACAAGTAAGTGCACGCCTGATCAGACAAATCAACTGTGTGGAGACAGTTCAGTTGATTGAACAAGTTGTGTCAGGTATGCTCTTGCTTGGTTGGAATGAAAACCTGCAGTCACACCAGCCCTTTAATGGATTGATTGGACACACCTGATAAGGAAAAGGGCAAAGGGGCCAACTTTTACCAAAGATTATTTTCGTCCAAGGTCTTTCGCTCTTAGCCTATGCTTAACAAAGGGCTGTTCCACTGTCCTGCTTGGAGGGTGGCTCAGTGAATGCTTCCCCTGCTAACCCAATGGCCGGCAGGTGCGCCCAGTGGCTGCAATACTCTAGAATATCTCTCTGTACATGACAACGCAGGAAACAGGATTGAAAACACTGACATAATCATGCCAGGCCTGTAGGTGGCAATAATGTGTCACGTCAAACACCATAGAAGAACATTGCGATCATGCACATTGAGCTTCTTCTTGAGCGTGGGTGGACCAGGCACAGTAGATGGAAACAGTTTGTGTCCGGTTGTGATGTTTGCGTGTGTACAAAAGGCCAAACCGTGCAGAAAAAGATACAGTTATGAAAAAATACCCTTGATTGTATATGGACATGGCCTGCTAAATGCTCTTCGGGTAAGGATCCAATGTGATTACTGATTACAACACTGTAATGTGTTTGTTTGATCTGCACAAAAGCCAAAATGTAAAAAAAAAAAACTAGCAAGTTTCTGGTTTCGTGCTTTATAGCTGTTTCTTCACCAACAACACTTTAAAAATCTGCCCAGAACTTTTTAATGCAGCATCTTCACTGCTAGTGTGGTGACTTTTTCTGTGCCTGCTTGTGCTGTTTGCTAAGAAGTATTTAAAACATATTGGCCACTGCCTCCCGCCTTAATGCTAAGCTAAACTATTTCCCTCTTGGCACTAGCTCTGTACTTATCACATGAACATGACAAGTAGTACTGATCTTCTTATCTACTTCTTGGCAAAAAAAGCAAATGAAAGCTATTTCTTTAAGGGAAAAAATTCACATCTCTTTCAGGAAAACACAAGTGTTGCTGGTTGAACTCAACACTGAACTGAACTCAAAAGTTGAACTCGCTGCAGGAGCAAAACCATTACAAAAGAAAACATAGCCTGAGCTGAACATCATGTCCAATCATACCAATGAATTATTAACCAGTGTGAGCACCATGAGAAGAAGAAAAGACTATAATCCCCAAATAGAACTGCATGAACTGGAGTTACCGTTGCTCCAACATCAGCACAGTGACACAATCTCTAACCTGGAGAGACAAGTCACTAACTCTCACACGCCCTTTGAGTTTTTGTGACCTGGGTGAACTGGTTACCGTGTGTATAAGGAAGAGGGGACACCATTACAGGCACAGAATGTGACACAAGGCAAACAAAACAGAGTGGAGTACACTCTTTGACCTCTCCCTCTATCCCTTTTCATTTTTTTTTCTCCCCCGAACAACCACCGATCCTACCCTCTAGCCACTGTCTACATAAAAAAAGACAAAAAGGACACATAAACAGAAAACAAACATTAAATATACAGTGTATATCCTTTTTTTTTCTATGTGACCAAGGAGCCTCTGGCACAGCAAATATTTCGCCAACAGTTTGGAGGAGAGAAAAACAAACTGAAGGGGTGGGTAAACAGTGGGATGGTGTCAGCATGATTTCGCTGAGGTGTAAACTGTTTTCACATCTTTTCATAGCCTGTTGGTTAACCTCTGGTTCTGTGCCAATTTTGGTTTGAGAATAAAGTTTAGTCTGTCAAAGTAACACGCTGATAGACTGACAGGTGATGAATCATCAGGGCTAGTTTGGCAAAGTACTTTAAAAAAAAAGCTAAAATACTTTTTTTCCTCCTCTCCACGTGTATGTTGAAAATCCCTATGTTTGACGCTTGGCAGTCTGAATGTTTCTGGATTGTCTTTTCTGGCCATAAGAAATGGCAAGCTTTTCCTGGGACTCTACACACACAGTATGTGAGTAAAACAAAGGCACAGACCGACAGAGAGGAAGATCAAGAGAGACAGCGCCATTGAATGAGTGAGTGATCTAATGGGTAAAATATTGAGAGAGGATTGAGAGATAAGGGGTGTCACATGAAAGGAGAAGGGGAGGAAAACAGGAGAAAGCTTTGTCTGATCCATTTATATTTGTTTGTTATGTCTACCTGCTCCATCAACCCTTACATTGGTTGTACTAGTATCTCTGAGTTCCGTTTACAAAATAAAAAAATCTCCTTATCTCCCTTTTAAAATTCCTTTCTTAAAAAACACATAAATACAAGCAAGTAAAACCATATGGTGGAAACTATTTTAATGACCCATTTCTCTGTACAAAATTAATTACACACATTAGGTCCCATTAGTTAGCCGGAAATCAATTTTCTTTTTTCTTTTCTTAATTACTTTCTCAGATAATGGCACAACATTGCATCACACATGTCTTGATTTATTCATCAACCCAGTTCGGTGGTTTTGTGACACATCATTCTAGAGTTATTCCAGTCATCCCGACAATGTTACGAAACGCTAAACACAAAAACAATTTGATGCACCAGGGGGAAAAAAAGAAAGAGAGAATGGAAAGCCCAGATGGAATGACACGGCAGTCTAGCTTCCTTTGACATCTGTTCCTGTGAAGGGAAGGCACGGACGCCACTAACAGTTTACCCAAGATACCAGAGTCCTCCACTGGCAAAAACAAAATAAAAAGTTGTCACTGAATACTGCGACAAAGTTATAAGAAATTATTTTAGTAAAATGGGAAGATGTGTGTCAAGAATCAAGAATATAGCACTGGGTTCTTGGCAATCATAAACCTTACATGTACTGTAAGTGAAGAGGCAGCTAAGAAGCTAAGACAGACGCTTTGAATCTGAAGTTGGTCCTCAGAGAAAGAATAAAACGACTGGCAGTTGCTGGTCGCTGTCCATGGTTCTGAATTAATCCAAATAAAGAGAAGTCATAATTTTCATTTGGGAAATATTGCTAAAATGGTTTTGAAATGATTGCCAGACATAGATCAAAGTGCAACAGATAACATGGAACAAGCTCTTGCAGATCCCGCACTCTTGTGCTTGTACAATTAATTGTGCATGAGCAATTATTTAGGCTTTTCTCCAAAATCCATCACTCAGATGGGAAGGGGCAGGGCGACCTTGCAAATGATTGAATTTTTGAACAAATGAATAGTTTAAACACAATGATTGTATTCATTGATTTGTTGCATAATGCATGACCATGCTACAATTCCAGCAGGCTCTAGTAGGCCAAGTAGCCAAGCGGACACGGCAGAGAAACACTCAAGTGGCAACTGTAATACTCACACTGCCAAAAACTGTCCACAGTACTACACTTGGAAAAATTATAATATCTTCATCTCTTCCTATCAACATACATGAATAATGTATCAAGCACTTGACCCCTTGAGAGTTCAAGACATCAGTGAAAGCTTTGAGGGTGGACCTTTTAATCTGGTCTCCTTCGATGAACACATGCCAACCTCAATAATGCATAAAACATGCACATGGCCATAACCCCTGGCAGATGAATGAAGGCTCAGGTGGTTGTGGTGCAAAAGCCCAACAGGATTCAAACGTGAAAGGGGAAGATATGACGGGGAGATTCATCACAAGGGGGGCCCGTCGCTGGAAGAGAAGGTTGAGGGCTGCATGGCCTTAAAGCTGTTGGCCTCATCTTATCACCTGACCCTTCCTCTTACATGCATAAAGCATTACAGGGGTACGCTCCCTTGTTGGTATTTCAAGGATATTCAGAAGCTATTAAGCCTGTAAAACACTACAAGGCCAGCAAGACATGGCACGTGGTCATGATTTCTCTTGGATTTCTGCAACAAAAATATTGCATAGACGCAGGTGGTTAAACAATTTGTAGCCGTGAATCTGGACTGAGTTTATTTTATGTTGTAACATAAAAATCGCTATTCACATGACCATTCTTTCTTTTCAAAGTATTCGATATTCCCGTAATGGAATTAAAAATTATGCCTAATTTATCTGAAGGCATTGGATCCTAATGTTTTGGCTTGTGACATCATACAACAATGACTTATGTATTTAGTCCAATACATTCTTTATTTGCCCAAAGAGGTACAGTTAAATTTTTTTTAGCTTATTAAAAAAATAAAACAAAATCATGGTCAGAAATATATATATATATATATATATATATATATATATATATATATATATATATATATATATATATATATATATATACTGTTGTTTTTTTCAACATTTAACTGATTCACAATTTCTCTACGAAAACTTTAAGAAAGTTGTTTTAAAAAATGTTGTATTCAAATTAACATTATTGTACCTCAAACAATGAAATGTGCCTCCAGAGTATCTATGCCTGTTTGGAATACAGCATATAGGGTAGGGTATACAGCTCCATTATGCTAATGCTTCACAGCTCCCATCCCATAGTGTACTCCTCATTTATCTCCCCCATCCACGGTCAGAGGTCAGGGTCAGGGTCAGCTAGAGAGCTTCCCTGGAGGTGGAAGCTAATAGAACAATGTGTCAAATCACTGCCATTTTTAAGCATGCTTCAGTGGAACGGCTAACAAACGGCTTTATCTACCATACAAGTGGTTGTCTTTGTATTTTATGGCATTCTCCGGCTCTACCAGGAACTGAGCTCCAACAGTAAGGGCACACATGTTAGCAATGATCGGATCAGATTCTGCCTGACTGACTACCACTCACTCACCCCTGGGGTGTTTTGGATGTTCCCAGTACACCCACACAGAGGCAAAGCGATACGGCCTTGCGAAGGTTGTTGAGCGCCATCCATCAGAGGCGAACATAATGTCATCTATCCAGACTTGTAGCCGCGGACCCTCCTTTCCTGAATTTTTAGAGCAACTTATTTATGTATTTTCACTTATCTGTGAAGCTTACTATAACAGTGTTAAAGCCTTTTGGAAACCTGGTCTAACATAGGAAAAATCTAGCCTGGTCCTACCAGACCATCGTACTTCATTTCAATTGCACTGAAGGGACATGAAAATTGAGCGGAAGCAGGTAGGCGGGTAGTGCCAGGCGAAATAAAAAATCAATATATGATATCAAAGTTGGCTTTTACAAAAATCTGATTGAACATATATCTTCATAACTATTATAAACTAATAAGAAAACAGCTTTTTTACTAGACTGTTTGTTAGGACATGTGGGTGTGGCTGTATCAAACAGTCTCCATGCCAACAGTCATTGTTTTTATAGAATGTTTGTGCAGAGAACTGCTGCTGATGGTTCACACAGCCCGCCTCATCTAATCCAAATGTCTGTTAAATTGATGCAATTTAAATGACAATATCTACTATTTGGATTGATACATACTTTATGCCTTACTCCTTTGAGATACTTTATTTATGCAACTAACTCCCCAAAACATAGTTAGAACGATTTTGTGGATTTGGGTTTACAGGGGCTTTAGATTATGCTGCCAAGCGCTAAACAAGCACAGACAGGATTATTGCCACTTCATTTAAAAAAGAACCAACATAGAAATGGAATGAAAACGTTATGCATGTGTTGTGAGTATCAATATAACCTAGATTCCATTACTTATCTTAACTCTGATGAATTTGACGTAGGCTACATCGCTGTTGTATTCATATACAATCACTAGAGAAAATCCTGTGTCAAATGTAAAGAGACACACAGTTTTGATAAAATATCGTTTTTATGTGAAGGAAGGGTAACACACAGCATACAGCATCCTGACATATTCTGGGCATTCATCTCATGCAGCTTTGGAGACTCCAAATCAGCTGCGAGTCCATGGCGTGCGTCATTGCGCAGCAGCGCGTCCAGCCCATAGCGGTTAATGGGAATCCGCTGACAGAGCACAACCAGTTGTTTGTGCGGGCATATGTATGCGGGGATCAGCAGGTGCCGTCTCTCCGTGAATGGAAGTCGCGGTTTCAACTACGCCGATCTGACGGAACACTCTTTATGTTGCGGACTCTTATTTCCACAATGCGCTGATATATAGGTATCTCGCGACGATCTGCTGTTACAGGTAAAGTTTAAGCTTCATTCCTCTGGTTGGTTTTGTATTAAATCATTGTGGCACCCCATCGTGTTTGCAGAGGCTAAAATGTTGGAGACGTCTGTTGACTTTTCGTGCGCTTTTTTCATCCCACTATTGCGCGCCTTCACTAGAGCGTGCCGTCTATACCCTAATGCACGTCTCGATTCTAAAGTGCGCCGACGATTTAAACTTTGAAGAATGTATTGATCATTTTTGTCTAGAATATCCAGATCTGTAGAAATGTTCGTGCGTAGTCAACAAACTTGTTTTACTTAAAAGCCAAAAAACTAAAGGTTGTGTGGGTGTGTGTCTCTAAGCCGGCTCCTCTGTCTCTATCCTAAATTCTGCTGCTTTTAATGAATTATGCCCATGCCATTTGCTGGTGCAACAGTGCGTAAATGATGGTCTTTGTTGATGCGAATGAGGGTTAGGAGTTTAAAACGTTTTGTAAAACAATTACAAGCCAATTAATCGTTTATCGTATTCCCCCGGGGCCATTTTTCGAAGATTTTGCGCAGTTTATAATTAAATAGAATTGTCAATTATTAAAACTGTGGTCAAGCTCATGAAGCAAACTGCTTATTCAATTGTTGATTTTAGGAATGACAGTTATCAACCCGACACAAATGTGAAGGTAAATAATTAATTACATTTAAAAGAGAGCCTCAGGGTGCAGTCTGCTGTATAGCTGTCTCTGTAGGCAATGGGTGTTAGTGGGAGACATGAAGAATTTATCAGGGTTGACCACTACCGCATGTTCACATTTACGAGCCAGTTTAACCCTGTATATTCGATAGTTCTTATCATCAATGGTAATGTCAACTTAATCTTTACCCGGCCGGCAGCCATCAGATTAAAACTGTTGGGCTGTCAAGTCAACAGGCAAATGCTCCCAGGAATGTTATGACTCCACGGTGATAAAATCAAATTAAAACCACGCTAATGCTCTATGAAGCCCTATGAGGAGTTTCCCAAAGTCCTCCCCCCCACAATTTCACAACCTAGATTTTCCACAATGATAATGCCTGTAATCAGCGGAATAAGTGCAGATTGTAAGGCGTTCTTAATTGGTGCAGATTCCTTCTGACTCATTGGGAATACACTGCCAGCTGCCTCTCTTATACTGCCCCTCACAGTGCAGGCCAGCCGGGGAAGAGGATTGAGATTTCCATAAATAGAGTTGTGTAGAGATAACGGAAAGCCTCCCCGTTATCATCAAAACTCCAGAGCTGGGAATTAATTTTTATTTTCCTTTCAGATCAACCTTTCCGACTGACAGAGTGGCTGTGCCTTACTGGAAAAGTAACAGTGACGTCTTGGTTTTTTTCTGAGTTGTCTCTCTGTGTATTAATTTTGTTTTTTTCCTCTGTGTTACCTGCGTATTGACTCCTTTCTGCGGTGTAGCAAACTAAATGGGGCCGTTGTTTATGTGTCACTGGAATGGCTGGGGATTTATCTCAGTAGTTTGACTCAGATTTATTGGAGCATGTCTCTTTTTGTCGGATGAAGACCTTATGACCCCATTTTGAGGCGCTTTTTATAGTTCTGCACTGAACTCAACGCAATGTTTAAGACTCACCAGAGTTTGCGGGGCAGGTGCATCATGGTTAATGTCTGCTGTTTGTCTTACATTGACTCAGTGACATAGTGCTTTCTCAAGCTGTCACCGTGTCCAGATGTGTCTTCAGATCAACCGGTTTCCCTCAGGCTTTTATTTTCCTTTCAAGGATGACATGTTATTAGATGTGAAGTGTGGTCGAATCCCAGAGGCTTGGTCTTTCGTGGACCAGAAGCTCTCAGTTACAAAGCAGTTACACACAGTATGCTTCAGCATCTTGTGGATGAGTCCAATGCACCTTCTTTTGGTAAATAGGCTTCCATTTATTGCAGGGAATTGGATGTGAGTATTGATAACAATCTCATTTATATATGCTTAATATACTACTGCTAGCAGCTGGTAAACTTAGCCTATAGCGCAGCACGAATATTGAAAACAGGGACAATATCTGTCCAAAGAGTCTTTAAATCCCAAAAGGTTTGCAGGCAACCAATGGAGATTATGGGGTGTTACTGTAATCAGCCAATAAATGGTAAAATTATATAAAATGGGTGTGATTGCAACTGGGCGGTAGTCCTTGTGGCTGACGGTTGATGATTTCCTCGGTACTGGGATGATGGTGGCAGACTTCATTCAAGCTGGGATGGTGGACTGTGTCAGGAAGAGGTTGAAGATCGTTGTGAAGACATGCAAGAGTTGTGACGCGCAGGCCCTGAGTACCTTCCCTGGAACACTGTCAGGTCCCGAAGCTTTCCTGGGGTTCACCCTTGTTAGCATCCGTTCCACCTCCTGTACCTGCACCGTCAGCGGTTGGGAGCTGGAGACTGGATGGGGCTGGGGTGGTGTGGCTGCAGACTGTTGGGCAGGTGTCTCAAAGCGTGCGAAGAAGGAGTTCAGCTCCTCAGCTAGTGCGATGCTCGGGTCCACGTCTGAGTTGGTCTATCCCCTGAAGTTGGTTATCTGCTGGATTCCCTTCCACACCTGCCTAGGGTTGTTGTTGGAAAGGTGGTCTTCAATCTCCCATCGATGCTCTGGCAGCACTGTATAGGACTCTGTTTCTAGATCTGAAGGCGATGTTGCAGTCTTTGAGGAGTGTACTGACCTGGCCGTTCATCAAGGGCTGCTGATTGGGGAACACCCTGTTGCGTTTAGCCACTGTTAAATTTCCCATACAGAACTTGATGTAGCTTCTGTATGTACGGACAGGTCCTGATGTTCAAAGACACTCCATTTAGTGTGCTGGGAGCAGTGCTGTACATAGTTGAGGAAACACATCTGCAGGCCAGGTCGTGATGGTCTTGGTAACTGGAGTTGTGCTTCTTCTTATAGGCCTTTCACACCAAAATGAACCAAGAGTCAGTTCCAGGCTGGTGTTGGGGCCAGTTCAAAACTGGTTACAGCCTTATCCCAGTTATGAACCGGTTGGTTTCACATCGACCGGAGACAGCCATGGAGCCGGCAAGAGAGCAACGTCATGACGTCACTGTAAACGTGTGTGTACGTCACCCGACGCCGCTGCTCTTGTGGCTAACGCTAAAGCCACCGCTAGCTTTAAGCACAACAACAGCGGCGAATACGTCTTATTTTTACACTTGTTGGCTCTCGCTTTGCTTTCTTAAGCAAACAGGACCCATACAGCGTATTCTCGCCGGTCAATTTGATCGCTACGTTCGGTAATTATGTTATGTTTACGTCTCGTAGTAGCGGTGTTTTTAAATATGGCGGGCATGAGGTTTGAGTTGCTCTGGTTGGTCAGGATAATCCCTCCCCCAACCGTTCGCGCAAGCAGTTCTTATCAAACCCTGCTCAATCCTGGGGTATGAGTTCCCCCGGTTTTTACGGCCCGGAGCAGGCTCTCTGGCGGTGTGAAACCAAAACACTGGCTCTAACTCCGAACAAGCCCAGAACTAGCTCCGATTTTGCGGCGGTGTGAAAGGCCTATTAGAGGTGTGTATGTGGGGGTAAGGAGCAGAGAGAGGTGGTCTGACTGGCCTACGTGTAGAAGACGTATGGCTCTGTATGAATTTCATTGCATTCTACTTGGAAATGTTATACACTTCGTTAGACGCTACTTTAATGGTGTCGATTTGAGCAACATTGTCGAGTCAGCTTCCACAGGCCTACTGTAGCCATTGTTAATTAAATGAATTACACTTGTGCTTTTCGAGCTATAACAAGTCAAAATGTCTGCTGTGAAAAAGGCCTGTTACAACTAAGCAACACTACTAAGAGTAAAGCAAGTAATGTTTATCATGTACCTAGTAGAAAGTGATAGAACAAGGACTATTTGTTGGGACTTAGCCATGGTTTAGGTGTTGACCTATGCTGTAAGCCCTATGTTGATCTTAGCATTGTTAGTTAGCTGACTAGCTAGCAATCCAATTTAACTTTGACATGAAAAATGTTGGCTTTGTTGTAAGGTGGCATGATGTCTTAGACTATCTTTCAGCTTACACAAGATATGTTGGCATTGCAATTCATTCAAAGACTAGTTTATCTACCGTTGCTAGGTCGTAACTCTGGCCCCTCCAATTTATTGGAGTACTGAACTGAGTTTTAATAAGGCCCGAATAAGAACCTAATGGGACTTTAATGATTATTCCAGTTATTAGTCAGACTCTCAGGTGTAGGTGTTGCAATAGAAACAGAGTTGTTGCTTGTTAGAAACGTTCAACTTTGACTGCAAAAATGCATGAATATATAAATGTATGGTCTAGTTTCTTTAGTAAGTGACCATGTTGTAAGCGCAAGAATGCTCTCTGAGTGACCACTATCAGGAATTTATGGACTTTGGGGAGGTAGTTTCAGGCTTCCACGTTTTCGTACATTATCCTTTTGGTGTGGAGTAACAGCTTGAAGGCCACAAAGGTTGACATACTTTTGATGTGACTCATCCAGAATAAGTAGGCTACCTTAAAGAGCAATGGAGGGTAGAAACGCCAGAGAATCAAGTGAAGTGACTCAGTTCTGCCTGACATATCCTTTTAAATTTGCTCATGCCCTTTTCAAGTCGGCTTAAAATCAAAATGCCAACAGTTGGTATTCACATTTGAAAGACAAGCTTCACATTTGAGGGCTGTTACCCATCCTCCCCCGTTGGAGTGTCCTTCATAGGGGATGGTCACTTAGCTTGGGCAGGTGCCACGACAAACTGGGCTGAAGAGTGGAGATATACAGTATGTGCCCAACCTGGGCCACTGATAAGCCATTGTCTCCTCTCCTTAAATAAAAACTAAGCAAATATTTTGTACTTTGAAGATTACAGCTTAACATTGGTAGTCAACAGCCTACGTGTTATAGGTGTATTTTGGTCTGACGGTGTGTACTGTAAGTGTGAGATAGGGCCACTCCACACAAACTGGTCTGAAAGCTGTGTGTAATTCATCTATTTCTGCCAAAGGATCAAAAATTATCCACGACGATGACAGATGAATCCAATTACACCTGCTAGTGAGAAGACACATAAACCAAAACGATGATGTAGCTTTCTCGTTTACTCAGATCTACTCACTGACCAAGCCACCTGCGGCACAATGACAGCAACAATCTTTTCAAAATCATTTTTTACGACGTGAGTACAAAAACGTATTTGAGAGATGAGCTTTGACATGAGATTTGTCATCATTGTTTGTCTCCCCAGTTAAACACAGATCCAATTCTATATTCAGAACAATTAGCAGTCATTGTTTACAAAATTGAATACATAATTTGTGAATGTAAGTGTGATTGATAACCGCAATCTACTGTGAATGCATTTCTGGAAGACCCAGTCTGCATATCGTTAGCTGGTTCCAAGTCTATTGCATGGATTCTCTTAGGGTTTCCTTCCCTTGCAATGGAGAAAAAACTCATTTGGATCAATATCCCTCTACTGCATGAATTATTTTTTAAACATGATAAAAATATTTCTGTGTTTTTATTATTGAAAATAGCTTAAATAGAGGAAATATTTGAAAATTAAAAAAAAATATGTTTTAGGGGGGGTAGTTGATAAATTGTTGCCATATGGCAACAACGCGCAGTCGAGGAAAGTACCATAAAATCAAGTTTTTTTGTCAAAACGTGATTTTATTGAAAATAAAACAACAAAAAATACATCTTAGATTGTTTAAGATGTATAATCTAATATGTATGCAATTAAATAAATTTAATTTCAATTATTTTGGATTGTGTATGGTAATGATAACATCGTAGACACCTGTGATAAGACCATGGGACATGATTTTCTTCATAAAAAACTACATTTATTTCCTATTTGATATCAAATAAATCTAATTCAGTATTATTCATTTGATTTACTTAACTATTTTCATTAATTAAATTTGGTCATTTCACACCTTATGAAAGTCCAAGAAGCAGTTTCTCCGTTATAGTTCACCATCAGAGTCAGGCACAGTTACAGAAGGTATTAGATAGTGTGTACTCTAAAGAGTGTATGTGTTTTTGTGTGTGCACACCTTTGAGTTTATGTGTGTAAGTTAGTTTCTGTGGACACTGTAAATCATACAAACTGAACTAAATACTGTATATAAACCATAGATAGTATATGATATAAACCCAACCCTTTCGTTTTTGCTCTGATTTTTCATGAGCTAGATATATGAGCTGAAGTCAAAGATTTATCTGTGGATTCAAAAGGCCCTTCTCCTTTGCAAGATAATCCATCCACCTGACAGGTGTGGCATATCAAGATGCTGATTAGACAGCATGCTTATTGCACAGCAGTGCCTTACGATGGTCACACACATACTGTACACTCCTTAGAGGATGAACTATCCAGCCTGCATGTTGTATGGATAAATACGGGTTTATTCCAAAATGTCTAAATTTACAAAACATAAATAAAATGTTTTTCCCTCATAAAAACAAATAAAAGTAAACAAATAAGTGAACATAATATTGGAGTACCCTAGAATAGTGCATATGCCTATGTAAGTCAATGGCAGTCCAATAGGTTGAATACACCAAAATCACCTCCAATTCGCATATTGTTGCCATACGGCAACAAATAGATTTGATCACTTTACAAAAAAAGTATTAAATCTAAATTGGTTTTAATGATACAAATTGAAAGATAACTATCCTGAGATAGCATTTCAATTTTTTTTATGTTGGAATTTTGCTTTAAATATTGAACAATAAGTCAACTTTGGGAGCCCCCGGGCCATGGCCTCCACTACTTCATAAGTCAAAGGAAAAGAGGAGTGGCATTCAGGATATCCTGGTTATCTGATGCTATGAGTTATTTGTTCTTCAAAGTAAAAGTCCCCTGTTCAAAACTAATCAAGAATAAAAGGATTTTATAATACAGCCTTTTAGTGAAACTGAGATAAAGTAATTGTTGCCATATGGCAACGCTATGCAGTAGAGGGATATGTGATGCGTGCTGCTGCCATAAGTGCACTGGAGCATGGAAACCTTTCCGGTCCTAAAAAAAAGCACTGTATCACTTCACACCCATTATCTTGCATTTTTTTAATTCAATTGGTTTGTATTTTGAATCTTATAACCATCCATGTACCATCCTTTACTTGACAGTGTGTGTGTGATATATACTGTATATAGAACTATCAGATGCGGTGAAGCATGTCAAATGATCAGTTTGACAGGTTTTGAAAGGGCATCCCCGACCCCCTGAATAGCTGTCACCTGTAATATGCAGTAATGCAGCGATTCTCACCCCGTGGGTAGGTAGCCTGCGGTGGACTTAGGAGACTGTTTCGTGGGGTTGCAGGGAGGTTGTCAAAACAATAACTAATGAAAATAAATTTGATCTATAAAATATATATATATTTTGACAATGATTGCTCCATAACATCTCCCATACAAAGGTAAAGGTAGGCCATGAAAACAGATTTATCTGAGTGAAATGAGTGTGACTGTAGAAGGTGCTGAAAAGTGGTATTCCAGCTAGACAACTCCACTGAGTTTGCTGAATAGGTAGTGATAGCCTCTCAAAATAAGTCTCCAACTCAAAGATGTGGACCAAGACGAAATGACAGTATCTGAAAGTACACCATCAACTGAAAACGCAGTTCCCAGCACATCCCTGGCATCTTACAAGCATCGCAAATATCAGTCTACGCCGATAAAATGAATTATACAGAATGTATTGGTCCCACCTTTTTGCCTACGCTCCTTATTCAGCTTATAGTAGTTGTGTGGCCACCCTCAGAAAGAGTTGAGCTTTAGGATCTTGAATACATTTTTTTACTGTATTTAAAATTCAAATTGATTTAGACAAGTTGTTTGTTTATTTGTGGTCGGTAATGCAATGTTTGTGTTATGTAAGTAGCTGTTATGGCATGTGTGATAGTCAGCCCTGGGAGTTTGCAGCAGGGACGCTCAGTTTTTCAAAGCTGTGAAGTCTAGATCCTGTGTTGAGAGAAAATTGGTTAGCGCTGAGCTCTGTGCTGTGAGCCACTGTGTAAACAGCAGTGCCAACAGGGCAGGGCAGTAAAGTGAGGCTGGTCAATGCACTGGGGTCAGTTAAGGGGAAGGGGCTTGCTAACCCCAGCTCACATATATCGGTGGGCCTGACTTGAAAAGATTGAGAACCACTGCTGTAATGTACTGACTAAATCGCTTCCATTTGAATGGGCATCGTTAGTGTATTTAATACATGACTGCATGTATTGATCACCATTATAATAACCCTATTCCACAGTAGGGATCGAAGACCCCAGGGGTTGGGAAAGATGAACAGAATTTGTACAAATGTCACTCAAGAACTTTTAACTTTTTTAAATGCTCAAAGTCCTGTGCCACTAATTCCCCTAACTCTACCGCTCAGGGAGTGTGTGTGATATGCAGCCCAGTGTATACCTGTCTACAGTGCATCCGTCCAGATGTATCACATTGTTTTTTCCATTATTCTTTAATGAGTTTTATTCACTCTCAAGTGCTGCAAAATGGGGTGCAAATGGAGCGAATTCAGTTGTTAGCTCAGTCTTCCCTGGCTGAGGTGGGCACAAAGAAAATATAATAATTGAGCCTTGTTATTGCAGCATTGTGAAAACATTGCTTCAGTGGCAGCTGTTAATTCAAAAGTAGTTTAAATTATATATGGTGGAAATGTCTCTTATTATTAATTTGCCACACACAGCACTTACTGTTCTGCTGCTTCCTCATATAAGCAATACATGTTTTTTTCTATATTAAGCGCTCACAAGGGGAAACTAAAGTCAAGTTAAATTCATAGTGCTAATAGTAGGTTAAGTGGCTGCTGCTTAACCTGTTAATATACAATGGCATATCACCAAGAAACACGACTGAGGGGACATTATTAGTTACCTGACTGCTGGCTCAGTGACTTCCACTTTTGTGGTTTAACCTCCTAGGACCCAAACTCTTGCATGGCATGCATTTTTTATTACTCTTTGCTATTTGGGCTGATTGGGACCTAATGAGGTAAAAACCAAGAATTATCTTTTTACATGTTATAGTTTCTGAGAAAAATTATGTCCACATATGAGGACAGCAGTTTTAAATCGAGATAAAACACAATAAAGTCAAAATTGAGTAATCATAAACACAACTCTTTTTTTGGTGCCTGAATACAGCAGCATTTTTCCTGAGTGCAAAAACAAAATAAGAAACAACAATTGTGCCCCTTTGAGCAATATGGCTCATTAGAAAGGCTGCTAACAGTTGCAGGAAGACGTATATCCTGAATGGTAGCCAGCATCCTGGCCTTGGCCCTGGGGATTGTAGTCAAAGACCTGGCCTTGGCCCTTGGGTTGGTAGTCGGCAATCTTGCCTTGGCCCTTGGGTCTGTAGCCATAATCCTGGCCTTGGCCCTTGGGTTGGTAGCCGGAAACCTGACCCTGGAAGCCAGAATCCTGGCCTTGGCCCTGGGGATGGTAGCCGGAAAACTGGCCCGGGTAGCCAGAATCCATGGCCTTGGCCCTTGGGTTGGTAGTCGGCTATCTGACCTTGGCCTTTGGGTTTGTAGCCAGAATCCATGGTCTTGGCCCTTGGGTTGGTAGCCCGAAACCTGGCCCGGAGAGCCAGAATCCTGTCCTTGGCCCTAAGGTTGGTAGCCAGAAAACTGGCCTTAGCCCTGGCCCTTGGGTTGGTAGTCAGAGACCTGGCCTTGAACTTGGGTTTGTAGCCAGAATCCTGGCCCTGGTAGCCCGGGAAACCTTGCCTTGGTAGCTGGAAACCTGGCTCTGGTAGCCGGAAACCTGATCCTGGTAGCCAGAAACCTGTTCTTGGCCCTTGGGTTGGTAGCCGGAAACCTGGCCTTGGCCCTTGGGTTTGTAGCTGGAAACCTGGCCCTGGTTTCCTGGGGATAGTAGCCAGAAAAACTGGCCTTAGCCCTGGCATTTGGGTTTGAATCATTGCCAGAATCCTGGCCCTGGTCCTTGGGTTGTTAGCTGGAAACATGGCCCTGGTAGCCAGAGTCCTGGCCTTGGCCTTAGGGATGGTGGCTGGAAAACTGGCCTTGGCCTAGGCCCTTGGGTTGGTAGTCGGAGACTTGGCCTTGGCCCAGTATCCGGAAACATGGCCCTGGTAGCCAGAATCCTGGCCTTGGCCCTGGGGATAGTAGCTGGAAAACTGGCCTTGGCCCAGGCCCTTGGGTTGGTAGTCGGAGACTTGGCCTTGGCCCTTGGGTTGGTAGCCGGAAACCTGGCCCTGATAGCCGGAAACCTGGCCTTGGCCCAGGCCCCGGCCCTTGGGTAAGGAGCCGGAAACTTGGCCCTGGGGTTGAAATTTACTGAAATGTACTCATTGTCACTGTAAATGAGGGAAACCTCAGTGTCTCTTGAGTGAAAAGTGAAAGGTTATTGATTGATTGATTGATTGATTGATTGATTGATTGATTGATTGAAAACATATAAAAATCATCAACAGAACTAAGTCCCGCTGTCCACATACAAGGATTTTTCAATAAAACTAACATAACGAAGTCCCTCCGTCCACATACGTGTACATCATGTTTAGCGGCATGGTACATCGTTACAGTTACTAGCTTTTTTAAAATTGTACTTCCATAACAAACATTGAACACTTTTATACATATGTGAACAAGAATCAACCATGAAATTTGATTAGATTTTTTTCCTGGTCGAAGTTTGGATCGGGAGTTGCCATCTGAACTTTTGGGTGTGTTGTCGGCCATCTTGAATCTAAAGTATAGTGTATTATACTCCTCTGCCACCACTAAGTAGCAGTATAATGTCCTTGTATGTGGACCCCAGGAACATTTTAGAGCAACATTTAGTATTGCAGTCTAGACAGCCCAAAATGTGATGTCCACACTTGTGGACGCCAGGTCCTAGGAGGTTTTAAGTATGTTTTGCTTTAGCTGTTCACACAAACCATTTGCCATTTATGGTTGTTTGGAATAGTTTTTTAAATTATTATTAAATTATTTTATTGCTCACTCGTGATACTAGCAATTGAAATAGTTTGGGTGCCTGGGATTTGTTACAACACGCCTGGTATGATTCTAGAAAGTGTTATTTGTCACATTTTCCATATCCTCTCCCATCACAGCTTGTAAGCTCTGTTCAATATTTTTACTATATACTGCATACCTGTAATAAAGAAAAATACAGAAAAAAAGTGTTGGATTAATTATTGTAGGATTTTTTTTAAAAGAGTAAAAAGGAGGAATTCCACTAAACAAATGTATGCTGCATTGAGACCGCATTGCATTGCTTACATTGACTGAGTTGTTCATGAGTCATAATACATAGCTGTTGAATGAGCTCATCAGCAGAGAGTGAGACATTCCTGCACTACTGTCAGATACTCTCATGTCATGTTTTGCAGTCTGTGCGTTTGTAACTCAGTTAGCTGCAAAGACACATGTAGAAAGTGGGCCATATTGGATCTTTGCGATGCTCTTTTTAGTTATGAACCCAACTGCTGCGTATAGATGAATTGTAGATGCAGTGCAATGTCTTTTGGTTGACTACCTGAAGTGTAGCTTGTGTTAGAGACGACGTGCTGGGAATTAATGTCAAGGGGGTGGTGTCAGGAAGTCTATTCAAAAGCGGCTTAGACTATTTAAACGAACATGAGAACATAAAGGCATTATAGGCAATGGTGGTACATTCCACTGCCAGTTGTACTGTGTAACACTAGCAGTGACACAAGGGACTTTCAGTAGCGACGGTCGAGTGGGTGGCTACGGTGGTCGAGAACAACACTTGGCATTCGAGAAACGTTTGTAATCACTTCCCGTCGTTGTAGTGTTTTGACATTTTGAGCATTACAGCGAAGGCAAATCTATACTGCTGGATCTGTTTATGTCGTACAGTAATAAACCCCTCATTTGATGAACAAAAAGACTTCTAATGCATATGTCAAAAGCTCTCGGGCCACTGAGAGAGAGATTGTAGCCATACTGTTCCAAACAAAGTTGGTTTCTGCAGCAAGTAGCCATTGTGAGCGTTGCTTAGTGATATTGGATTGCTATTAGCTGCTTAAAGTCTATAATGTCTTATACAGAATCAACGCTTCCGTCAGTCTGCCCCAGGCAGCTGTGGCTACTATCGTAGTTTACCACCACTGTGTGTGAATGAATGGAACCTGGAACCCTGTAAAGTTCTTTGAGTCCTTAGGGAATAAAGCGCTATATAAATCCTATCCATTATTATTATTATTATTATTATTAACTATTGTGCATTATGCAACCAAAAGCTGAAGCCAAAGCTGTGACAATAGCAGCAGCAGGTCCAAATAAATATCACACTTACATCGTTGCTTTTCACACCGCAGCAACTGAAGTTTGCTATCAAATTTACATTTAATATTTCCATAGCCCAGCAGTCAGTTCTCTGTCTGCACCCTGTAGGATTTCTGTCTGCTTTTATCTTAAAAGATGCATGAGGGTGAGAGAGAGATAGAGACATTAAGGAGAGAGAGACAGAGGGAGACTGCAGGGATATAAGAAACAAGAATGCTCACTATGAAGAAAACTACATTATGCTTTATTACTTTTCACTCAAATCTGGAGCTTACAGTGCCAAATTTGAAGTTTCGGGGTTAGCTGGGTAACATTGGATCATTGTGCCGCCCGGAGATGTCCCCCAAGCATGTCAGTGCTGTACTGTAGGTATTGTCGGATGGAGAAATTGCATTACATTTCAGTGTCTGTGAGGGAGTGCGTGAAAGATAACCCAGTGGCAAGGAAAAACCTCAGCCGTTACCTGGTGTGATAGCATCTCAGAAAAGAAAATATTTTCGGAGCACAGAGTGCACAGATCAAAAACAGGAAAAGGGAGCAGGGACCATCTATGATGTATGCCAGCAGTTTGAAGACTGCTCCTGAAGTATACGCACACTTCCATTGTTGGAGTGCCTGCATCTGCTATATAGTGCTATGTTTGCAACCCACTGATCAGATTATCTTGTTTCCCAATGTTGACAAATAACACATTTTCATCACTCGTGTCCCTCTTAATAACATTGTCCCTCTTAATAACATCTCATTATGCTCTGTGTGCTTTTATTCCAGTTATACTCCACCTGGCATCTCCACTCGGTCATCAGCCATGGCTTTCTCTGTGTCCGGTGGGACCGTGTTTACCATCCTGCTCATTAGCAGGTAAGACTGCTTACAGATGGAGATATCTACACACCCATGGGATCTGCGGCCACACATCTATCTTAACATGGAGGAAGCTTACTCAAATCATACATACACAACCTTATTTTGCAACAACCAATCCAATCGCTGTAGTGAGCCAAGGTGGAGATTAGGAGAGTAATACTCGGTTATATCATTTTCCCGTCAGCCTTCGATAAACAATTTCAACTGACAGTGAAGAGTTAAACTGATGAAGCAGGATCCAGCATGGCATGTCATCCATACAATCACAGTTATAATCCCCTGCAGAGCATGATAGGAAACTGGTGATGCACATTAGTGTCTGTTAGCGTAAAGAGAAGCCTCTCCTCGCCATGCAGTTTATTTTCAAAGCACAGAATGTACTTTGCACATTTTAGATAAGGCAGGCCAACCCTCTGGATCTTGCTGAATCCTGCTATATAAAATATTCTCTGTATAGTGCAGCACTTCTTTGCACAATATAGGCTCTAGGATTAGTGTGCTATAGCAGGTTGTCTCCCACAGCAACACACATGCACTACTTTTTGAGTAAAAATATGCCATATGCCAGACTTTGAGTCAAACATGAGATTAAATAATTTCACAAGAAGCTGTTGAGCTGTCAAAGACCTATGCAATTGAATTAAGCATTGATCATTGCTGTGTTTGAGTGAACGCAGAGGTGTAATGACATTGATTGTAGTCATTGTACTGTATAGAGAGAATATGCAATATGAATATGCATGCTACATGTTTTTTTGTGATGTGATTCGTGTCAGGTTGCTCTATAGCAGTTTTTAACAAGAAATTAAGACCAGAAAAGTAGTATAATAGGATATCTTTAAGGTAAGGTTTGTGTAGGTTTTTCTTTTAGGTCCATTTTAGAACGGTGCACCCCTGTTCAGAAGAAATATACACCACAAAACATGGCTCACCAACTAAATTTGTCCAAGGGCTTCAAAGGTTACATCAACATATACATCTACACACCGTGGTGGCCAGCCAAAAAATACATATAATAATAGAAGAAAATCAGCCAGAGAGACTCAAACATAAAATGTATGTAGAGAACTGCAGCTTTAATGAAGAATGGACAGATACATATGCATTCATCAAGCCACCTTTCAATAAAGTGACACCAGTATGCCTCATTTGCAATAAAAACAATCGCTGATGCAAAATAATATGATGGAAGGTATTTCACAAGGCATGCCACTTTCAAAGAGTCAGATCCATATTAATCAACATTTAACTGATTTTTAAGGAGTGCTTGGTCACTGTTTTGGAGGAACTCACCACCAACAAATCCACGTTTAAGATAACTGCATTAGTTTAACAAATACCTCTGTCTGCTTCAGACAGCGCCTGCTGTGTCCATGTCTTGTACTTGATAAGGTCAAGGGGGCTCAACACATAACTCTGGGTCCACTGACAACATTGCCATTTCACAGTTGTCAGTTTTGGTCATATATATTTTGATGGGAAAGATGTCCAAAAAAGTGCTGTGGGCGTTGTTTTTCCCCTGCAAGGTAATACACTGCAGGAGATTGTTTCGGATGGTGCTTCTCACATGCACAGAAAAAATAAGGTTCTGGCGAGCGGAATTAAGAATGTTGCTCCAAACAGTAATGCATTTCTCTGTCTCCTATACCAAAGTGTAAAAGTGGGGATCTGAAATCATTTAGGATAATGAACGTCCATCAGTGGGAATGCAAGTACTGTATGCATTAGAACCACACATTTGTGCAGGAATCTCAAGCTCTACTCAAGATGGACCTCATTGTCTACAATGACGTCTGCCCACTGACTAATGGCAAAGCGTTGGAGCGCTTTACTGAACTCAGGGAGCAAGTTGTGGATTTTTTGAAGCAAAGTTAATCAGATGGAGCAGCTGTACACCTGTACAAGACATACAGTACATGTGCTATTATACATTTTTGAGCTGACATATTTTCCAATTTAAATTCACTCGATCTGCAACTACATAGGGAAAGAAATATCCGTGTTGGATTTGGAAAAGAAAAAAAATGGAAAAGCTTGATGAAGCTTCCGGTTTAGCATGTGAAGGAGAAGAACGTGTTGCGCCGGAGCTCCCAAGCGTTCATTGCTTTTTTATATATCATAACACCACACATTACCCGAAAGCCGTTTGTTTTTGCTTGGTTATTGATATTGTTATTGTTTGGTGATGATGGGCCGCAGCAAGCAGAAGGAAAAAGGGCAGAATTCGCCAGAGAAAGAGGCAGCCACGATGTCGGACTGTCATGGCGGAGTCGACTCCCTGCCGCCTGATCTAGACAAGCGCTGTGCTGCTATTCGACCTAACAACAACCCTTACTACAACCATGAAAATGGTAGTGAGTGAAGCCTTGAGGCCCATTTCTGCTGCCTTAGCTGCCGTCAAGTCGACCACCGACTCGCTCAACCTGAAGATGACCGCCATGGAGACAGCACTGTCTGACCACAGCGACCGGATCACCGCCCTCGAGCAGACATGTGCAAGTTTGCAATCTGAAAATACACAGCTGATGGCTAAGACCGCAGATTTGGAATCACGGTCACGTCGCAATAATCTACGCGTGATTGGAATCCCGGAGAAGACCGAGGGAGCAGACCCAGTAAAGTTTATGGCTACCTCTTTCAACGAGGTCCTCGTGCCAGCTTTTTCTCCTCTCCTCCGGTTTTGGATAGAGCTCACCGCATCGGCCCAGCATGCTCGGCGGAGGAAGGCAGGGGGTCCAGACCGAGAGTATTTATTGTCCGGTTCCACTACTTTAGCGATAAGGAGCGTGTTCTGAGACGAGAGAGGGACGAACAGCAGCTCAAGTACCATGGACAGAATGTTTACTTTTTCCCGACATGACCGCCAACATCGCTAAGAAGAGAGCATCCTTTGCCGGTGTGAAACGCTGTCTATACGAGAAGCAAGTCAGGTTTTCCCTCCTGTTTCCTGCCCGTCTGCGCGTGGAACACCGCGGAGAGAAGAGTTTTTTTGAGTGCCCCAAAGAAGCCCAGGCTTTTAACGACTTGCACTTTTCTGCTCGCTGAGGATTTTCAGACTACTGAACTCTCTCATCCTGTAAGGTAAAAACAGACTTTACCCTAGATATTGGCCACTTAAAGAATATTTTCCCAGCTGACGTGTGTGGGGTGTTGTTGTTGTCTTTGTTTTTTAAACATTTATCTATGCTACTCCATCCCCACACGGGCTTTACGATACTGTTAGCCTGTAAAACACACTGTTTTGGTGTTGAACGTTGATGGGGTTTCCCAGCTGAGTTTTGTGTGTTTTTTTTTTTGTTTATTACACATCGTTTTGTCGATCACTGTTATCCGGCCCCATCCAGCCGCCCAGAGTTTTATTTTGTTTAAATACATTTATTTTATTATATAGGCCTAGTTATTTTTAAAACTAATATACATCCAGATCAAGGTGTCCTTTGCAGGCTGCTGAGGTTTTTGCTCGTCGCCCTGTGGCCGAGCACTGATCCTCTGTGCGTTCCATGCCCCTTTTTATTTAATTTATTTTTTCCTCTCTTTCTCGTCGGGCTCGCTTATTGGCTGGATATGGTAGGCAAACAGTGCCTATATATGTGACTTTTCTCAATTGTGGTGTTCATTTATGTTTTATATGCACCCATGGTGCTTTGTTTGAACGCTCGGAGCCTCTCTGCATGAAGAGAGGATAGCGTTTTCTTTTTCTGTCAAGATGCAACAGAAGTTTAAACCTACATTTAACCTGCCGTCTTCATCGTTTGGGGATGAGGGCATTGGGTTTGGGGGGTGGGGGAGGGTTATCCTTAGGGTATTTTCCCTCGCTTTGTTTGGGAAAGTGGGGAGGGTGGGAGGGCTGTATGTGTTTTTGTTCTAGTGGTTTAACTGTCTTTTTGTTTGGGGCAAACTACTGTGTCACTGTATGTGTATTATGGCGTATAACTTTGTATGATACCCGTGGGTGATGATACAAGCAGGGGGGTTACCATGGTGAGCTGGAACGTGCGAGGCATGGGCCATCAAATTAAACGAGCAAAAAGCTAGACATACCAAAACTAGACAGCGCCTCCCGCGAGGCCTTAAACTCTGAGCTGTCCCCTGCAGAAGTCACGGACGCTATCAAACAGCTGCATAACGGCAAGAGCCCTGGGCCAGATGGCTTCGTAGTTGAATTTTACAAGAAGTTTGCTGACCAAGCATTGGCAGCCCAGTAATAATGTAAAAAACATGGTAACCCCAGTCTGCCATGCTGCCTGAGTTTCTGAAGATGGGCTTTTGAGATCATATGTGCTTTATATCCCCAAATGAAAGGCATTATAATAGAATCAATTGACTTAATGTAAGATTTAGGAATATAAATTGGCACATTCTGAAATAGATACAGAAATCTCGGCAGGGAGAGCATCTTTACTGCGTTCACACGGCCAATAAGGGAGATCGGTAGTGTTCTCCATTTCTCTATGTTCTCCTTTAGTTTGTTCAATCTTTCCGTAAAATTTAACTTAAAAAGTGTCTTTGGGTTTTTAGATAATTTAATGCCCAGGTACTTTATACTGACCAGATTTGTTTTAAACTACGTATTGGCTAGGAATGTTGGGTCCAGATCTGCTGTTAAAGACAAAAGTTCACTTTTTTGCCAGTTTATGGTGTAACCCGAGACGTCGCCAAAAGAATTAATTAGCTGGAGTAGGTGGGGGATGGAATTATCGGGGTCAGCTACAAAGAGGGCGATGTCATCTGCGTACAGAGAGATCTTAACTCCTGATCCGGAAACTCGAGGCTTCAGTTAATTCAATTTAAGGTCACACTTAGATTGCACTATTCTAAGGTTAAACTGCATAACATTTTCCCAGATCTTTCGCCTTTATGTAACAGGTGTAAGACTGCCGAGGGTACACTTGCTCACCACTTTTGGGAATGTCAATCTTTACAACTTTTGGTGTCTTGTATTTCAATGGTATTCTAATGTTTTAAATGTGTCATTAACTCCTGATCCGGAAACTGCCCTGTTCGGACATTTCACAGCCCTGGAAAAATTGGACCACAATGCACGCATAATCATGGTTTATGGCATGGTAATTGCCAAAAGATGTATTCTGAGGCTGTGGAAGTCTGACTTGGCCCCCCAATTTCAAGAGATGTCATTCAATTTGTGCGGGAACAACTCCTGATTAGCCCAGGCGGAGAATTCTCCGCTAATGGTTTCTGCAATTGGACGAAGCAGGGATCAAAGCGAGCAGCCCGATGTCCAGCCCTCCAGTAAAAAATGAAAGCTGCTCTCTGTGATGCTGAAAAAGCGTAACACTATTTAAGACTAGTTATAGAGTATTTCAGCCAGGATAATTATTATTGGTAGGCCATTTATTGTTAAATAATCTGGTCTCAATGTTTGATTTGATGTACTGTTGGACTGACAACATTTCTGGCAACTGATACATTTCTTTTATTTAGCATTTTATGTGCCCACACAAGGCTGGAATTTGCCACGTGCTTTTGTTTTTTTAAGTGACGCTAATTTGACAATTAATCTATATTTTGGCTGCGGGGTGTTGTTTGTTATTATGAGTAAAACAAGAGTATGTGAAAAAATAAATATAACACAATGTTGAATAAGCTCTATGAGTTTGTCACCGTTCCTGCATGAAGATACAGAACAAGATCCATTCAATTCATAACAGACCAGCTTCACCTATCCTTTACTTCTGCTTTTAACTGCACAACCAGCAAAGCAAGCACAGCTCTGTGAGTGAGGTAGGTATGTCTCCTGCATCGGATTGACTAGGCTACTCACGAATGATGATGATGATGAGCTGTTTGGGGTCACAGTGGACGATCACTGCTATATAGTCATACAATGTAATAATGCAAATAGGAAAACAGAGGCAGAAGGCATGTCTCTGCAGACTAAACCTTTGAGCTGACCTTTGTGGATAATTGACTCCAATTAGAAATCAAAAGAAAAAACTTGGCGTGCAGCTTTGCCTCATGACGTTCAGCCACTTTGGCTTCTGTTCCCACTTGGGACTGGAAAATAGAACAATCTACTTATCCCCCCCATGTGTTTCAGGGCATAAAATGTGCAGTCCACCATAGATAAGAGGTGCTTTTAAGCATTCAAGTTAAATTAAGTAACTGCTTTGCAGCATTTAAGCATTCAAATGTGTGTGGGAATGTAGGACATACATTGACTCACACTTCCCATTTGTCCATGAGGGTAATTTTTGAATAATTCATGCAGCGGTTGTTGTCGGAGATGTGCCCTGCTCAGTACGCCTTCAAATTTTTTATATTCTACATATTTACATTGACTTATACATTGTTGTTATTGCAAATGCATCACCACTATGGCACATCTAAATCTGGGCTTTTTATATTTAATCTGGTATTTATTAAATTAATGCTTGATATGCTTATCCTGTTATTCAATAAAAGGAAATCCCTGAATTGTGAATAAATGTCAACACACATATGTAATGTATGTAATTTTTATGACCTCCATGACATTGTGCATAGAAAGACCTTGGCAAGTTGATTGAAAATGGCCTGGGTCTCATCAGCATGAAACGCTCAGCTTGTGGGGCCTTGATAGCTTTAGTGATTGGGAAAGACCACTTGTCCTATGCCAGGGGAATACAAATGCACTAGAACTGTCTTCACCAACGTACTTGGTAATATGGCCACATTATCGACCCAACAGCTTTATGAAGACTACACAGTAGCCTATCTCTGTCCTTGACACTGCTGAAGCTTTTTAATGAGCTGTGAAAGTGTCACATTCATCATGTAGAAAAAGGGTTCACTGGGACACGTATGACCTGCTTGAACTCAGTGGGAGGAAAGATGGATGTCTGGCTCCCTGCTGAGGGAACAAAATAGCACAGATGTAGCTGAATTACAATGACACAATGGCAAAACGCCTGATTGTCGATGCAGCCTCGGATAACTTCCTCGTCAAATGTTCCCGTTCCTCTGAGTGAGAAGCATGATCCGAGCATTGTTTTGTTCTCCCTCTGAGTCGAAAAGAACAAAGAGAGAAATCCAAGAGAGGCTGAGGTTCACAGCTCAGCTTGTTATTTCAACAAAGGAAAAGAGTAGCAGTGGCTCTTTCAAAATGAAAACCCCAAATCTTTCTCATCTGAGGCATCTCACCCACAGCTTTTTCCATGGCTCACAAAGTGTTTACTCTTTACTGCAGCTAGACATGGCGATGGTGCTGCAGACCACACATACGCTTGAAAGAAAACTTTATTCATTTGCTGTCATTTTAAAGCCAAGGATCTCAGGCTGGTGTCTTTTGCAAGAGAGTTAAGAGTCAGAATCAAACAGCATTAAAAAGCAGTCGTGGTGAAAAGACAACATAAAACGTATTCATACACTGGAATAGCTAACGTTAGCTCCATGAATTAACTGAAAATCCCCTCTCATGCTGATGTTTGAATGATTTGAGTTGCCTCGTATTAGAATGAATGTGTGTGTCAGTGGCTGAATTTGAAGAAAGTGTCAAATACTTTGAATGGTAAAGTACAGCTGGAAAAGCGCTACATAAGTACAGTCATAACAAAATGGTAAAAAATAAAAAGTTACTTCTAGTTACTGCACTTGTGTCTTTCCCGTTGGTGTGATTTCCCTACTCCCTGAACACCTTCACCTGCCCCTCATTATCCTTGCCCCTCTAGTGTATTTAGTCTGCGTGTGTCTTCCCCTCTCTGTGCAAGTTTGTTTTTGTACCCTGAGTCAAACGTTTCAAACAGTTCTTAGTGTTCAGTTGTCCTGCTTATTCTTCTCTTCTGCTGAGTCTCCTGGACCTTACATTTGCCATCTCCCCTCTGGGTTTGTCTGCTTGATTATCTGACCGACCACCTTTGTATGTATATTGCTCATGGATCCTCCAGCACTGTTGTTGTACCAATGCAGTTGGGTAGTAGGCAGGTTGGCTGGACCTGATCATTTTAAAGTCAAAGGGTGCAGCAAACAGACTCCTAATCTTGTGTTTTTCGGTTGTGGACAGGCTTAAAAAAGAAAAGAAAAAAGACGTTGCGCACAAACCTAATCAGATGCCTGGTATTGCTCTTACTAGAGCGTTACAGAGCTCCATTGTTTGGACATACTGATATGCTATCCATTTATACTTACGTCACTTACACTTTGATTAGCTGATTAGCCTAATGAGAATAGTCAAAATAAACTAAAGAAAGTATTTGATATATAGCCATCTTTTGATTCACAAAGATTTGATTTACTGAGCATCTCTGTTAAAAGTCTGTGATTTAACCATACACTCCTCTGCAAGTCCTTCAGCAACACACATCTACAAACCCAGGCTGCAGCATCAAAGCAGTCAGGCTTGATATCTCATTTAATCTCTCTCTCAGTAGAGGCTGAATCGTATAATAAGTAACACTATGATGCTGGAAAGAGGAACCGATAGTTTCAAAGCCTTGGTTACAAGAAGGATGGATACAATTTCTACCGAAGCCTTCTTACAGGCAGATTAAAGGCTTATGCTATGCTTTTCTTGCTTTTCTTGCTTTTTACTGGAGAGAAGACTTTCTGCTGTATAGAAATCCATTTTTTACGTCAGCTTTTCTTTTATTGATCGTCACTATAGAGATTAACAAATTGTTTCCAACCACAGGAGGAGATTTCAAAGAGACGTACACGGGAAGAAATAATTGAGAAAATATTGCTGTTTTTTTTTCTTCCAATGTGAAACGGGAAACAAAAGGGATTTTCAGTGTCACTTGTCAAAATGACTTTATTGAGTCGGGGAGGAAACTTTGAAAGAGTGGGCTCTAACAAGTGCTTTGCACATTGATTTTGGAGAGTGATCCTCAATGCAGATGCTTCTGACAAGTCAGTGCTTGCAGCTACTCACTGACGTCACTTGTCAAGGTTCACCAACATACAACAACACTGATGTTTCACGGCCTGGCTCACCTGAAGAACTTCCTATTTAAAGATCAAGTGTGTTGGCGTTTTTTTTCCTTTTAATTTTAACTCAATACTAGTTCATTCAAGTTAAGTCAATAATACTGATATGGTGGTGGGAATTTAAACCGTTTCACCTGTATTAAATGCAAAAAGAGGTTGCAAGCTCTATCTGTAAACCTGCCTTTGAGAGAGAGAGAGAACAAAGTGGGTGTTCTAACACATCAGCAGGGTCAGGGCCATAAACAAACCCTGCGTTCCAATACCCATATTATCTTCTATTTAGTATGGTAGAAAAAAAGATTAAGGATGTCCAAATTCTTGTGGCGAGATTGAGTATGGCTGAAAATACCCGGATGTCTACTACATCCGGCTGAGATTTTTAGTGCTGAAAACAGCATCCTATTTGGGCGATTCTGACCCACAACCCAGTGTGCACTGGAAGTGACGTCACATCACATTACAGCGACTGTAATTAATTGCACCGCCTCACCTATTTGAAAGCCATGATTTATCATTTCCTGTTCAACTTAATGTTCAAGTTCATTAAGTTAAATTGTATGCCCCCTATCTGAAACTATATCTTAGGTCTTTGGGGTTTCTCTGCCATTTCCATGTTCACAGTGGTTGGTCATGGTGCCATTGTCATTTACTGTATATTCCTTTCAGCAAGGTAATCTTCTCACTCAGGACCTGATTATACAACAGTGGTACATTTATCTGCACCACAGGGTTGCAAGTTCTTATTGGCCTCTACAGTTAGAGCAGCTTGGCATCAGCTCATGACAGATTACTGGAGAACATTACAAATCATTTAGCATCACTGTGATTTGTATGACATTGTAATTGTATGTCAAGTCCACTATAGGAATATTCTGAGGGAACCAAGAACCCTCTGAAACTGGGGATTGAATTTATTTTTTTCTTCCTTGACAGGGTTGAATATATTCTTCTCAGCCCAGTGCTTTTCAACCAATGATTGACATTACATTAGCATCGAAGTGACTCCCTGCTGCAGATGACAAATTTGACATATGTACCCGTTTAGAGTGTACATTTGTGGGCTCATGGCTTGAAATCTATTGTTTTAACCATAACATTTTTGTAATTAATTTAGCAAATCATCAGACGTCAGAGCTCTCGTCGGGCAAATACACGAGCCTCCATCAATGGTGATTGTCTTGTTCCAATGCACAAGACATCTTTCGGTCAGTCTGTTTTTTCTGCAAAGGGGGCAAAACTGTAGAACCTCTTGCCCACTAGTCTAAAACTAGAGACTAATAGCAACACTTTTAACAGAGAACTTAAACAACGGCTCAAATCAACAGTGCTCACACAAATAATTTACAACTGGTTTATTGTTTGATCATGCTGCCTTTGTTTTACTCTACGTAGCCTATATATATTTGACTCATTATATTGCTGCTCTGTACTCTATTGTATACTGCATTTTTAATCTTTTAATTATCATTGTTTTATCAGTATTTGATCTTGTTTCTGTTTTGTTTATTTTATTTTGTTGTTTTAAAAAAAAGCCTCCTGTGGACAGGTGTTGTAAACTAGCATTTATGCTAACACACTGTAAACAATGCATCTGGTTCGTCCAATGAAATTGTCATGTCCACTCCAAATAAAATCTACTACTACTACTACTACTACAAATTAATTTAAAAAAATCAGAACATGCAGCATATTTATGTGTTCTGTTTTCTACTGTCATTGACACACACTCCCAGTCACTGGTGTCATGTCCATCCCAGCACCTCACACCTTGTCTTGTGCCAATGAAGGAACTAGTTTGCCCGCTGTGTGGCAAAAAGTAAGTTAAAGTAAGTTTTGATTAAAGTTGGCGTGTAGCATGTTTAACTTTCCCATTTGTTACTATTACTGCTAATATGAAACAACCTTTCACTCATCATCACCACTGTTTCCCTGTACAGATCATCACCAGTATCATTTGTGCATGAGGTTCTTGCACAAGGCCAATTTGATTTAATTATGAACAGAAAACATGGAACTTTACATTGATAAAAGGGTACAAATCTCCCAAAGTTTGAAAGTTGCCACATGACATGGCTCAGTCAGTACCCAGGTTAGAAACATTCATACCTGATCATGTAAACTGGAAGGGTCAGCACTGCATCTCATTACATCAAAAAGACTAAGGTGTCATCTACAACATGCAAATACAATAGATCATTTAATGGATTTTTTATTAACTTAGGCAAGCAATACTTACAGTATTTCTGCATGAGCTCCTCCAAAGCTCCAAGGTCCATTTCGTAATACGTGACTACCGAGCTGGAGGCATGCATAACGCTATTAACATGATAACGCTTTGTAGTGTCATTTTAATTAAGACCAGCCAAGATCTTATTTTGGCCATCCCTTGAGGTCCAGAAAACTCATAGCTTGTACAAGAAGATTTAATAAAGTAGCACAGAGTCCTTAAGAGAGATGTTTCTGTACATTGCTTATCTGACTCTAAACTCAAAATCATAGCTTTGTATCTCAATGGGACCACTTTCTCAAGGTTTCAAGCCAACTGATTGCCATAAGTTTGACTGTGTCATACTTACAGTTTAATTGAAACATCATCTGAGGGTGCAGGAAGTTCAAGATGAGAGATGTCTAGATTTAAAAAAAATGTTAATCAAAAAAATTAATTAAAAAAAATGTTACATTCAAATTCCATAATCTGCCGTAGCAGTCACATTTCACTAATTGAAAAATCACTCTGCACACTCTCTGTCATGTAGGATCAGTGACGGGCAACTTACATAATTACTACAACATTGACTCACTACATATTACTCTATGAAGAAGTAAATACATTCCTTTACTAATAAATCACGGCAAAGGTAATTTGTTGTATTAATCGTAACATTTCTTTCAGCTGAGTTAAAGAATGTGTAGTTTTTATAGGTAGAGTCAGTGATTCTGGAGAATTGTTGTTGTCACATCACTTTTTTTTTCAAAATAATTGAATATCTCCTCACAATTCTAAAAATGGTCAGCTAGTCTAACGTTTTTTCCCCAGTGGCTGAAGGCAGCACTCCAGGAGACCATTCCTCACAGGGTTCACACACCCTCCAACTCTGAACAATAGCGTAAAGTAGACTTACTAGTTCTGAACATTAGCATGTAGATGTCATCTAATCGCTGAATTTCCAATACATTATTTAACATTATGGTGACACATGACAAAGTGATTCTTCATTCTCCAACAATGATGGCCAAAGAATTTTGTCCAAATATCCAAAACAAGTTTATTCAACCTCTTCAAATTCCTTCTTTTCAGCTTTACCAGAAATGAAAGCCAACTGTTGTCACCAATACCGTTCTTGTTGTCCTCTCAGTCACTGTTACATGTTTCACCCCCTGATGGCCTCACAGACTTGAGTAAATGTTTTGATGAATGTAGCTGCCCTTTAACAGTAATACCTCAAAAGTCAGACCTGATCAAATTGATACTAACTATCCACCCTTTCCAGGTCATTTACCACAATGAAATGTTACAGCTCTGGGGTTGATCTTTTGGTGCATTGCAGAAATACCCCCTTGCAACATATTGTCACTGAGCACATGTTTCAGCTTCGAAGCCAATGTCCTCCCTTCCAAGTTTCTTTGACCGAGTACACATTTCTTCGCAGCTACTTGAGAGAGTGTGCCTTGGAGCGTCTTGGAGTCATAATGCAGAATTTAACTGTGATGACATTTCTTCCTCCATAAAGGGATCCACCCAAAACTTTTATAAAACAAAATTATGACCTAAAAATCATCCACACAATGATGTTTGGTGGCTTTTTAAAATAATATAATTAGATTCTTATTAAACATTCCCTGCAGATATTCCCACTCGCCCAACGCATACCTTAATGTTGCAGCTTGGCAGATTCTTTACAAAAAAAAAACTTCTATTATGTGCCGCTTGCCTGGAATACCCAGAGGATTTCATTCAACGTGATGTCTTATGGACGTGACAAAGAGGCTGCCAAGTATTCTCCACTGTTAAGCAGTGCAACTCACTTTTGTCAGCCTTTTAATTTGAAAGTTGTGGGCGGTGGAAGAGGCGTTTTGAACATGGACCACTTTTTTGTGGATATTTATGTTTCTGGCTTGGCATTAGCTATTCCAGCCCCTAACACACTCATGATACACCATTGTTATTCCCTGGTTCAAGTCTGCAGTGCAGTGCTGGTGGGTTGTGCATCCAAGATTTGGCAGAGCCCCCTCTCATTATTTGCCTGTTTAAAAATAAATATGTATTCATATCCAAACCAAGATCCCAATGCTGGCATCAAACATTAGACGTTTTGAATTTCATAGGTTCAGATAAATGTCAGAATGTAACCCCACTATCCCTAGCTCACACAGTCCTGTCAGTGTAGTGTATCGTTGTTTACTGCACAATAGCTCTGTTTAAATTTGCATGACTCATTCATTCAGTCATGCTAAGTGTGATATGTCCACTAACATGCTTGTTACTATGTTTAATCTGGCGATGAAAAGAAAACTTGGTTATTTATCCTGCTGATAGGATTTTTCTGGATGACTAAATCGTTCTTCATAACTGATGCGTTTTGTGTCCGCCTTAGTGGCTTCACTCTGTAATGGACAGGGGAAAAAGAGTACTCCACCGAAGCGTCAAATGTATCTTTGATGATTTCTATTAATGGAAATCCAACTTTTTGATTAGTCTTAATAGGATATCGTCTACAGTTTTCTGACAACATAACTTCAAGCCTCAGTGGGTTTCACTCCATTTCATCCCATTTGATTTATGTAATTTTTCCCAGAATCTAACCATAGTTAAATCTTAGTATAAAAGAACATTTATTTTCCTTCTCCTCGCATTTAGTTTTCTTTCTGTTGATTTTTTTTTAAATAGGGTGTACCCAGGCCACAATGTCGACATTGCCAGTGTAGGCAATGTCGGTCAGGTCAGGTCAGGTCAGGCCAATATTGGTATTTGGTCTTAAAACAAATTATTGAAGAATTTGAAAATGTGTTCCTGATGGTCGGGGGATCACCAACATAATTACAGTTTACGCTTCGGAGAATGCATAAATGTCCAGTTAATGTTGAGGTGTTGAGAAGTTTTCACTCAAAACATCAAATATGAACCTGTTGTCAGAGAAAAAAATCAGGGGATCACCAAAGTCATTCACATACATGAATTTGTTTCTAAAAAAATTGTGTCTAAAAAGAAATTTGGCTCAACAAAAGCTGTCCTCTGAAGCTAATGGTGATCAGGCAGATGAGGACATCAGATCTGTGTGGGAAAATGAGGAGAACCTCAAATAAAAAAACGAAACAAACCCATGAATGCCATATTGCCATCGTGTTTATTCTGCACTTTGAAGTTTGACTGGGTCTCATTTATTTTCCTCATCTAGTTTCGTCCTTTTACCCTGCGATGGTTTAATGACACCAGACTGGAGAATCAGTGACAACATCTTTTCACCTTGTTAAACAAACTCATTCATTATACTTAATATAATGAATATGAACTAATACTAGTATAACATCCATGGATATAAATGCCAATTCATTTGCATTTGAATGGAAACCTGTCTTTTTGTCAGGGGACCAATAATGTCTTTATCAAAACATGAGGAAACCCATCCAGCAGATGATGACATATTTTACAGAATAAGTGAAAATGTTGACCTTCTGATGACATTTCAGAAAATGTCAAACGGCCACCAAATCCATTTGGGATTCAACCTCTGGGGACCATGCATATCAGTATAACATTTTGAGTGGGGTGCTTTCAAACGAGCATCAGTGTTTTGCAGTCAGAATAATTTGCATCATTTTGTCAGGCATTAAACGGAAAGGAGTTAGGGACCCTGCACTCCTGCACCACAACAGGTAGTTGATCCCGGCCCCAGTTGGTAGAACTGATTCAATGAATGACTCATCACTGAATGGTAGTCCTCTATCTAGTTGTAAATGCACGAAGAGATGTGAGCGATTGTGTTAGAATCTATAAAGTCGCGATTGAAGTGGCTCCCCGCAGCATGCTGGTTATGTCTCACCGCCGGCTCACTAAAGCTGTGTTTAATCACTCTGAAGAACTCACTGAAGAATAATAACCTTCTGTTGAACTTGTGCCCCTCTTGTTGTTTGGACAGCCATGTGTATCTTTTGTTGCCTTTGCATGCTTTGTATTTTCTCTTTTGTCAAGAGACCATGGCTGTCCTCAAGAAATAATACACTTTTACCCACATTAACTTTCCAAACTTTTTTACATTAGTACTTTACTAGCCCCTTGAGTGACAAATTGCCTCCGGATAGCCGCGTATGAAAACAGCAGCTGATTATTGGTTATTTTCTGATTGTGCCAGTGCTGTAATTGATTGAACACTGTGTAAGAGGGCATGACAAGTTGATAGGGCAAAGTTAGCTGTTGAATTAGCTGGGGGTAAAGGCACTTCATCGACAAATCTCACTTCAATAATCAGCCGAGAAAGTTTCCTGGTGTGCATGTATTATTAATGAAAAAGAAGGTTAGAATTATATAATTTAAAGAGCAAGGCTCCATTCATCTATATCTGTAATGAGGACGAAGTGGTTTCTTAGCGTTAAATTAAACCCATCAGGGTTGTTAAGCATATGAAGCCTTGTAATCCAGGCAAAGTGCATGACAGTAAGGTTTTTTTTTTCTTCCACAGGCTAATAACCAGCAATTTGCCAAGGAGATTATACAGCTGTCTTCTTGTCCTTTAAAGCAATAGTGCGTAATTTCCATCGCCCCATGAATAGTTAATAAGTCATTACATCAACACTGTCGCTGCATCTTTTTATTTTATTTTTATATATTTTTTTTTGGCATTTTTCTGCTTTATTGATAGTGTAGAGACAGAGTTAAAATGGGGCAGAGAGGGGAGTGACATGCAGAGAACGACCGCGGGCTGGAATCGAACAGGGTCCGCTGCTGGCCGAGGGCCGAGGCCCATGGGGGGGACGCCCTACCAACTGAGCTAAGGGCGCCCCCAGTGTTGCCGCATCTTAATGAGGCAAGCCTTCAATGATTGTGCATGGATTTTATACCTTCTGCTTTACGTCCAGGTTTTTTCTTGGCAGTAGAAACAACAACTGAAACCGGCACCAGTTTGAAAACTTCTGCCAAACTGAGAAATACAGAGAGTTTCGTGGAGGGAGGCTTGATCTACTATGTGTCAACTCGTTTGGCAATGGCTTGCATACCTACATTCATATATATAAAAAAAATACGCATTAGCTTTAAGGTTCCAGACTGGAAATAATTTCTTGCAGATTTGCCAAAAATAAAATCACATGTTTTACCACGTCTCCACTCCTGAGATTCTTTTCTATTAAGATATCGCAAGTTTTTGCGATATCTCGCAAACCGAATTTTTTTTCTCTGCTTTTTTTTTTTTACAAATTTTTTTCCTCCATGTCCCTTGCGGGGCTCTGTAAAATTCCGACTTCAGTAGGCTTATGAAGACAGTAAATGTTCTATTCTCCTATGTGGAGGGGCTTAGGGAACTGCCTGGGATAGCATGAAAGGGAGAAACAGCTGCTTTTATCCACAAAAAAGCCCGCAACATGAAAGTATTTTTCTTTTTGCGGCGTGTGGTTGTCTGCCTTTGCCCTTACACTGCATCTGCAAGTATGGAGAGGCTGAGGGGGTCTGAGGAAGCCTTGGGAAGTCCCTGATGAGCAAGGGAATAATCTGTGTATGAGACGGCAGCAACAGCGACTTCCCCTGAAATCCCATTTCACAGCAGCGGCGAGAAAAAAAAATGGAAATATTCTCTACAAAAGAAGAAAAGGTATTAAATGCAACTTGACAGGCGAGAGCATCCAGTGAGTAAGCGAAAGGTTTGGAGCACACCTTCAGGAGGGAGCTAATGCCGTATATGTTTTACCTGTTCTATTCAGCAGCCTGTCAGAAAACAATGGATGCCTCGTCCGACCTATTACTCCATGCAGGGAAGCACTGCAATCTCAGCCCAGATGGAGGGATGATGATGAACCCATGTATATTGGATAAGCTGCCATTTGATCAGGGTCTGTGAATGAAGACACAACATTCCATTCAGGGCCATATGAATTTGAACATGCTTGAATATCTGACGTTGAAGGTTAACTGAGATGAATAACCCATCTTTGTGATGTCCATGACCCTTTTTCAAATCATGATGACGTTACTATATCCCCCGAGGAGAAATATTCGACCATTTAGCACATCGAGCGATTTAAGGAGAAGGTATGTTCATTTGAATGGCAGGGAGACTAAATCACATGGTAAAATAATACAGAATCTGTGCAACTGATGGAATTCAGCAACAAACCCAACTCTTGAAAATAAAAAAAAAACGTTTGTGCCTGGGCCTGAACCCGGTTTGGGAAATGTGCAACCCAAAGAAAAAGCTTTGGAGCTACGTTTTATGCTTCATCATAACCCACTACTCTACACAGCAGACTTGTGTAGGCTCTTGACTAGGGGAATGTACAATCAAATTGCTCCCTCTGCGTATAAAGAACACACACGCATCGTGACTTGCTATTGGTTTATCTCTACAGCAGAGAGAAGGCCAGCAGGGAGTTTTGGGGGGATGACGAATTACATCAATCAAAGACGGAGTTCGAGTGAGGAGCGGGTTGGAGTTGAACATGATGCTGAGTGGAAGGATGGTCCAGGGAGAGTGTTACTCTGCTCTCTGCAGGCTTTATGTTCAACTGTGGTAATCTGTTGTGAAAGGAGCAAGTGTTGCTTTGGACTGATGCCTTGTGTTTTCACTGGAGACTGGGAAGAAGAAGAGCATGGGGGTCGGGGTAGGGAGATTGGTTTAGGTGGTTCGGTGGGGGAGACTATGTTATGAAACAGGATGTGAAAAGGCTTTTTTATCGCTAAAGGGGGCTTGGGTCCCTCACTCCAAGCCACCATGTCACCCCTGTGTCTGAACTTATTCCAACAGCCGCGCATCCAACACCAAAACACAAGACTATAGGCCGCGTAATGTATGGTATAAAGGCGTATAGAGGCCATCCTGTGACTGCAGAGGTCGCTCATGGCTACCACATCATCTGACCAGATGTTCCACATGTACTGTGATCTATTCAGTTTGAGGGTGAGTAACTTCTAGTAGAAGGCTGCTTGCGCGGTTGTACCAGCTTACCATAACTCTAGTTTTGGAATCAGTTCATCCTATTATTAGCCAACACTGCTGCACTATTAATTAACCAGACAACTAGTAAATGTGTTATAGCCTACAGTATAATTGCTTTACGCATCCGCTGCTGTGTGCTAACTTAAAAAATGCATGAAGATCACGCTCACCATTTGATACAAAATAATGCTGGCGATACTGACTTGCAGTTGCCATTAATTGGCGGTTATTTTGCCTTTTTTGTTATTATAGTGTAATTTTTGGCAAATTCTCTTCATCGTGATTAGTGAAGATGGATGCAAGATGATGAGAGAACTAATGATAGAACTTGGACAGGACAGTGAAGCCGAGAAACAGGACTGATTACTGAGTCTATTTGAGAAGATTGTGATGGTGACACAAAGAGACAGACTGATTGTTGCACCCTGCCAGCACTTCCTTCCTACCCAACAGGCCAATCAGCACATCAGTAGGTGTTGTTTGGATCCACAGTGGCGTGTTTCTGTGCAGAAAATGTAGCTACGAAAAGTGCCATGGCAGATTAAAGCCCTCAGAAATAAGATGGTGTCATGCAACGCTGCTGCTCATTTTTTCTGAAATGTGTTCTACGTCTATTAGGTGTCACGGTAATCTGCCATCACTCTGGTGTTCTTTCATTGCACTTCAGATCGCTTGTCAGTCAAACTTTACTGGGGATTCTTATTTTTTTTTTTTTAACAAATTTGAGTTCCTGTCAAAATTCTATTACAGTAACCTATTTGTATGCCAACACATTTCTCTACTTTTTATGTCAACTACTTAAACTATTCCTGTTACTTCCAAGATGAATCCACTGAGGCTATGTTGACTTCATATACTACATGGCAAATGTATTTTGGTGGATTCAGAAATTCTGGCTCAAGTTCTTCTACCATACTGTGCGTGCGCGGAAGAAAAAAATCTAGTTTGGTATTATTAATCCAGGCTGTGTGATTTTGACGACAAATGTTCTCCAGAATCACTGACTCACCTTCAAGTAAGACATCGCCAACGACATTTAAATGATTAATTTAATAATGTAACTGATGAGCACATTACAAATGCCAACTGTAATGTTAGCTTTTCGAAATCATACAACCTATCTACTCCATTTTACATAATATAGCACATTCTGTTTTTAGGTTGTGAGAGTGCTTGGACCCATCCATGGTATGGAATTGGTCAGAGGGCAAAAAACACCCTGGACAGGCTGTCAGTCCATCACGGTGGCTAACGCTCAGAGACAGAACAACAACTTCACACCTACAGGCAGTCCAAGTATAACCTGCATGTGTTTGCTCTGTGGGTGGACACCAAGGCTGCTGGGTTCACATGACGAGTTGGGAGGTGACAGTGCTACTGGGCCTTTGACCCAACTTAACTTCCACAACAAAAACAATATCAAACTACGTAATCTTTTGTTGTACTTAAGTTACTTTATCACAAGTGTCCATTGTAAAGAGTCGTAGCCGTAATAGGATGTCCATGGTGGCTAATTTGCAACATTAGAGATACAAAATTAAGTTTACATCTTCTACATTGACATATACATTTTTTGCAACTGTGTTGGGACCATGCAACTGCATCTGGTGACTTAGTATGGCAGAGGCCATCTTCAGCTCAGCGGTGGGCATTCAACATGTCATCTCCTTATTCTTGATAGGCAGCCTGGTGGGCAGGTGTGTCGGGTCTGTCAGGGTGCATTCTGGAAAATTGAGTCCAATGCTTCCATCTGGGGAAAGAGGGACCCTACATACATAAATATGAATGATGTTTGCGTGTGTGTGTGTGTGTGTGTGTGTGTGTGTGTACACAGTGTGAGTTTATTTGTGCTTGCCACTGAGGCAACTAAAATAATATCCTCCTGTCATTATGATCATGCTGCTGGCGCACACATAAATAAGAAGGATGAGTTGTTAATATCAGTGGCATGTGTGATTTTGGTAGGATTCTAAGGATATATCTTTATCTTTCTATTCCTTCTCACTGTCAGGGCTGAGTGGATAGCAGCTGTTTGGCAGGTTGGAGAATCGAGGTCTCATCCGAGTGTGTATGGGTGAAGGTTTAGACAGCCAAAAGTTACATTGTCTGGGGATTTACAGAGACGGATGGAGTGAGAGGAGCTGGGGCTCTTGACACACATTCTGGTGCTAAAGGGGCTTTATTCATTATCTCAGACAGCAAAACATTGACAAACAGAAAAGATGAATAGCTCTGCCGCTATCAGTGTATGCTAGGAAATCAATTCCATGATGAATGGAATTGAATAAGTTGTGCTTTCTGTATTCTGAATTCTGTTCCAATTTGTATCATTCGGAACATTTATTTTCTTTTATGTCCATGTTTTATCACATCAGGCTCTCCGATATAATTAATTTTTTATTTATTTCATGTCTCACTGCTGTCGCCATTTATGTCACTGCACAGACATACAGTACTTTGAAAAACACACACAGCCGCCCACTCACGGATGCAAAAGCGTTTGGGAATGTAATGAGGGTCACACAGGGCGACCCAGATTGATAATGCAGTAAGCCAGAGGCGGAGGGCTGTCATTATGCAGTTACTATCATGGCTTTCCCTTCCATGGCTGTTGCCTGTTGAAACAACATGCTGGAAGCCATGTGAGTGAGATTTTATGCAGCATAGCAACAGTGTGCTGGGAGCGAGTTACCCCGCTGTCTAAGCTGATTTGACACAGTCAGGTGAAATAAGTCCTGAGTTTTTATACGGAAGACTCTCCCTGTGCTATTTTATTTTTGTAGGACAGAGACTCACTTCACAACTCATTTTGACTGACTGAAGTGATTAAAACATATGTTTCCAATGTATTTCTATCAATGGCTGGTCATTTGTTTAATACACCATTTCCTCTTTTTTATTTTTTATATTTATGTATTACATACATTTCTAACATTCAAATAAAGCCTAAATGTTGCTATGCAACTAATATATAGCAAAGATATCAATTTTGATATTCATTTCACACTTTCCAGCCATGTATCAGGGCCATAGGGAAATGAAAGTGTGGTTCAGAGATTCTTTCAGGCCATCATGAGGTTATAATTATGATGTTTTTGTCCAATGAATACCTTGAAAAACTAATACCATTAATATCAGCTGTACTTTGTCTTCAGTGCTAATTTACAAATGTGAGTATGCTAACACAACTCTAAACGTGGTAGACCTTGTTGTCATATGTGCATAAGTAGGCTACAGCTTCAGAGAGCTCAAAGGAAGTCTGTGGAATGCTTTTAAACTCTGTAGTTTTGTTCTACAAAGTGCAATGAGTGTGTCTCGCTACGGCGAACAAAGCTATAGGCTAATGGATTCACTTTACATGTAGCATTTTATCATCAATAAGTCATAACATTCATCTTGAGACGTTTCTATAATTAAGATATACAAGCAAGGTCATCACCAATGAGAAAACGGAGTCCCACAGGCTGACATAATATAGCGGGAAAGCTATAGCCAGATTGCTTCACGACAAAAGGAGGTTGCATTAAACTATAGTGCACAACTGCTGTCACCTCATGAGGAATTCTGAGGAATTACAACAACACTGTAGGTGAATCTACATTGGGTAAGCCTTATGGCGCATGGATTTACTTGTTTTTTTTCTCAGCAGTAGAATCAACAACTGAAGCTTTCGTTGGCACATCTTGAGCTCCTGCACCAGTGTCGGGGGGCAACAGCAGTTTGTAAACGCTGCCATACTGAGAAATACAAAAATTATATGGTGGAGCTGATAGGCTTAATCAACTCATTTGACAATAGCTGGAATGTAGCCCACATTCATTTGTCTGAAAAAGTGACACACTATGGCATAAATAGCACAACAGAAAGACGATACTCAACGCTGGCATGAGACTAAAAAACACAAACAATTATCTTGACCCAAGTCGATTAACTTGTTCACAGCAATGAACGTATACCACGATTTGTTTCAATAACATGGGCTCACTGATGCTTCTAAACACGTAGCACATTCCCCGCTAACGATGATTGACTCATGGATGTGTGGATATTTAATGAGGCTTGTATGATAAGAAAAGCGGGGCCATCTAGCAGCTATAGGCTATTCCCTTGGCCTCCTCGTCACACACTACAGCGGTGCACAGAGTGACAGAGGGGACTCTGCAAGCATGTGGAGATGAATGCCTTTCTGCCTCTGCACATGGCCTGATCTATGTGCTTCAGCCCCCTCTTACATCATGGCACGTGCCCCTGGGCTTTCTCTCCACGGAGCAAGCGTTCCTCTATTTAGAGCTCCTGATTTATACACAAACACACACACACACACACACCACTGGGGGAATACGCAACGAGTGTTCTCTTCCGTCTAACCCAATTGCCAGCAATATAATCATCCCACACTTCAATGTCCCTTTATGGATAGCATTCAGAGACAAAGAGGTGAAAGACAATCTCATGGGAAGCAAACAATCACTTGAAAGCCGTAAGTGAATTGGAAAAAGGTAGAGATGGATGGTTTCAAAATATTCTGGAAACAATTAAATTTGACATTTCAAGGTTTTTTTAAAATAATCAAAAGAGGGATTTTTTTTGTCACTTCTTAATCTTTTGTTTTGTAATTTACCTCGTTCCACGCTGCCATTTTAATCTCCCGTTCTTTTCTTCCACTCAGCATGGCTTTGTAAGATTAGCTCAGCAACTCAATTAACTGCCTGCAGATTCCCCGAAAACAGTGCGAGCGAGTTTGTGAATAGTACAGACTCCACCTGGTAAACGCACCGCGGGGGTAGAACAACGAAAAATAATTCTCATTCCTTGCTTTTTCTCCACCTCTTTCCCTCTCTCTCTCTCTCTCTCTCTTTCTTTCTCTCTCTGTGTCTTTGTTCTCAGGTTGTTAGAGAGCTCCATGCTCAACGCAGAAGTGAAGGAAGGCGAGATTCTGCCTCCCACCATTCAGAGGCTGATGAAAGGATACAACAAGTACCTCAGGCCTTTCTTTGACAGTAAGGGATAAAAACTGCAGACATATGCACAGCCATTGAAACGACAGAGGAGCGCCAAGGGGAAAAATGTGTGTTTTACAGAGAAAACGAGGGGAATCATATTGCAATTTTGTGCCCGCTCGTCCCTTTCTGAGTTATAATGCGCTGACATGCACACATTTGAATGAACTGCTCATGTATATTAAAATGTGAGATGAAGTCAGATTTGTCTTTGAAATTGGTCCGTGCCATAATTACTTTGGGTGCGATGAAATGTTAAGAAGGAAAATACATGCTAAAGAAGCGAGACACAAATACTCATATGAGGCCAGTCAAAGTGTATTTCACATACTTAGATAATTGCCTAATCCAACAATAATAATCAATATAAAATTTAACAACTTTATATCAACTTTTCTTCTCCAAAATATGAGCTGTTAATATGTGTTGTGATCTAGGTTCCAATCTTCAGCTTGGCAACAGTAAAATAAATTCTCCCTCAGTGTTGGCTTTCAGAGGAATGATGCTATGTAATTCCCTGCAAATCCCTTGATAGTGTAATTGTTCTGGGCTCGGGAAATCCATCGCAATGGGATTACGGTTTGTTTACTCGCTGTATGATCTGCAATAACACCTCAGACTTTTCCAAGTGCCATTCAGTGTAATCACTTCTCCTCCTTTCTAGGAACTACAATTTTCACCCACACATTCAGTATAAGTTCAAATATTTTTCACATTTTGCTGCAAGGTATGTAGGGTTTCACTGCTTGTCTGCTTGTCAGTGCCATCCCACTGACCACACAGCCCCAGGCACGGACAGTATAGGTGTTGCTCAATACTGTCTGGTCAGGCATATTAGATGCAGTTTGCCCCCTTACTCCATAATTAATCATCATTGCTAACGCTCAAGTAACCTCAAAGGATTGGCTTAACCTCATGGCTAATACACTTATTAACTTTCTTGTCAAGAGGTAATTAGTAACACTTATATATGTTGCCCTATAGAATGCTAATTATAAAGCTACAGCCAACAGACTGAAAAGTAGGGGGAAGCAGCTAGCCTGGTTCCTGCATAGGTAACAAAATCCAGCAACCAGTAAACAGATATCACAACACTTTATGTATGGCTTAAAAGGCTTAAGTTGGATTTTTTTTCTGATTGCTTGATGTTATGTCAATACTTATACTGCACTTTCTTTCAGAAGATGGATACAGCAATTACACACACACACACACACACACACACACACACACACACACACACACACACACACACACACACACACACACACACACACACACACACACACACACACACACACACACACACACACACACACACACACACACACACACACACACACACACACACACACACACACACACACACACACACACACACACACACACACACACACACACACACACACACCCCTATCTGCAATATGACAACAGGCTCATTAATCTTTCTCAGAGAGATAAAGATTAATAATTGGGAGAGAAGGAGAATGGGAAGATGAAAGACAGCAGAGCGGCTAAGTTACCCCTCTTTGATGGTGAGTCAGGGAATATACTGGTCCCCTCTAGGAGAGTCACACTCCACAGACTGCAGCTGTTGATGTGCCAGCATTGTGGGCTCTGTTGTTACTTTTGCTTTATCAGACTTTATTAGTTCATATTCCTGTGCCTCCTCAATGTACCGCGTTGTATAACTTGTTCACATGTATGCATTTACACTCACAGGCAGGCACACACTAAAGCACATTCAAATGGTGAGGATTGGGCAAGTGTGTATAAACACAAAAGTTGAAATATCCAGACTTTTATAATTGGTTTCTTCTGTGCTTTATAGATGGTCCTGTAACGGTGGCTATGAGCCTGGACATTGCCAGCATTGACACCATCTCAGAGATCAACATGGTAAGAAAAGTTTTTCTATGCCCGGCCTATACCGATCACTGTAAATCAACAACAATAACAAAACTACACCAGGGAATGAGGGCCAAATCCACAAAAAGGATTGAGCTGCTTTTGCAGTCGCTAAATCTGTACCAATGAGAGAAAAATATAGTGTCCACTGTCCAATTCACAGAGCATGCCGAAGGGGGAAAAGCGCGCAAACAGCACTGCCAAGCAGACAGCGCCCTTGGTGTTTCAACCCAATTTGCATTAGGGGATATTAAAATTTCTGTGCAAAATTGCCCCCTTCCTATGCAAATAAGAATCTTTGCAAATACCATCTAACTCGCAATGACCAGCGCTAATTTTTTTTAAACCACGGACAGTTTGAGTGTGCTATTTACACACTAAGGGCCGGTTTCACAGACAAGGCTTAAGACTAGTCCGAGACTAAAATGCCTGTTTGAGCCGGATTAATTCAAAGCTACTTGCACAGACTCAGTTTAAAATAGTCCTAGATTAAAGCTATTCTGGATTAAACAAAGCCACTTGCAAAATGGACGACTAGAGCTACTCTAGGTCTAAATTTGAGTTTAAATTAATCCTCCAAAGAGGCAGGTTTAACTTCAGTTTAGTGGTGTTTGTGAGAGAGCATGGACTATTTGGAATATCTAACTGAAGACCAACTCCCACTGCAGAGGCCAGCCAGAAGAGTACTTGTGGATAGGTCTTATCCAAAACATTTATTTGATGAATTTACATTTCGAGACCGTTTTCAATATGGAAAATGCACTGGAAATAACAACTTTGCTTGATTTTATTAGATGGATGCATTTAAATTGAAGATGTATTCAGCATAATACAATGAGTGTGTAAAACAATTCTGTTTTCAAATGTGCTTGTTGTGATTTAAAATACTGACACACATGAATAACAAAATGACAAAACACAACATGAACACCTTTTATTTTCTACTTATATCTTCACTGTGATTAGTAATCACAATTGTCTCAGTACTGTATCTTGTTTGAATCATAGCTCTCTCTTCCAACTACATGTCCAATTCCACCTGTAGAATTTTCATTTTCAAGTCATACTTCCTTCAGATATTGCATTTTCTGTTCATGGAATTCTCGGGCTAACTTTCAGGCAATGTCATCTTTTTTGTCCTTTGTTGAAAGGTTGTGGCAAGCTCTTCTTTAAAGCGAGATTCAGGTTTTCCAGAGTCTATCAGTGCAGATATCATTAAATATGTCAAAATTATAAATGAGAAAGATGTGAAATACCAATAATAATGAAGATAACCTGAAGTTGGTGTATTGTTCTCTTAGTAACATTTTCATTAGAACTGAATTTGTTGCAAATTGCGACCCAACTATTTATTTGCTCAGTCCCAGCAGTATGGCTTTTAGATTCAATAACCGGATGGTTTCAAACATTTTTTTTTTAAGAGATTTTTTTCAAATTCATTAAAGTTTATTGACAGGATTTTTTTAGCCTCTGCCATTGTTTTTTCTCATAAGCAATGGTGTTTCTGCTCCACTCCGGGTTTTTATGATCACTCATGGGCAGGTGTTTACAATCAGGCTTACTTACCTTACTCCAGGACTTCATAGTCTCAGACTAACTAAGCCAAATTTAAGCCATATCCATGAAAGTGACTTAAACGTCCCAGTTTAACTAGTCCACATTAAGGCCTACTCCTGGCTTAATCTAGGCCCTGTCTGTGAAACCGGCCCTAAGAGAGAGAAATTGTGCAAATTTTCTCTCTCTCTTTCTCTCTCCCTATCTCGTCAAGGTTTGTGAGCATAGAATGATATTGAATTTATGTTGAGTCATATTATGGGCATAATCAACGGTCAGGGGGGAAATGGGTTGTGTGCCGACATATGTGGACGTGAAGCAGATTATACATTCATCAACATCATATCGTTGCTGTAAAGAGCACAGTGCTGCCTGAAACACATGGGAGAGATCAGTTTACTCACAATTGGTGGGCAAATCACACTTAGCTGCCAAACTTTGTGGGCATGTTAGCGCCGGCATATAATTAGTGCAAATTATTTTGTGGATATGATGCTAAAACGGGTGCTATTTCTCCACAAATCCTGGAGACATAAGCACACAAACTCTTTGTGGATCCAGCCCTAAGTCTTTATGTAATGACTAGGGGGGGGGGCGGGTGGGACACAGGTGCGGACCCAGGGGTGTCTGAAAGTTATCCCCGGAGGGATAACCACTAAATCGCAAATGCGAATATTGGGAAGGGGAGAAAACAAAAACACACAGAGCTTTAAAGGGCCACACAGGCTACCTTTAAGCTGAAACAAACTAAACCACCACTGCCAAGCAGCTGAAAGCATACATAAGTAATTCAACAGGTTACTTTGGAACTCCAAAGCCAGAGGACACTAAGAGAGAACCTCTCACTATCCCAGAGGGCGAGACAATGAGCAGCACAGAGCACTGGGGTCTCAGGGCATATATAACCTCCTCACATCTGGGCTCAATTAGCCAATCAGTGCCCCACACACCTGATTGTAGTGAGTGAATCAGAGCCAAAATATTCCGTGTCCTCACACTTAAAGGCTGTTACATACTCCGCGAGAAGAAAGAACAAAGTTCTCGGTGACAGAGCTGCGAGAAGTTCTTTCTGGTCTGACATTACATACTTCACGAGAACTCAACTGCCGAACTCCTCACCACGGCGCATTGTTACCATGGTAATTGACTCAGTAGCGCCATCTGATTTCACTTCGCTTTCCTCATTGACTTCAGACTGACCAATCACACAATAGTTCTCGGACAAGCTGCGAGAAGAAAGTTCGGCCCGGGTGATGTGTCGAGAACAAGCTGCAAGAACAGCTAAACAAGAGCTGAGAGAAGAAAATTACGTCATTTTCTTCTCGCAGCTCTGTCACCGAGAACTTTGATCTTTCTTCTCGCGGAGTATGTAACAGGCTTAAGGCTTTGTTGTGTCTAATGTGAATCCCAATACCATTTTTGATCTATAGTTGTATTGACCTACCTGACTTTTCTGACTTAACAGGGCTCAGGGGTCAACGCCTACAATGTGACTTGTTCAAAAAAGCCTCATAATCAACTACAGCTGTAATGGTTGGTCAATTGATGTTGAAAGACCGCTAACAACATTTTTGATGATCAGTTAATCTCTTGAATTACTCTCCATCATTTCTTAAACAAGTTTTGACTCTATAACTCAATATCTTTGTGCTTCTGGCTGTTGGTTTAACAAATCAAAACAGGATGTGAAAATAACAATTTTATGTCCAGAGAAACTGTACCGGGGTAATTTTTTCAATATTTTCAGAAAATGTACTGACTGAACTAGTCAACCTATGAATTAGAAAGTTAGAAGAGCAATCGAATGAGGAAAATTGCAGCTTCATAATTAAATAATGACAAAGGCAACACTTTACAATAACAACAGTTTACCTTTTAGGGCCTTTAGCTAGGCCATTGCACTCAGCTTGTTGCCACATAACAGAACAAAAATCAGGACTTTCAGAATAGATCTTGTGTACAAAATAGTTCAACCACTGAATTAGTGTTCTTCAAGGACCAGAACGGCTTAGGGACACGGACGCCATCAATACCCAGAAAGAAAGACAAAAGCATGATTAATGAAATACAAATGTACCCCAAGGAGAAGCTTGGTTTGCAAACATCTCACTAGATTATTGACACGTTTGATGATAAAGTCTAATTAGCTGTGTTAAGGACCTTTGAGCCATATGACTCCCACTAGGACTACACCGCCACCATATTCCTCCGCCAGCGCTGGACAGACGAGCGCCTGGTCTTTGAGGGCAACAAGAGCCTGAGTCTGGACGGGCGTCTGGTGGAGCTGCTCTGGGTCCCAGACACCTTCATCGTGGACTCCAAGAAGTCCTTCCTCCATGACATCACCGTGGAGAACCGGCTGATCCGTATCTTTCCCAACGGGACCGTCCTCTACGCTCTAAGGTGGGATAACCAATGGGTCTGTTGGTTATTGTGTTGTTGTGTTGTATTTTTTTTTTTGCTCCAACATACAATGAAAAGTAGGCCAGGTAATGGAGGAGGAATAGTTAAGTTGAAGTTTATGTATTAGTCAATTAACACAAATGTAGATTCCAACAGGGTTGCTCACACACAAAGTGTGTCTTTCTGCATACACCACACACATGTCATTTCTCAGAGGGGGTACTCGCGCAGTAGCAGTTTGGGGTTAAGTGCCTTGCTCAAGGACACAATGGTAGAGATGGTGGGCACTGTAGATGCAATAATATCAACCACCACTTACAAGTGACACCCTCCTGTCCGGTGCCGAGGGAGGAGGAGCGGGTTGCATTTGCAATACATGTGATTTGCAAATTTGCTGTTGAGTCAATTCTAATACTCAGGTATTGTATCGTATGAGTTCAGGAGCATGTGACCCATCAATATGAAGAGCTGAGGGCTATCAAGGCATCAACATATACGTCCTGTTAGCATGTATTGTATTTGCTTCGTGTGCAAGGGGCTTAACATCTGACAAGCTCTGGTGGCAAGCCTTTGGAAGCGTGCTATGGTTTTTTTGATGAGATATCGGGCCGAGCAGACAGGTTACGGATAGAAAAAGGTTATAGATCAGCGAGTGAATTTGTTTGGCTCTTTTAAGCCCGTAATGATGGGATTTGCACATCCGACTGTTTTCAGGTCTGTTGCGTAAACCTTGGCGTGTCTATGGGTTGTATAAGAGCTGTCCATGGTCCTGATTTGACTGCCACACACTTACAGTATGTCCCTTGATCTCAGTGGCGCTGAAGTTATTTTCATGCATACACTTTGTTCTAGGTTATACTCATGTTCTGGTTGCACACATTTTTTTTTTTTATCATTTGTTTGATGTGTGTGTGTACCCCAGTCTCCATGGCCCTTTGCCTCCTCAGAGAACTGAACAGTATCCAGGGCAGTATCTGATAGGAGGACGTTTTGAGCACGGCAGCGCTTTTCACAATAGCAGACAGACAGCAAGACTGGTGGGAGTAAAACATGCGAGGAAAGATGGTCAGGAGAGGGGATGGCCACCTTTGGGAATTGGGGGTGTCGTGAAAAAAAGGACAGAGTGGAGAGAGAGCATTCCAATGTGTTGGAAAAAGGAAACGGACAGCTGTGGTAAATGTGTTAGCGCTACGTGTGCCAGCGGGAGTACATGGGAAAGCACTGAGGTGACTGGGGCTAAAGGGTGAGCAGTTAAGATTCAATTAGAATTACTGTATGCTACTTTGAATGGTTGAGGTCGGTCAAGTTCATGTGATGAAAACTATCACAAAGTCAGAAATAAGAAATGCACATTCAAGTGAAGACTATAGAGTCTTAGGCGGAGATAAGGTCTGTGTAAATTGTCAAAGTGCATGATGGATTTTCCTGGGCATCCACCTCTTCTTTTTCTCTGATATCTATAAATCGCGGTGCTAGCTTATGCTGAAATGGATGTCATGACCCACGAGTCTTCCAATGCTCAGGACAGAGTAGGACTTTGAAGCTCTGTAAAGGGGAGTTCAAAGCAACTTTTAGCAAAGTGCTGACTGCAGTGACTCCCTACTTGTTGGAAAGGATGGACACAATTATATATATCTTTTCCCTCGAGCACTGAATCAGCCAGTAAAAGGCACTCAGAGATGATGTGTCAAGGCTCTCGTCTCACATGAATCATCCAGGCCTCATGTACGCCCTGTCCTGATTAAGACGATCATTTGTTATATATGGATCACTTGACTCATGTATTGGATATATTGACGATTGCAAACAGAAAGCTTATAGAAGATGCTGTATTTTCGCTATAGCCATGTCAACAACAACATGCGTTATGTGCATCATAAGACATCTTAAATGAGAATAATATAGTTACTATTTAAATGATGCAATGGGCCCAAAAGTGTTTGTATGTTTGCATGCTTAATTTTGTCTGCTTTTACAAAACACAGGGGTCGGTTTACTAATCTTTAGAAACTGTTTACTGCGTAAGTGTCTGTGTATGTTTAATCTAATGTGTTCAAGGGCCTTTAAACTCACCTGAGTTCTCCTATTTCACAGCAACATGTGAACATTTACATGCTGAATCCATCCGGTCATGAATTTTTTAAAAGTTGTATAGTTTGTGTGTGGGTAATAAGGACGCACCATGAATCTTTAATTGACTTATCATCATACATTCATCAAATATGTAAAGTGTGTAGTCAAGGCCTTAAGGAGCAAGCCTGAATATGCCGAGAGACCATGGCTTAACTCAGAGCTAAGGAATGTTTATGCATGCCACTCAATCTTAATTATAAGTACGGACATTGCATGATTACGATCAAAGTTATACGATGAGAGGGTTATTTTACACATTGACTAAGATGCACAGCAGTGCAGCAGTGCATTGCAACAACGTACTCTTCAGTCATGTTCCATAGAGGGCTGAATTCAACCGTTATTATTAATATACACCAAAAACCAAGTCAACCAATTTCTTTACATCAGCACAACTTCAGCAACAGAGCAGGCTCACAAATTAGCTCTACTCTTTGTTGGAATACATATCTGTTTGTGTATGACCTGCAACCACTGTATAATAATCAAAGATTTTTTTTTTTTTAGAATTACCACCACCGTGGCTTGCAACATGGATCTGACAAAGTATCCCATGGACAAGCAGACCTGCACGCTTCAACTGGAGAGCTGTAAGGACACTTCACACTTAATAAAGAAACGCCGCACTGTGCAGCTTGAAGCAGTGGCAGTGTGTGTTGGTGGGTGGGCGTGATGTCAAATGAATGTGATCAAACCAAAGGATCAAACAGACCACTTTCTCTCATCTTGAATGTGGAAGGTATAGCATGTGAAAGAGTTTGTGAAATAAAACATAGTAACTTTCATGCACAGAGTGAAGTATTAAAGCAGAGGTAAACAACAGGCTTGGCTCACTGCAAGGCTAGACGATCCACCTAGTAACACCTCAGAATCTCAATAATTAAACACGTTTTACAACAACTGAGATACATGATGTTACTTAGTGAACTTCGGAGGTGCTGGTGCAAAGCCATACATATTTCAAAAACTAGCGATGCAAATTTTGCACAAGGAAGGAAAGGCGCTTACAGGTGTTTTGTTGAGATATGAACCGCATATCTACGCAGGGCACTTTTTATCTTTTTATAATACATTGGCATTGAGCAATATCAATCATTCTGTCCATCCTTTGGCAAAAATTAAGCCTATTTTCAAAAGTGTTGAATTAGTCCGAGCCTCTTCATTTTACAAACTCTAAAATCTGTAATCATCTGTCAGTATGGGTTTAGAAAACTGCTCCCTGGTTGAACATTTAGACATTTGTTGACATTTTACTGAGCTTTCTACATATTTTCAATGGTTTTCGAGTGGAAATGCGTTGGCAATTGAAGCAAATTGATATACACGTTACATAAGCTGGCAAGATGCTGTGCAAGAGATGGAGGGAAGAAAAACAAGCTTCTATCAGCCTCCCTCGCTCACCTGCCATCTTTGCCTTTCCAGCCCTACGTTTGCTGCTCCATGCTATTAAATGACAGTCAGCCAGGCTAAGCTCAGTCTGATCCCTGCCAGAAGCCCACCAGGACCTCACAGTGCCAAATAAATCATCAACGGCAGCTCCAGTACCACTTAGCAGACCAAAAAACATGTGGAGGTTAAAGCTAGGTAACTGAGAGGGTGATGGATGCTTCCTCCGCTGCTTCCGTAATTCCAGGCTAAATACCAACCATATCTTTTCTCTCTCTTCGTCTGTCCGTCTGTCTTTTCCACCCTCGCTTAATCTCAATCTGTCTCTCATTCTCCATTCTCTCCGTTTCTCCTCTCCTTCAATCTCTATCTCCCTCTCTTGCTGTAGTCTCTTTGGGGAAGATGTATACTCAAGGATTTATTTCTTTTAATGCTGTGCCAAAAGTGGATCCTCTGCACAGGAGAAATGATTTAAACGAGAGCCTCGTGGTGGGAGGGGGTGCGGGGTGTATCGGATTGGGATTGCGGTAAAATATTTTGTGCATTCTGACAGCAGAAAAGAGCAGGAAAATATAGTCTTTTGTGATCTTTTCCTTTAGTTTTCGGTGGCCCTTTGATAGTGGATACGGCTTTTAGTTTTTTTAAAGGGCCCCAGAGGGCACTGGAAGGTTGAATCTACCCTCCAAAATAACTCTTTCCATGTCACTGGCCATTTATGTCTCTCGACTTGTAAAGAAATGGCAGTGCTTTAGGTCAGGAAATATAATGACTTCTTTCTAGTAATGCAATTACAATGAGAGGGCAAAACAGTGGATTTTAACAGGACCTTTCAGCATCAAAGTCACCACTGTCCTTCATTAGAGGACTCTTGCTTCCAGCACCATGGCTCACATACACAGCTCAATGTGGGGGTTTAAATAGGGAGAGCAGCGGCGAATGATATAGTCCTTTCCAACACTTATAGAAGTGTAATACAGCTTCAGCCAACCGCACTTCCTTTTGCATTTTCTTATTCTCTTGCTCCCTCTGCAGAAAATCTAGAAAAATACACCCGGAAAGTTGTATCCTCATTAATCACAAGCTCTTTGCCTTAAACAATGCTTTTTTTATCACAAGAGCCGCACCAATTATTATTAATTGAATATTATCACTAGTATCAAAAGCACTAGCACACTTAGCCGTGGCAATCTTTGACCATATTAATTTTGCATGCCTTTTTGTATTCCAAGCTATATTTGGGTTATCGCTGCACTCAGGGGGGGAGGGGGGGGGGTGGTTTGGAGCGGTGCAATATGCATGATTAGTCTGTTATGGTATGAGGCAAGAAGAGTTAAGCTGTTCATCAGGACTTTTTTTTTTCTTTTGCTATTCCCTTTGAAGAAGTGAACTGAACACAACAAATGCATTTCCATTTGCAATTCCTGTTGGGGCTCTGTGTGTCAAACTGTGTAAGTGGAGAGTGGAACAACTAATGTGTTTCCACACTGACTACATACACATGAAACATTAACATTGTATTCTCAAGTTGGGTTGTTGTGGTCCCATGCTACATTACATTACATTGTACGTCATTGCACTGTGTAGACCTTGCCCACTTGCTGGGCGTGGGGTACCATGATATCTTGAAGCAGATTATTCTAGGGTGCTTCCAGATGCCCTTTGGTTATTGGCACATTTTGTTTTGTTGTTTTTTTTGTGTCAACTGATATTCAGCTTCAGAGGGAGTTTAGAACACACTATGGGTTGCCATCCCAAACAATCCATCCATACGATCATCAGACTCAGGCATAGCTTGAGCAAATCAACATTCCCAGCAGTCCCCATATACAGCCACTTTTGGGTTTAGTGAAGGCTGTTTATACTGTTTCTATAGCATCATCAGTAAGCAAACAGTCACCTGCTCACACATCCAACAGTCGTGGAGCCGCATTAGCATTCCTTCAGAGGTGTTTGTGGGCACCTGATGAATATAAATCGGGTATTCGGCGTCCTTATAGCACGTCTGGTCTAGTCCCATGAGACACAGTTGGCTCTTTAGCTGCTCACTGCTCCACTCTATTCAGCTAGTCAATAACTTAGTCCGTGTACTGTTCAGTGCTGGGTAAGTAAGTAGTGCCTGGTGGGTTTATTAGAGCTGTTTATTCCTGAAAAAAGAAGCTGCTGCTTGCTGAAGCATGACACAAGATTAATGGGAGGGGTAAATCTGGGAAAAAAAATACAGTTAAGTTGTAAGCAAAGACTGTCCATCTTGTTGGATGATAAGTCTCGGCAACATTCCACAGTATAATAAAAAGTACTGATTGGTGGAGGCTTAAGTTACTATTTGCTCTTTGTTTTGTTAGGGGGTTACAATGTCAACGATGTCATGTTCGAATGGACCAGAGGGAACGAGTCGGTGAGCGGTTTAGACACTCTCCAGCTGGCTCAGTACACAGTAGAGGACCACTACACCTCTTCATCGGAGGCCGTTTATGAAACAGGTAACAATATGAACCTTCAAATGCAACGCTTTAAAAGTTACTCCCAGGGCTATACTAATGTTTGGATAGCAATGCCAGCAGTGTTGAAAATTGTTAAGTAGAGCCCATATGGGGTAGATAAGATTTCAGATTCACAACACATTTTTTTCCGTGTTACCTATTCAATTGACCTATGTCCCTACTCTCTGAAGGCAATTATCCCAAGCTGGTGTTTCACTTTGAGCTGAAGAGGAGCATTCTGTACTTCATCCTGGAGACCTACGTGCCCTCCAGTCTGCTGGTTGTCCTCTCATGGGTCTCCTTCTGGATCTCCCTGTCCTCTGTTCCAGCACGTATTTGTATAGGTACAGTATATCAAGTAATCTTAAAAAAAAAAAAAATTGCACCTAACCTTATCTGGGATTCACATTTACTGTAGGTGCTGTGTACTGTTGAATGTAATAAACAATCTCCATCAATTTATTTATCTTTTAAAAAAAACATTCGCCAGTTTGTTTTCTATTAAACATAATATAAGATTCTTTGACTCTCTTTCAGGGAGCAACAACGTTTTTTTTAGAGCTGGGGGTTGAATAAAGCATTTGTTAGCAATTTCAAATATATTTGCATGTTATCTACCACTACTGCAGGGACGGCTTTGAGAACATTGAGTTCTCAAAACAAACAAACTACAAAACATTGTTTTTCACTGGGGAGATTATTTCAGGTGACGTCAATGCATATCATTACTTTTCTTCAGTTCTTGTGTTGTTGTTGCTTCTTTTCTTTGATATGATTGTCTTTGCATCCTGCCCATACAATGACTTAGTTTAATTTGATCCTATTTGTCATTGTGTCATAAGGACAGTTCACAGGTAATAAACTACAGTCAAACATAGCCTGAACAGCAAAAAAATAACAACAATGGAAACAACAAATGATGCATTAAAGGAGTACTCAACGATTCCACAAATGCATGTTGTCAAAATCATTGAATATCTCCTATGGAGCTGCTAATTGTCCATACTGTGTGTGCACTGAAAGAACATCTGTTGTTAATACACAGCCTAGGCTCTATAAACGGGTATGGAAACAAAGGGGGCCCACCGCAGCTAGCAACCTGCCTGTTTAGAGATCCTACCCTTGATTTTTTTTTCAGCGCACACACAGTACAGACAGGTAGCGAACCATGAGGAGATATTTACTGATTTTGACAACAATCATTCTCCAGAAAATAGCTCACTCCTAATTTAATGTAGCACTTCATTCATATACCAAGAAGCTGACGGGTAACTAAAACAATTGTAAAGGGTCTTTCATGGGTCCTCAGTGTTTTACCACCGTGTGTTTTCTCATGTCAGGAGTGACCACAGTACTGACCATGACCACTCTGATGATGGGAGCCCGGACGTCGCTGCCCAACGCCAACTGCTTCATCAAGGCCATCGATGTTTACCTGGGAATCTGCTTCAGCTTCATCTTCGGAGCGCTCATTGAGTACGCTGTGGCCCACTTCTGCACGCTCACTCACGCCGACGCACACATGCTCATGGTGAGACCCTCCACCATATAATGTCTCATTCTAAAACGGTTGAAGTCATTTCTGTTGTTGTGGTCACAGTCATTGTCTTCATGTGGCTGGTCAATGTCATCTTCGTCATCACCATCCACCACCATCATCATCATCATCACATCATTGTGAGCGCTTTTCGGGTAAGTTGAAAAAGCTAATAACTTGTTTCCGCTGAGCAGCACAGTACGGTTCTTTTCGGCACGGTACGTTTCGGCAGGACATGGTAATCCTAGATCTGGCTTGCGTTTCCAGACCGTAACCTAACTTAATAGGAGGGGTTAATGCCGGACGCCGCTATCCCTCGGAGTAAATACAGTCAATGGGTCAGAGCCGTCGAACGGCGCTAACCGCGGCAGCTACGTAACTATTGTGACATATTAGCAGTGTTAACAGTGCAGCCCGCTGATTCATTTAAGGAAAAGGCAAAACTCTAAACAATAAACAAAGAGCTGCACGCAGACATTCTTCTCTAAACACAAGACTCCACTCGTCGACGTGACTACACAAGGCGGTTTATCTCTGGCCCGGGAATTATGCTTCTATCGACCAATCAACATAATGCAGTGTGTGGCTCCATATAAAAAACATAGGTTCCCTTTAAAACTTTTAACAGTGGAAACGCAAATGAATGCGTGCCGAGCCACACCGAACCAAAGCAAACCGCACCGCTCAGTGGAAACAAGGCTAAAGTGAGATGTGGCGTGTTTTTGTTGCTTCCAACTCATTCCTTATTTGGCTGTTGGCTCTCCTCTAGTACGGCCACCACATGCACGACTTTGACGACGAGATGAACGGCATCATCACCACCATCGCCAACAACTCAAGGGCCAAGAGACGCAAGGAGGCGGCCGCGGCAGCTAACCCGGCCCCCACCTCTCTAGAACTCACCGGCCCTTCCAGTCCCTCGGGCAGTGAGCCCAAGCCCGAGGCCCCACCACCGGAGCCCCGTCACTGGTGCTTCACTGTTCTGGCCACCATCCGCAAAGTGCTGCGCGCCTTATACTGCTGTCGGATTGAGAGCCCCCACCTCATAGACAACTACTCCAGAGTCACCTTCCCCCTCTCTTTTGTCATGGTTAACCTGCTCTACTGGACATATTATCTGTACTTTTAGTATTCGCCTCGAGTGGGACAGAGGAGGGTATGTAGACGAGAAAGTGTATTTTACCGTATGTATGTACAGTAAGCGTTGTTTAAGTGTGTTTTGAGATGAGTGTGTCAAATTTCTACATTTGGATTTATGAGCGAAGTAGCATAGTTATGTAGGATTGTTTTTTTTTTGGAGGGGGGTGGGATATGCCGAAGTTTACAGCATTTTTGAATATTAACGTAAACCCCAATCCAGTCATTGCTATAAATTGTATACAGCTGGTTTCTTTACAAAATAAGTCCACCTGACTCTGACTGGGGGAGATTGTTTAAATCTGATAGAGAAAAGCACATTGCTTACAAAGAAGGAAATTGCCAGTCTGCATATTCTTCACCGTAGTACTGTATATTTATTATAAGTGCATCACGACACGGATAAGACGGAGCTGTAATTTAAGACAGAATTTCCTAGCTCTTTCCACTCTCATTCTCTGTCGTGACGGATGGCTCATTGATACTTTACATCTTGATTTCACGTTTCTGCCGGCAGGTACAAGGTTGAGAGGCAAATAGGAAAATAATGGATAGGAGATGAAAAAGAGGGACAAGAGTGCTGTAAAGTGTTTTAAAAAACTATAAAGCAGTCTCTAGAAGGATGATCATTTCTCTCTTACCTCTGTGTCGGCTCCATGAGTTATTGTTAATTCACTGAGCAGTGCTGCCTCGCTTTGCCTGCATTTATTCTTTTCCAAAGACACTTCAAATGCAGCGGCCTTTGATCCCTTCGGTTGTGTTCTGAAAATCCGACTACCATGAACAGTATAATGGCACAAATCCTCTTCTGCATTTACACAAGGAAGGCAGCATATGTACACTTTGACATCCTTCCCAGAGGCACTTTTTCACCAGCTAGCCTGGTCATATTAGCTTAAGCAACAACAATGCAAGGCAATTCTAAAAATGGTCATGGAGTTTTTTTTAAACCGCAAGTTCGTTTTGAACTTGCAGTGGGTGCACAAACTAGACTAGGTTGATTTTCAATAAAGTATTTCACAATTGAGTGGTCCCCTCAACAAAAATCCTATGATTATTTAATTAAAAAAACAAAATTATTAAACAATTTAATATTGAACCCCTTTGGCCTCCATACATAATGTACTATACTGGTGTGGATGAAGGAAGACGGCAACACCTAGACAGACAGGTACCATGAGATAGTGTGATACAAGCAGCCCTCACTGTGCTTTTGTAAAAAGCCAAGCAGTAGGCAGACTTAGATGTGTTGGACTTCGTAGAGTTGTTTGAATATGAATGAAATGGCAACATATTTCGGCAGGATGTCGTCATCTGGGCATTGTCCAAATGGAATAAGGACTGGATATGCTGCACTTGAGGAATCAATTCTCTCCTCAACGTGTTAGGCTGCTGTGTGATTTATCTAGTGTTTGAGTTCAGGTGAAACAGTATGTTTGCTACCAGTGATGTGAACCAAAGAACCAAAGAATCCAATTTTCATTTTTACCGTTCCTCTTGGTTTCACTTTAGTACCTCAAAACGAAAAGTTTTAAGTGCATTTTCAATTGTTACTATTCCGTTTGTTATTCTGAAACAGCATGCACACAATGAGCAAATACAGATGAAACACTTCATTTAAGATTGAACAAAAAAATCAGGATTCAGTTTGACAACAGAGATGCATGTTTATTTATTGCTGTATTCAATTATTGCTTTAACATACTCTCACTCATCCCATCTTATTTTTAGGAACTACCATTCAATGTGTATGGAACACACACATTGCAGGTTAAATGCTCAATTTATATTTCTGGTTCATCTTCGCCTTTTTAAACTGAGTATGTTATATTTTATCTGCATAACTTCTAATTTTTTAACCTGTTCTTGAACACCTTATCAACTTCCAAATTTACTTTTTTCTCTCTTTGCCTGATGATAATAGAAACAAGTAGGATTTTGACTTTTGTTTCTATTCTATACCTGCATGGTTATACATTGTAACTTTAAGCCTCTTCTGCTTTGATTGATTTTTTTTTTTTTGTTAACACGATGGAGGAGAATATCCATTGAAAGACCATTGAAATTGATGAGTTATGTACAGTGTTTTGATTGCTAATAGTGCAACTGCCATTTGGTCCCACTCATTCTGGGAACAAAGTGCAAGACGTTTAAACTTCCCTTTTTAATTTTTCTTTAGCTTGAACCTCATTCTTAAAAAAAGAGGAGAGAGCAGTGACAGTGGACATTTGCCTCTGCTCTGTGGAAACCAGTGAGCGCCTACCCATTGTAAAGGGTTAATGTGACGAAACACAAGACTGCCAGGTTGTATAGAACATAGCACCACGGCCGTAGTTTTGATAGTTGTCTTCTCATTATAGTACGGAAATGTGGTGCCAATATGGAGCCATACATTCACTAACACAAATTTTGCCACCCAGTGGGGAGGTGGATCCATAAACAAGGTTCAAGAAAATCAATTGCTATCAAGTGCTGGTTTTCTATGAATCAAGATTGTTATGAATAGCCAAGGGAGGGGAGAATACTTTGCAGAATAAAAGGCACGGAACAGAGCGTCATGGGCAAAAATGTCGGGACATGTTTGGAGCGACCTTTCAGCAAAATCGGGGCAACAGCAAAGTGGAAAATGGCTATCTTTGGACTGACCTTTCTTTCCTTTTGTGGGAGGTGTCAAATAACGCCTCAAGGTGACGTTGGACTGCCAACCTCACAGCTCCTAGGAGGACATCTTGATGTGAAATGTATTTATATACTGTGGTACCATGTTAATATAGGCCATCGGTTTGCTTAACCTGTTGTAAATAAATAGTCCCACTATGCATGTTTATTTGGTGTATGAATATGAATGATAGCAATAAAAGAGGTTCCAGTGTGTATTGTTGACACTCTCTGCACCTTTTACATGCCTGAAAATAGGATCATTATCCAAAATACACCCACACATGAACACACAATGACTCTTCACAGGTGAATTTTATGAGCTGCAAGCCACTGGGCTATATGGAAGTATTCCAAGTGGAAGCAAAAATAGCAAACTTTGTTTAAGTTTGTAATTTAAGTAAACTATAGAGTACAATTCTTATTTTTAAGAAGCTGAAAATACTTTAAAATAGAATTGCCACCAGCTTTGTCTCTTTCTTTGTACTTTTGTTCCAGTCTGACTATAAAAAAAAACATGTAAACAGTTCATTAAGCATTCAATTAGCTGTGCTGTGCTGTCAATACAACTAGGCAGTACAAAAATGAAATGAAAAAGAACAATTAAGCCTTACTATAAAATGTATACAACAGGTTAAAACACTACGCCCTCATCTTACATAACACAATGTCCATGCATTATAATATTCACATAGGAACACACCGCCATCCTGATCCTCCACTGAATCAATCTTGGCCGTTTCAGAAATCCTTTTAGTCAACATGGCTTAATGTTTTCGATCATAACCTCTCCATGTGTATTAATGTACCTATGCACAGCTGATGAAATTGCAACACCTTATAGAATCCACTGCATATTAATATTGATAGCAGTTTTTTTCTGAAACAATGTGAACGATGCAGCCCTGAGACAGCCTAGTGCACATGTAACATTTCATCATCCAATTATATCAACACTTGCAGGCTAAAGGTCTTACATAAGCCTCTTACACAATAAAATGACCTTTCAATCTCCAAACCCTAACCCTAACCCTAACCCACATACAAAGGGGCAAAGGTTCATTCCTCCATCAACAGATGTTTCCATCAAAACCCGTATTAAGTAAGTAAGTAAGTATCATTTATGTATACAGCGCTTTTCACAGACAGGGTCACAAAGTGCTCTACAGTGTGCATAGAAAATAAATCATAGTAAAAATACATCTAAGAATGAAATTAATTAAAATAAATAAATAAATAAAACCCCTGCTTAGCCCATTTAGCAAACAGGCTACAATAATCTTTTGAAAAGCCAATTCTATTCGTCTATTGTTGTTGGTCACCCTCATACCTGATGCTGCTGCTCTCTTCTTCCAGCCAAACCCAGATGAGGTAGTCAGTGTCTGCTGGGAGGGAGGGACTGGGCTCAAACCTGCTTTCAACATTTTTGCATTTACCCGAATTATAGAGCGAAAAAAAAACAAGAACAATGCTTGATGCAGTCACATAAGTCTGACAAATTGGAACAACGCAAAAGATAATTGCAGTGACTATACATGAACACTAAAATGTATTTGGGAATTTTGGAGGACAAAAATGAAACCTGTGGATAGCAACGTGTCACCTTTCTGTGAAAATCAAACACAAAATGGTTGGTAATTTTTTCACCATTCGAGGACATTTATTAAATCAAAAATGTTTATTTATTTGCATGAATGCTTTTTTATTGTGTGATTGAATGAATTTGTGAGAAATTCCATGGCTAATTAGACGACCAACCCCATGCAGCACTCTGATATATGCAAGAAAGATTGGTTGTAGTCTCAATCAGCAAAACTCTTCACACAGAATGAATTGTAATCGTTGTGGGGTTGTCCTTTAACATTGTCAAATAATGATAATAACGCTAGTAATGATTTCCTCCAAAGCCGGGTCTGTGACAGGCTTTGTCTTACCATAATGAAAGACAAATTGAGAAAAATATGGACAAATTCTACTACAGTTTTTTGTGTGATGCTGTAGTAGGATGTAGTATGGGAGGTTTCTCTAATTGTATTTATTGAATATGCTGTATTACAGTTGAAGTCTGAAGGCACAATGCAAGTAACTCTACATTCATACAAGACACACTGTTCTGTTTTGCTGGGAAGCTTTAAACAATGCTGGTGACCAAAATGTACTCAAGCCAACACAACATTGCAACATTTTGACGGTAATCAAACACTTTAGTAAATCTATCACACTCACACCCACTGAAACATACTGTATGTATGTTTGAACCTGATGGTGAAGTTGTTAGCAATTCTGTTGTCATTGTCACTGTCATTTGTTCTTGACTTCAGTGTCAAAAACATAATCTTAAAAGCCCAACTTCTTAACACTTCAAAAACTCTCCCATCAAATGACCAATGATGTCTTGATGGACATTGGCTGGCTGCTCTGTCCCAGACATCTTTTTCTTCATGTCAAAGTGGATCTGTATGGCACACTGCAATATATCAGTTACATCAGCGTTAAAACAGCCAGTCTGAGTGTGGTTATGAAGGAGCATGGCAGAGACAGTCCCCCTTCAGCCATCATATCAGATCACAGGGTGGCACATTTAAGGGGAGACACATCTGCGTGAGTGATACCAAATGTCTGTTCAAAAAATTTGCAACAATGTGTGGGGATGTGAATCAATGTTTGCAATCATTTACCCCCCCTCACATTCCATATCAATAGTGACCGCCTAATCAGAAGGACAGCAAACGGGAGGTATAGAGTTTGCAGGTAATTATAATTTTGCCGTGCACATAACTGGCACTGAGATCATTAACACAGAATTAATGAGACCTTTTCGAAAAGCATGAAACAAATCGATCGTCATCTAAGTGTGTGTGTGTGTGTGTGTGTGTGTGTGTGTGTGTGTGTGTGTTTATAGATGTGGAAGCTGGATTATAGAAAGATGTATACAAAGCTATCTACTTTTACAATTAATCTATGACTTGAGTGTCATTTTGAGATGTTTGCACTTGATTTGAGTATTTCCACTTTATTCTACTTTATACTTCTACTCCACAAAACATATCTGATCATTTTAACTGTCATAAATTCATAAAGCAACAAATCAATTATAACAATAAGAACTTTGTTTTGTCTTGAGACCTGCCATATTGCCCACTTGTCTATCTTGTTTAATTTCACAGCTTTGCATATCAATTCTAAAGATCCTCCACATGGCTGCTTTTAACATTTGGAGTCTAAGAGGTGTGACGTGTCCATTGCCAGCTAATTATGTTAACAGTCACGCAGAGAAATTTGAATCAGTTAAAACCTTGCACTGCCAAAATGTGCAGCACTAGGTGTCACCACAAGATGGCAGTGTGGAGCCACATGTAACCCTCATATCTACTGCAGTGTAAAGGGAGCTGCATTGTGAGACAATAGCAAGAGAGGAAGTACCTGCAGCTATCACAGTTTATTGACAATCCCTCTTTGGAGATATAGGAGTATTATGTGTGTGACACTAGTGTATGTTGCTTCACTGCGCCACAGAGCTGAAACACATGGGATCCATATGACGTTCATTAAAACCATGCTTAGATTAAAGACTCAACCACTGACCGGTAATCAATTGATTTTGCTCACATACTGTATCTTCTGGTGAATAAAACAATAGTACTGTTTATTGCAAAAGGATACACATCATACAAAGTTTCACACATTACTCATGACTGGAAATAGAGTGCTTATGTTACATTTACTTGTACATTGATTTTGAATGTTTCAATAACAGTCTGAAGTGGCAGTGAACTGATCCACAATTCAAATCTTTATTAAAAGCATCATACTTGGTGTGATTGCGCCCTCTTTCCTTCGATGACATTTTCTCTCACCTTTAACTTGAAACCATTTTTATGTACCGTTCAAATTGATACTTTTACCCAGGTGTAACACTCCGGCACTAATTAGTGACTCCAGCGCTAATCAGCCAATCCAGGTGTAATCAATTTATGTGACTCCAACTCACCAGCCATTCTGCCAATCATGGTGCTTTTGATTTTGAAAAGGCCAACATTTTGTTTTATATATTTTGTTTGATTTGCCAATTCGTGTTCAACACAATATTTGAAACACAACCTGTGTGTCTTTCTGTATAGCCTACAACTGCATCAAATACACAGCAACACGTTGATTAAAACATAAATTAGTAATGCTGCAAAAGCAGTCAGGTGAGTGCCTGCAAACTGCACTCAGATGCTTCCCTGGAAATCCAGACCTGCCGCTGGCCAATTTAGATTAGCTCAGCCTGTTGGTCTGGACACGATCCATTGGAGCTCATTAACTAGGTTGGAAAATTCGGAGTTGCCAATCAAATCGTTCTGTCTGATATGGGCGGAACAATCCGGCAGAGTATCCGGATGACGACAGTGTTGTGCATGCGCTGTCGAAGTTGTGATAGTAAACAACAGAGATGGCTGTGGATACGTTGTTTGAGTTTGAAACAGCTTTGGCCTTGACACTTAACGATTTGGAAGACGGCCCTCAAATCTTCCATTAGCAAAGACTGTGTTGCTGTTAATGTAACAGTTAACGCTGTTCGCTAAACGAATGGGGTTTAATACGTCACCTTGTTCATTGCTCTGATTGGTAGTAGTGCTATCCAAATGTGTGCAGTGGTATATGAAATGTAGTCTATGCATTGGTGCCGCCCCTTGAGTTGGGAAGGTCTACTGATTGTGGCCAGACCCTATATCGTTCTAGATTTGGGTCTGGATTTCCAGGCTACTTAGCTGCAACACTTCAGCTAAAAGTGACGTCTCTTGCTTCTTATTCCCTTGTCATTTGCAAATGTGGACCATTAGCCTGCAAATTGAATTTCAATCAAACCTTTTAATCACTCACCGTTTAGCCCATTATGTGTGACACACACCTCAATTACTTGCACAGTGTCAGTTTTCTCTGAAATGAGGTATGAATATGTCCATTGGATACTCAAGGGGATTTTAAAGGGTCCCAACGGAAGGAAAGATCATTTGTATATTTTTATTTGAGTTTAGGTTGGTCATTTTATATTTTCCAGTTGTGTTACAACAGCCTATAAGACAAAGGACACACACACACACACACACACACACACACACACACACACACACACACACACACACACACACACACACACACACACACACACACACACACACACACACACACACACACACACACAGTAATGTAGCAATCTTTTATTTAAAATACTATATTGTTTACATTCACTGTGTTTCTAATCTTCCCCATAAATGTTTCCTTGTATCTTCATGGCGCTATGGCGGCACACTGTAGAAATAATATGATAAATCTAAATAGATCTGACTTGCAATATCCATTGAAAACAGTGCTTCTTGGAAGGGCGTAGGTTTTCTTTCAACGTTTCGGACACATTTGGTGGGGGTCTGGGTTTTCCTCCCCCACAACATTTTGAGCGTAAAACACTTAATTTCCAGCTTTCGGGTGAACGTTTATGCATTGATTTGTGCCTTTTATGCGTTAATTTATGGTGGAAATAGACAACATGCAGGTACCAGGTGATATAATGAAATAATATATTTTTAACATATGTTTATTAAGGGCACTTTTAGACTCTGGGGGTAAAAGGGCAGGGGCTTAAGCCTCCCTTAGACGGTGCATGTGCCTGCAGTCAGCATGGACCCTCTTTCACAGCAGACACATTCACTAAGTACAGGTGTAACTAATCACATTAAACCATGGCTCTGCTTTATTTAAGAGTCCCAGCGAGCCATAACAGTGTGACAAATGCCAAGACTCTGAAACTGAAGCAGCAAAATGTACTCCATTACACATCCTTCATTTTATTGTTTACAGTTAAGATTTATAACATCAGTAATTTTCTGCTGTGAACTGTCGAAATATCCTACCTTAAAAAATATTTTTACAGTAACATGTTGCGAATGATATGAGCCCAGGCATGTTCAATGTTAATGGGAAGTAGGGTCGCAATGTGTGAGATGTGTCACTTAATATTCATACACACAAACATAATCATCACCTAGCCATTTTCTGTACCATCAACCTGGATGTATTTAGGTATTTTTCTCATTCGAAGATAGCACACTATAATATTCATTCAATATCATATTCAGCTAGTGTTTTACCTCAAAACAAAATCAGCGATCAAAGTCTTGGCAGAGGAACAGTAAAAACCAATCCAGCCAACAATAAGTCTTTTACACAGAAGACCTAAAATGTAAAAAGTGCCTCTCCCTAAATGATCTATCTCACTATGGAGATGGACCCCCCACCCCCCCCCCCCCCCCCCCATAAGCCTAGTCTCATATTGGCCATTTTCCATGTAAAACCACATTATGTTAGTTATTGTCTGTCTTTGGCCGAAGTCATCTGATTGTGCAGACTACACACTGGTGCACACTGATTCGTCAGCAATACAATGAATGCTGCACCTGTTTTTGATCATTAAATTACGTGACTTGGTTATTTGCTTGACATATATATGTCGTAAGCTCTGTAGCGTATCACAAGCACAAAGTGTGTCCACTGGTTTAATGGGGCATGGCAGTGTCTGCACCTTTTCCTATCTGGTCCACAAAGTCAATGTTATCTCATGAGGAAAGGAGACCCTGTTGCGGGGGATCAAAGTTAATTGCAATGTAACCTGAATAACCTAGTGGAGTCAGCATTTGTAGAGAACGCTTGTTGTCAAAATCACTTCTTGTCATAATCCGTGAAAATCTTGTCACGACCCGCTACCTCTTCAGTGCTGAAATACATTGGTGCTATTACAGAGCCTAGGCTCTGTAAACTGGTATGTAAACAAAGGGTATTCAAACAAAGAGGGTCACACACACACACACACACACACACACACACACACACACACACACACACACACACACACACACACACACACACACACACACACACGCACACACACACACATCTATCAACCTCCCCCCCAAATTTGCCCAGCATGGCACACGTTTAGCCTCCATTGAGAGCCCCTTGGAGCCCAGCCCCCTTATCTGCCCTGAGATCTGTGTTTTTCCCTGTGGCCTGTGAACACCGTGTAATTGGGCTCAAATTGGAGGCAGGATCTGAGCTTGTTTACGTAAGATGCATATTGTGTGATAATGACGCTGCGCATGTCTTGTTTGTCTGTCCCTTTTTTCTCTCCTTCTCCATCCACAGATCCTGTGATGCTCGTTTCGATGGTTGCCATGTAAATCATTACAGGAGTATATTGGGTGTCGAAAAAGCCGTAGAATTCCAAAATCAAGAGAAATATGTCGGTAATACGGTGAGGTGTAGCTTTGAACCTGGCTGCTGCAGCCGCTAGATTTCAAGCTGTACCTCCTTATTAAAACCTGCCACTCTACGTGTCTCTCTTCTCCCCCCGATACGCGTTCTTCTTCCTATCAAGCAGCAGACTTTTCTCAGTGGTTATTTTAGTGGAATGGCTATGAACCGGCGGTGGTTTTCAAGCCCGCACTGGAAGGAAAATGTCTCTCCAAAAATAAGTAGAAAAAAACAAGCAGCTCAAGGTGTATGTCACCTGTGATTAGTAAAATAAAATATGCCAATGGAACAATTGAAAATCCACTTGAAATGAGATGCAGTATTGAAGCCATTCAAGATATAAGAGATCTTGAAATTAGCTGTTAAAAATGTAGAGGCATATTTTACTAGTCCTGTAGTAGTGTTAAAGTTAGCTAGACATACTCATTAACTTGATTGTTGTTGTATACAGACTAGTTTAGTACCTAAAGTTAAAGTCAAATGAATACTCGTCTCTGTACAATAACATTCGCGTGCATTTATCACGTTAGACAAAATGCACATTTTTGGATTAAAAATAGTCATATCGAGCAATTGTTACAAGTAAAATGAAGAGCTTTTTATGTCATAGTAAGCCAGCCTTTTAATCAGCAAGCAATCTGTTGGCTAATTGTGTCTTATATATTAGATATTTGATAATGCGTGGTAAGATTTTTGATTTTTATGCAGTGCTGGTCCGTGCGCTTGTTAAGCCAACCCCCCTATTGGTATGTGTCTGTGCCGCTCTGTCTGCCTGTATATTCTTGTGTGTGTCTGACCTCAGAGATCTCGCTGAGAGCCCCTGATGAGTCATAGCTCAGTCTGGAGCCGGTGCATCACGGTGGGGAGTCAGGAATACAGAGCAGCTTTTTTTTTTACACACACACACACACACACACACACACACACACACACACACACACACACACACACACACACACACACACACACACACACACACACACACACACACACACACACACACACACACACACACACACACACACACATAAAAGGCAGGCAGAGAAAACAGGCAAGCTGATGGACAGGTTCACAGGTAACATGGCCTACTTGCAAATATGTGCAAACACACGGGGTATAAAGGAAGAGAGAAAGTGTGTGTGTGTGTGTGTGTGTGTGTGTGTGTGTGTGTGTGTGTGTGTGTGTGTGTGTGTGTGTGTGTGTGTGTGTGTGTGTGTGTGTGTGTGTGTGTGTGTGTGTGTGTGTGTGTGTGTGTGTGTGTGTGTGTGTGTGTGTGTGTGTGTGTGTGTGTGTGTGCGTGCGTGCATGCGTGCATTTCAGAGCAAGCTGCAGAGACATCTCCGTAGATGGAGGAGTCTTCTTCAAAGGTGAACATATTTGACAAGGTGTAAGATCATGAGCCACCTTCCATTTCACGGACACACACACACACACACACACACACACACACACACACACACACACACACACACACACACACACACACACACACACACACACACACACACACACACACACACACACACACACACACACACACACACACACACACACACACACACATTGCAATTCATAATAACTCCTCATTCCCAGCAGCAGATTATCTTATTGTCTTACCCTGATCCTGTAATATGCAGCACTGTGACGTTCCTGTGATCTTTATTCACTTTTGCTGGAATCGTCAAGAGCCCCTCCAACGTCCCTGATTAATTTCACTCTGATTTAAATTCACACCACTAACTAACACACTCTGCTACATTAAGGCCCTTTCCGCTGTTATATCCCTGCCGTCAAAGTGTTTCAGTTTCATCTCTCTTTGACTAAACAGCCCGGTTTTATTTTTGCTTCTCCGCTTTACATTAAGGTCCTTGTAACAAGCATTAGTTAATAGGTTATAAGACCCTTAATAGATGCTTATAGACTGGTCAATTATGGTCTTATATGTTTTCCCTCATTTGCTGCAGGGTTGGTTATGTAGTGTTGACATCGACCCGAGAAAATGTTCAGCGCAGGCGAAGGCTATTTTGTCATCTTAAACACGTTTCCGGCCCCGTACCCTGATCAATGACTTTGGTTTGAGCTATGTGATGGCATGCATCAGAGGAATAATGGGCTGTAGAGAGGAGAGCTATCTGCAATTCGCCCAGGTGAACCAGAATGCATTGCACCTCCAGTGAGCAAAAGTATAAAGATGACACGCATGGTTCAGACCCATTCTGGCTCAAGGAAGCCCTACAGCAACACAGTACAGTGCATTAATGCCAGGTAGTCTACTTTATTCCAGGGAGTCTTTTGACATTCAGGACCCAAACAAAAGCAATATGCTTTATCCTACCTGTTTCTATCTGCACCTGTTTAGGCACATTAACACAGAACCACGCAGACCACATTACGAACTAATATAAAAAATGTGGCTTGTAAATAAGACATTAGACAGCCCCTGAATGATAAATACCCACATCTTTCAGACTTCATGCTAGCAGGATAGTCTCCCTACTCAGGCTGGTATCACCCTGATGGCATCACTATCTATGACATCATGACGGTTATGTTTTTGGAACACTCCGTACAAATCTGCTGAAGTCACTTTGCACACTGGCATTGCTTTATTTCGTCTCTGCAAAGACGTTCTGTTTAGAGCCTAAACCAACATGTGCACATCCCAATACAAATACTGTAAGTTGCTTTCATACTCTGCCTTCATGCGATGTTCCCATGAATCACAAGAGGACAAAGTGAGGGTTGAAGCAGTCCTAGATATATATAAGAGTCAAGCTCCTCCAGATGAGTAGTTTTCAGTCAGAGTTCTGTGGTAACTTCCTCTTAAGTGTTTACCCTGCAGATCTGCATTTGTTTGATCCCACACCACCATTAAACTCTTACAGTTTGCTTATGTTTAACTAAGAAGATCCCTTTAAAGACACACAACTTGGCTCAAAGAGGCTCATAATGGTTGGGTTGTTTTTGATCAGCCTACTATTTTAGTGTTGTTTAAACGATGCAGAACTTGAGTGGCCTGTCAAAGTTGGTTTGTATTTTCCTGCTTTTATTTTATTTTTGTCTGAAAGGTTTTCGGCATAAATGGAAACCGTCGTAGCTAGCGAGACATCATGCCAAGATCAAGGTAAACCTATTTTAATAGAGTGCTTTCATGGAAATTTGAATCTTACGGTTATTTTCTTTTTCTCTTTTCAAACACATTTTTAAGGTTGCTGAGTGTAGGCAACATTATGCCTGATGCCCTTGTCATTTTTCATATATAGAACGCTTTCATAATGGCTTCTTCTATGTGAGAAACAGAAAGGTACCATGTCAAAACGATGAAAGAGAAAAATAAAAACTATCGCAGAAAGCAATTCCACACCTGTGGACTTCATAGGCTGTATTTGTTGCTGCACAGATGCCGTTAAAATTGTCAGCGAATGCAGCACACAAGGGGGTAAGGGCAAAGACTGACGGTGGCAGCAGAAGAATAAAAAACTTAAAACGATGCTCATGAAATTCATGGTCTTCTTAACTTTGTTTTGAAAAGTGGTGGGGACACTTTTTTTCTGTTAAATAAAAAACAACTAGTAGTAAAGTAAGCAACTGGGTCTGCACAGAATTCTCAATGTCAGGCATACGGCCTGATCATAACCTTCAACATCATGTCAACACCTGAAAGCATATATCCCACCTAGAGAACGAAACTAGTGATGATTCAAAATCCAAAAATGGTTAATCTGGAGGGTGCACCCATAAACAGTTGAGCTTCCAATACATTGTTTCCCATATTCTGACAACTTTAAAGAATCTGAAATATAAAAACAATGTGTATACTCTAAGGTATTGTGTTGTCAACTTTTATCCTCTATTACTATTCTTCGCTTACGTCTGTTATCAGTAGTATTGCTATTTATTTCTTACAACTATTACTTTCATTCCTTCTACAAGCCTCCACGCGCGACAAAAAATCCACCCGGCTCATATCAAATGTGTCACATGTCCAAATTGGGTCGCCCAAAAATACACCTGCCAGAGAAGCTTTTCTCCAGATTGAACATGTTCTCTTTTCCTCAAAGTGTTCTCATTTATTCCATTTCTTGGTGCCCTCTATTTTTCATAGCATATTTTTTAACAAATTATACTTTCAAAGAGTATATTAGGCACATGTCCCCATACGTACCGTAAACGACAACTCTGATGAAATCCCCCGCATATCATCTGCAGTGTGTCGAGCCAGAGAAAATGTAGAAAGTGGGTTTTCATGGCACACCCCTGTGGAGAAATCAGAAGCAGTGGCTGAGCAGAGGTGACAGCAGCAGTTTGGGATTAGGGTCAGTAGCCACACACATGCTTAGCTACTGAAGGAAAGGAAAAGGGGAAGAGGGGGCCTGGGCCAGTGGGCAGGGGCCAGCTGGCAGTGAGACCCGCCTCGAGGCCTGGCTTCAATCAGACAGTTTAAAGCCCGTACCTATCAGGAATAACACATCTGTATAGCTAAGGCTGATTAACCACCCACTCATCCAGAAAGGGGGTGGGGGGTGGGGAAGTCACAATAATTAGCAGGTGTCACAGGATTTCTCATAAAATGAAGATGAAGACAGGACCCCATTTCACACTGGACTCTGTTTAACCTTGGTCTCATTAACGGGGTGCTGGAATCAAATGTTAATGCCCGTCTGAGGTTTTGTGGTCATTTCTCGGCACATAATCGGGGGGCCATCATGCAATGGAGCCATGAATAGCTAATATTTGGCTTTCCGTGACAGTTTTGAAAGATCTAATTCCTTTTTGGGGTCGATTTATTTTAGGACGGAAAAAGGCACAAGGTCAAACATGTGAAAGAGAGTTGTGAACTAAGATGAGTTTAGAAACAGCATTGCCATGGTTCGTATTACACTTATCCCTCCTTCACCCTTCTTAACCCACAATTTTTTATTAGACCTTATTTCTGTTTGTTTTGTGTTTGTCCCACTGTCGGCCAACTGAATTCCTATAAACCCTTGTCATACTGTGAAATAGACAACATGAGAGAGCCAAAGAAAGACACATACAGTATACAGTATGTCTTTACACACAGGAGGAGCAACTGAAACTGCCTCTAGGGAGCAAACATAATGATGGTCTCCACCACGCTCCCCTGATATAACCCTAGCAAGTTACATGCAGGGGAGGCAAACTTTACTCTAAAACTCATAACTTTTGTCTGGTCTAAAATCTTCAGAGGTGCATTTTTAGCATCAAGAAAGAATGAACATATTTAGATAACAGAGACATGGTGCATGGAAACCTTAGCCAGATGTCTTTTATTAAAAAGAAGCAATAAAATACCAAGCAATAAATAGCGCAGCGTTAGCCAATGATTATCCTCATGGTGGCTTTATTTGCAGACCAATAAATCTGCGACCTCCAGGTGTATATGTGTTTGGGGGATTTGGAAGTATAAAGTAGCATGAAATGGAAATGGTGAAATAGAAACCTTTCACCAGGTTAAAGGAGGTAAATGGTAACAGTGACCCTCCACTCAAAACATGTCTTTTTCTCTTCTGTTAGTTGAGGTGGATGTTGGAGCTTCACATTGCAGGACCATGTAAGTGTGTGGCTTGTTTTTATATTCATTTGCTGAAGGTGGAACGCTCTTCTGTGCTCACGTTAATAACATTCATCTCCCTTTACATTGAAATGTGTCTTTCCGCATATCCCCTCTCAAGTTACCACACTTCGGAGGAGGGGGTCAGAGCGCAGGGTCAGCCGTAGTACAGCGCCCCTGGAGCAGTTTGGGGCTAAGTGCCTTGCTCAAGGACACAACAAGGACACACCATTCTAAGGCAGGAGACCTCTTGTTATCTTGCATCTTCTGCTGCAACCATTGCCACTGCCACTGCTATTGCACCGACTTATGGACAGGGTGTCAGATATTTGATTCCGTTTATATTTTTGTTCAGTTTCTAATGGTGAGGAATTATTTAGTGGAATCATTTCTCAAAGTCTACGGAGCAAAAACAGCACAGGGCCTTATATTAAAGACTTTCATTATACAATATCAAATAGCGACATCAAAGTATATGAAATTTCCTCCCCACAAATAAATAATAATAAACCAATATGAGGAAAAATATGCTTGCATAAGACTCATTTTTTATTTAATAGATTAATCACATATTCAAAAGATGTCCGAGCTTTTCACTATTTCTCAGAGCCTATGATGATCTCTCCAACAATCCTTAAACTAAACATATTCAATTTAAAATAACAGGAGAAGGAAAGCAACACATGTAAGGAGCTGGAATAAATTAATGTTTGCCTTTTCTGGTTGATTATCGTTTAAAAAAAAATATATATATATAATTTAACAAGATGTGTGTCCTTCTCAGTTTATTATACTGTTTTAAATAACCGGTGCAGAATTTTAAAGTCACACTTCAACGCTCCTTTAGAAAATTGGGTGCGAGACATGTCAAGGCGTTCCCTTTATAGATCCATCTGATCAGAGGGGTGTGTGTGTGTGTGGGAACATATGAATTGTGGGAGACACACATGAAGGTGTCCCAACCGGATCTCAAACAGCAGATTTTAATGATGCATACATAGATGCAACGTGGGCTGCGGAGGAGATTGTAAGATCTGTGGTTGTGGTGGTGGTGGCGGTGGCGGGTGACTGCGTGCAACTTTCCCTCACCCAGAAGCCAAGGCTGTTTATCGCAAAGACTAATAACTTCATCCTGTCTGTGGGTTTGTAGCGAACAAAAAAAGCAATTTCCTTTGAAGGAGCACGGTTGAAAGCCAAAGTCATTGTCACTGTTTCGTGTAATGTTATACACATTAGCATTTTTGCGATATAGCCAACGCTTTTCCCAGTGTGAAAACCCCTCTCTCTCCCAACGATTGTCATTCTCTGTGACAGTGACTAAGGCCATGTAAAACTTCAGATGTAAAACAAATGCACAACAACTGCCTGATAACGCACAACACATCCATCATGTGCTGTAGTGGCGGCGCTACAAACAGCCAACAGGTTAAATGAATAGCCTTGTGGTATTGGTAGGAGGAAAATAAATGGGAGCTTTAACTGTATGCTGTAAACGGAATGGATTTATTCTTCAATAGATACGGGGTAGCTTTTAAAGCTTTTTACAACGTCCTCATTGACAGCAGGGGAGCTTTTTGTGGGGGCCACAGTGCTAGATTTAGTGGATTGGCAAAACAGGTAGAACTAAAGCCTTCACAGTGTGTCTATATGCCAATAGAGAGATAAGGATAAACAATTCTGCATATTTATCTTCAGTCAAGGTGAAAATAAACCAGAGCGAGGATGGGTAAAATAGGTGTGTGCATTGTTTCAACCTGGTCTCCTTTTTAGCTTGCAGAACTTACATCACATGCGCCATGAATGTTTTGACTGCAATGCTTTGATTGGTGAGTTCCCGTTGCGAGGAGACAATTATTTGAGATGATATTAAAATTGGCAGTAGAACTGACACTATCTTCTGCTGCCGCTTAAGAGTGGAGCATTATCAGATCAAATGTGCGATCCCTAAATCCCTTTGCATTCAATTTGAGCACAATATGCGATAGGGAAACAAATGCCACGTTTAGCGGTTTAATGTTATCCATCCCTTTGTGTGTTCTGACCCAGAGAAAAACAAATCAGTCATCTCTTCCCAAACGCGGCGGGGGCTGTGTGTGTCACCCTTCGACTGTCGCCATCTAGACAGCAATCTAAGGGAGATTTGGCAGCCGCCGTGGCCCCGCGCCGCTCGCCTCACCTCGCAGAATCATGATGTATGATGTTTACATAGCCATAAAATCCCCCTCCACAACCGAAAGGCTCACTGCTTCCCCTAATTAAGAGCAAGTGGATATAAACATAGACACAACCTCACTCACACAGACACAGACACAGCATGCACACACACAGACATACAAACAGAAACACACACACACACACACACACACACACACACACACACACACACACACACACACACACACACACACACTATTATACGTGCCTGACTTCACATAGACACTCGGGGGAGGATCAGTTGATGCATTGTGCACACAAAGAGGCACACTCACATTACATGTTTTTTATTAGGTAAATATCAGGCTCAGTGAGTGTCAAGTTTCGGGTCTGTAAACACCATTATAGCCCCCCATGGTGCTCTTCATACTAAAATGCATAATGTTGAGTTATTGATCAATATAAATCCTCTAAACTATAACACTCAAATAACATTACCTTGTCAGTCTCTTCAATTCATTGCAGGGGAATGTGTCTAGGGACAGTAAAAAGCAGAGTCAGTGTGTGTGTGTGTGTGTGTGTGTGTGTGTGTGTGTGTGTGTGTGTGTGTGTGTGTGTGTGTGTGTGTGTGTGTGTGTGTGTGTGTGTGTGTGTGTGTGTGTGTGTGTGTGTGTGTGTGTGTGTGTGTGTGTGTGTGTGTGTGTGTGTGTGTGTGATATTTATAAGTGGGGATGGGAAGGAGTTGAGAGAGCTGTGATTTTATTGTCAAAGCTCATAGGGAAGTGCTGCAGAATTCACCTGGTGCAGACATGTCTTCACACACACATGCACACACACACACACACACACACACACACACACACACACACACTCAAAGGAATATAAGTGGAGTTGAAGAGCAGCCCTCTTTAGATTAACTTGTCACTGAAGTTGAGGGCCAAGGTCCTCAAGGCTTGTCTTATCCTTTGGGCAGATTGGCCCTCTTGCTACTTGCTGGTTTTTAGTGAGCTCTTATCTGCCACTCTAGACCCAGGCAAGTCAAACGGGGATGAGGGCACACATAGTCGCTATCTTTAAAACACAGGGCGAAGAAATGTACTTGAAGCATTTGCATTTAATCATTTAGCTTCAATTGGAAAGGAGCAATATTTCTAATGCAGCATGAAATGAATCGTAATGAGAAATGTGATATATATTTCATATAAGAGACAACTGAGATTTCAATGCTGCAATTTTTCTTTAAATTGGTGATTATAATAATAATTTGATCCCCTGTTGAAAATCCATTTAAATGTGTTGGTAAAAGTGTTTTGTTTTTATTTCATGCAGGCAGGTTTTTTTTTTTTCAAATGAGTTGAGCTACTGCATGAAGTGCCTTCAGAAGTGCAAGTGTCTTTGGTTGTGAAACGCGTATTCCAGACGCAGAGGGAGTGTCACAGTCACAAGTGAAGCACGTCTCCCCCTCGCCCCCGAGAGACAACAGAGACTGAAGGGTGATACAATACATCAACAACCGAGTTAAAAAAAACTGTCAACTACAACCTTGCTCAACACTGACAGGCGTCTGAAAGCACATGCATGACTGAGGCGTAGTCGCGTTACATTTGTGCAAAGTGGTGCAGCCTGGGTAAAGGATGTGCTACATTTGCCAATCCATAAGTTGTACAGGAGACAGGAGTTGCTTTACGTGTGAGCAATCAAAAACACAAAACTAGCCCTGAATATCACTGCTTCAACACCATTAACGCAGAACAGATACATTTAAAAGAAAGGGTGAATGCAGCTGAAAAAGAATGTCAAGGATTTTGATGCATATATCAAGACAGATTATAAATGACTGTAGCAGTCGGTGACTCAGTCATTCACTTTGGATCAGCAATGTCTAGGATGTGCAGCAGGATTTGGTTTCCCCAACTAACTTGAATCAGCGACTTCCTACAAAAATACGTATAATGCAACATTGTTTATCCATGTGAGTCACAACAGAAACACAGAGAGTTCAGGAGAGCTTGAGGACGCCTAAACAGAATCAGTGGATGTTTACACATTGCCCAATGTCTCCTCGTGACCTCACAATACACAATGCATGTGAATGAGTTTTGAGCAGAGCTGAAGAGAGATCTCCTCATCTCAGATTGTTTCATTTGAATGGTTTTTACAGGTCGGATCAGGAAAAAAAAGTAAGAGAAGCAAATCAGTCGGTAAAGTCAAAAAGATTTAAAAAAAGGTCCAAACTTAAAGACCTACTTCACCGGTGGGAATATGAAGGTGTATTGAACTCTGAGATCCTATGTAGTACAAATGTGCAACATTTTTAGAAATCGGTTCATCCTAGCCTGAGAAAGGACAGAAAGAGTGTTTTATGGTCTCACTGTCTAACCCTACATTTTACTAGTGTGACATCACACTAGTTGCAGGGATAAAACACACCTGATAAAGATTAATCTGCAATAACTGATTTTATTGGCGACATGGGGGCAGCAGAAACAAATTGTGAACACAACTTGTTAGCAAACAGTGGCCGCTTTACACAACTAACAGTTATTGAGCAATATTAATCATTTATTTGGAGTCAATGTAAGACACAATTCACTCTCTATTAGATCTTTTTGGCCTCCTGATGGAATATGTTGACCCTTTAGATGCTAAATGCTTAACTATGTTAACTTGCTAGTACCTTTGTCTGCTGTTTGGTTGAGGTTTTAGACTAAACAAGCTTCCTGCTCTGACCGAAAACAATATGAGAGATTGAGAGTGAACCAAACCTATAAAGATGTGGGCCGGACACTTAAACAATGAGTGGAAATGCACTATAGAGCTCTGCAAAAGCAGAGGGAAGCTAGGATTCAGGTGACAATTCTCTGTAGAAACCAAGTTACAATATCATTATCAGTTCATACATTGTTGTTGAAACAGGATTTCCCACAGTTTAAAAGTCAATGAATTAATGAATAATTGAATGAATGAGGTTGGTTTTATTGTGTTGTAAATGGACTTGACTTATATAGCGCCTTCTAGCCGATTTTCTCAGCCCCAAAGCGCTTTTACATATCTTACCACATTCACCCATTCATACACACACTCATACACCGATGGCAGTAGCTGCCATGCAAGGCGCTCTCTGAACCATCGGGAGCAATTTGGGGTTCAGTGTCTTGCTCAGGGACACTTCGGGGAGACGGGGGATCGAACCTCCGACCCTGCACTCCAGAGGCGAACTCCCTACCCACTTCGCCACTGCCGCCCGTGGTGTAATGTATTTCACACCCTTTTCAGTATTTTGCATTGTATTTTTGAGTAAAACATATTAATTTTTTTTTATATATTTTGTATTTTATATCCACTTCATATGTATACTATGTCATAATCCAGGCTAAATGTGGTCCATACTCAGCATCTGCAGTTACTCACATGTAGTCGAAATATTAAAAAGTTTTCTCTAGAACAGTTTTTGACAACTCCTCTAGTAGAAGCAACCGGCTGTTTAGTTATGATCTCCTATGACTCATGTCTGGACTAAAGTCTGTTGTTCTTCTTCTAGTTTTTCCTCTAATTGTAAAGTTGTATTTTTCTTGGTGGACTGAACGCAGTCAGAGACTTGATTGGGATGTTGTCTCCTGTGCTTTCTCAACACAATGACAGGATGTGATGTCACACGGTGCCAGTCTCCAGGCTGCAGGCAGTTGGGCTGGTTTGTGTGTGTGTGTGTGTGTGTGTGTGTGGGGGGGGGGGTGGATTTGCAGTGGTGACCAGTTACCCACAAATGAAGAATCTATAAAAAGCTCTGTCACACACAACACCAGAAAGAAAAGCCAACGGGTCACAAGGGTTTGTGTCTGGTTACTGGGAACACAGTAAATATGCTTGTAAAACATCCGTTGTGAACTTTTCGATGTGAATTTTTGTTGAATGACAGGAGGTTGAGTGCGCTCGTTTGGTGTCTTCTGTGCTGAATTGAGTTTTTTTTTTCCACTGGGGGTTCTGAGAATATCTTGACCCCCTGGTGACTGACCAGCAGGCACATTAAGCATGTCAAAACCTCTTTGAAGATAAATCCTGTTGGACCGTCTCCTCCGAGACCCTGGGATAGACAGTGCGGAAGTTATTAAAAAAAAAAGTCAAAATCAGAGAGAATATTATTTCTCAAGCCCAAAAATCATACTTCTGTTTCCATTTTAGGATTGGGCAAATTCCCACCTACAGTGCATCAGCAGATTTTACATGGTGTGTGCTACCTGTCGGCTCTCCACAAGCCAGACACAGCTGGACCGCGGCTCATGGCCAGAGCTTAAGGCCCCTGCAGCACCAGCTTCACCACTGACGCATGGGGAATCAGGGTCAACATTTTGCTTGGCATGCTTCCAGTGTCGTGAAACTGAAGGGAGTGAAAGGGGAAGGGGAATGGAATGAGGGGGAAGAAAATAGAACAGGAAAAAGAGCTAACATTTTCAACTCCTGCAGTGTGCGTCGCAGACATGTATGGGCCCCGTTTGCCGAGGATAAGGGGCCAGCCAGAAAAAGAGGAGTATATCCCCAGCCAGGATCTCTCATCAGCTCCTTATGTCATCCACACAGCATACAGTTTGTTTCCATAAGCGATAGTAAATATTCCCTCGTCTATTTGTGCAGTCATATTTTTTATATCTTTTTTTTTATTCTATGTAGCTATATATACAAAAGACACTTAGATGCTGTGCATGTGTCCGTCTTGAGTGAGCCGTTTTTCTGTGCACAGACTGTTGATTCAGCTGCAGCACTCCTGAATGCCTGACAGCCGACTGACATCCTCTGTCACTGGCGCAATCATGACTCAATAAGCCCAGGGAATGAGGGGAGAGAGAGAGAGAAAGAGTGAAATAACAGGCTTCAGGGCCGAGCAGAGGGGCGAGGAGCGGAGCAGAGGTTAGCCTGGGCCTCGGGGTTTTGAGGGCCCCGCCACTGAGCTTCATGTTACATCCATCTTGTGCCAAGACCTCCCTGGAGAGTACAGTATGTGTGAACATGAGAAGCCCATCGGGGTGAGTTGACGTTAACCGGGGTTAATCTGCTCTCCATAGCCACATGTACTTTATTTGGTCATAATCAAGTTAAGGCTATGGTGCTTAACTTTTTCTCATGAATAAATGTCAGTTATATTCAAGCCATTGCCAAACAAATTGACACACAGTTAAGCCTATCAGGTCCACACAACTTTCACAGTATTTCTGTGACAATAACCTTCCATATTATGCCATTGAAATGTAATTTCTGGCAAAACAGCACACTCAATTTGCATTAACTACAAAAGAGGGCAATAAACCAACACCTAATGCAGTAATGGAACTCTGGCTGGGTAGCAACTGCATTCTGGCTGTGTATTTCTGCCCAGTCTGCATTAACAACATTTCACATGGACAAACAACAAAAGCAAGACAACTGTCATTATATTGAGTAGATAGTCACCACTAGCCTTATGTACAGTTAAAATGAATATCCTTATTACCAAAGCAGTACACCATCAGGTGCATCGTCTCCCTTTTACAAAATGCTCTTGCATTACCTCCATTATTTAGAGCAACATTCATGACAGAAGTAGGACTCATTTTCCTGTGTGCAGTAAAAAAAAATAGAAACAGTTTTATATGAGCTTGTCTGTGAGAAATATGTTTATTTCACACTGCCACCATTAACATTGAAGTTAAAGTGAGGGCAGGCAAAGGGTGACTATGCTCAGAGATTGTCGTAAAAAAACCGATCGTAAAAATTCTGCAGTTGCACGGAGGCCCACGGCTCCGCCAAAAACTTGGGGGACTGTGGCCTTTATTACCTCATGACAGTTATGTAATGACTGATGTAATAAATTCTCCTTCTTATTGATGTGATACAGGAATGTAGCTATTTTAACAGTGCACCTGTCCCTAACGCCCTAACATGTTCACATATATATTTAACTGTTTTCATATTTTCGTAGAGGGAATTGAATCATTGACAAGAACAAATAAAACCAAACAGAAAACTTGGCTGAGATGCTTGTTACCAGTCAATAAAACACGTCAGTGGTCTGCTAAGTGAGGAATGAAGCGCTGTAACTCAGAAAGGAGTCAATAGCGACTGCAAATTAGTATATGGAGACAGATTGGGTTGACAGCTCCCACAAATGAAACTGAAAATAGGCACCACCTTAGCCTATCACAGAAAAAGTACCTGACATGGATTTTTTGTGGAAATTTCTTCAGTTGACACAACCCTGACACTTTATGGATCGTTGCAGTTTGGTAAATATCCCGTATCTGGTGCTCCAAGTAGTTAAACTGAATTGGTAGTGTTGGTAGAGTGTTGTTTTGTTGGGTTTCTGTGCAACCTCGACCTTCAAGAGTTGACAGGAGCAGCAGATACAATGCAGATATGATTGCTTCTATGCTTTCCTCTTGCAAAACCATTCATTTGTTTAATTTAGTTTATTCTTTAAGTTGTCGGGGACCTTGTACACAAATAACCTTGGATCTGGCAGATAAAATATGCTTTGTACCAGATTAAAACAGTTTGCTATTTCCCATCTTCAGTCCATGTGAAGGTCAACACAGAATACAAACGCATACAATACAAAACTAAATATAAACACATATCATATCACAACGCATACGCACGCTACACATGAAATAATCATTTGCCTTTTCGGGATTAAAATCATTTAAATAAAAACAAAATCAATGAAATAAAATATCAAAAAATAAAAAAACTATTAAAACTAAACTAATGTGAATATGATTGGTTGTGTACAATACATTTCATCTTGATCTGGTGATGAAACAAGTAGAAATCTATCAGACAAACCCTCTCAATTTTCTCACATAACTTTTGTGGATTTATGGATCTCAGCCGTCCAATGGCTATATCTTCTGTTTTAGCTCATGTGGGAAAGCTGCAGCATAGTATGACCCTCTGGTTTTTAAAAGACTTGATTATTCTTCTCCTTCTTCATCTTCTTCTTCTCCTGATGCCAGCAGACACGCCCCTCCCCCCTCCCTCCCCCCCGTGCCCACAGCCTGCTGCATCCTCCCAGGGCTTTGCTGTGGCAGTGCGCTGGAACATTCTGTGGGTTGGCAGCGGGTAGCACGAGCCATGTAAGTGGCACTGACCAATTGGAGAGCGCAGGGAATCGCAGTGAAAGGCCACTACCACCAGCCCATTCACACAGTGAAATGTCCCAGAGAATGTGTTGCTTGAAAGCTGAAAAGTTGCTTCACACTCTCTTGACAACCTTGTCTCCAGTGGTGTAATGCAACTCATTGAATTTACTCCAGGTTCAGAGGAAAGGAGAGGGAATGCGAATGCGCAAATAGGGGAGAACGGGGTAAATTGTCACACGGGTTGGTTGTCACAATCGTTATATCTCGGAACCAGAAGACGCTGTCTGTGAAATGTTGGTATGTAAAGATCCACAATTGGGGTCAGAGGTCACCTACATAGTCTTCCTTGGAGTTAGACTGCTGAATTTGAGGTGAGAGGACTGTTTGTGTTTTTCATGTCAAATTGAAAATATTTAGCTCCTCAGTGTTTTTCTTCTAGGCTTTTACTAAATGGGTTTATAACAAAACACTTGTTACCCATAAAAATTGTGAAGGGTAAACTATAGTTTAGATTGTGGTTAGCAAGGTAATTAGTTGTCAGATGGTTGTTGGCCTTGATGCTAGTGTAACCCAGGTTAACTGACCTAAACAAATAAAAGGTTAAACACAATAATAAGTGTATTGTGGAAATCTAATATAGCATGTTGTATTAAGTTAAATACAATTTAAAAACTAAAAACATGACTATAATGTAAAAAACCTTTATTGTTGTTATATTGTACTTTTTTGATAATATAATTGGTGTAATACCTCTTTAGCGAGTGCAGCCGTGAACAACCAATCAGAACGGTGTAGCGTCACTAGTGAGTGAGTGAGCGAGCGAGCAGAAGAGAGAGAGAACGAGAGTCAGTTTGCTACGGAAAAATACTAGCTACACAGAGACAGAAAACGGAGTAAAAGAGGAGAAAATTAGAGTTAAAAGAGAATAGATAAAAGCGAAAGCAAAGCAAGGTTTTAAGAGCATTTAGCCTCACTTTTGACTTTCTTTTTGGAGTGTTTTATATTACTTTTTTATCGTTCTTTTGGAGGATTCTGTTATTTTTTTCTATCCCACGGGACTCTTGTGTTATTCGTTGGAGGACTCGGCCGGGTTTTTTATGAGGAGGAGATCGTTTGGTGGAACCATGGACATAGAAAGATGTTTAGGTGATGAGCAATTCTCACTAGAGTAAAAAGTGTGCCTACTTACCCCGTTCTCCCCTATACTTATGGGCTCATTAAAATTAATTTGAAATAGTTTTCTTGATCGGAAATAAAATGAAGGCTCATTTCTAATCTTTCCGTGTACCCCCGGTTGGTGAATCACTGCTCTTAAGCACGGGGCGGGAAACAGAAAAGAGATGTTCCTGTGTGAAGGCCGCGCTGAGGATGAGTGGATTTTCAATGAATCGAGCATGGTGAAAAAAAGAAGAACTTACTGGCTTTACACTGTAGGGCAGTGATGATGAATTTGCGCCTTGCTACACTTGCTCCAAAGTGTCCAGCCGTGAGCCTCTCCCATCCGTGTCTTTTTAATAGAGAGGGAGGCAGAGAGATAAAGAGGGATCCACCGACAGGCGTGAAATATCTGCCGTGGGAGAGCCTCAGCTTTGACTCCATGATGACCTATCTCACCACTGAGAACAAGTAGCAAATTATGCTACAGATATGGGCATGATAGGGCAGGCTATGGGAGCCCCCTGTCTCTTATCCCTCTACTATTTAAGTTTACAGCCGTCAGGGTCGGAGTTCACATGCAAGCTTCCCCCTCGGGGCTGCTTTTAGATTTCGACGTATCAGACAACACATCTTTGTTTGAAATAAGTCCAGCGTAGTTTCTCGTAATATATGCTTGTTTTAAACATGTTTTTGTTTTTCCGTTTCCTGTTCATTGTTTTCACTATAAACAGTGAAAAGCCAGTCAGCTGCTGTATGAAATCCCATTGGGTTTTTGTACCCCATCTTCTAGAGAAGAGTATACTGTATTGTGTAGTTTCTCCCCTTTCCCCAATAGGGCCCTGTGTTGTCACTTCATTCCCATATCCATGATTGGATCACACTGGTGGGACTGTTTGGTGCATGATTCTCTCTCTCTCTCTCTGTGTGTCTCTGTGTATGTTTGTTTGTATGTATGTGTGCCGCCTATCTATTTCCCAGCTCTGTGAAATAGATAGAATTATACAAAATCTAAGATAACTCAGATGACAAATGGCCAGCATTGAATGTTTTTTTTATACATTTCCATGATTATATGGTACAAAGAAATGCCAATATATACAATTCTCCTATTCTAAAATCTGTCAAGGCCATAGGAGACATCTTTAAACCTGGGAACCGGCGTGATATGTCTCGAAATATTGTTCCTTTTTGTAAAAGCAATGATGAGAAGGAGGGTGCAAGTAAATGTTGTGCACTCTGCTGGCAGATTATTTTCAATGTTTTGTTGTATATACAGTATATATATAGATGTAGAAAAAATTATCTTATTTTAAGACTGGAAACATGATATGAATTACTTTTTGAGAATTGTTGTTTTTGCTCCTACTTAAAACCTGCCAGGGAACCTTCCCATGGCACTTAATCTCCTCATTGGGTTCCCACTCACTCAGTCACGCAGGCCGGACAAGGAATGGAGACCAGAATTACTTAAAAGGTTGAGTTCACTGCTCTTCCTAAAATAAAGCAGGTCCACGCATCTCCTGTCTGTCCGACTATACCAAAATAACAAAATGAAAGCCACTGTAAACGGCCTTGTAGTATTCTGAAAAGCCTTTATTTGTGTCAAACATATATGGTTGAGCATCAGCAGACAGCAGCGGAGCACCCGCCTCCATCAAGGCTAACCATAACAAACTAGTAAGCTGATGAAATGTTCCCAATAGTCGTATTGAGATGTGCAAACAAGAGAGGAGTTTATGTGCAACACTTTTTATACGGCTTGAGGGGGAAACAGTGATTACAAGTTTATATACTCAACTTATTGTCCGCAGCCTCCCTTGAAAACAGTTTAGTGTAAATGTCATGTGCCCGCTTTGTAAATAAAGTGAAATGGACTGGAGCTCAAACTCCGCGATGCAGCACTTCTTTTTTCTCAGGCGAGGCGATGTGGACGAAGGCTGTGAAGGCAATAACAAATCCACACTCTCATAAAGAGACCTCAGAAGATGAATTCCAGTAGTCTCTGTTCAGATCATTATACGTGTTCCAAACCTTTTACTGTAGCCTTGGTGCCGTACCCTGGTGGTTGGTGGTCAGTGGGTCCACCCTAACACTAACGTGCCAGCTCACACCACACCGTCCTCCATTCTCAAGTTTAAAAGTAGCGCTGGTTTCCCAAAATCCTCCTGGCACCTTATTATACCGAGCGTTTATTGATGGGAAACTCATCCCAGGACCTCCTTTAACCAAGAATGGAAGCCAGCTTGTCCAGTGCATAACATGTTGTTAGATTTTTATAGCCTGGGGAGACCAGCCTGAATCTCGCGCCAAGCTTCACATTCGGATCTCTCCAGCAGATCAGCCTTCCTCCAATCACCGTGGGGAGGAGCCCAGTCAAGAAAATGGCCGTGCCAATTAAACCTGTGTTCAGACTTAACGTTCATCCCTTTTAGTGGAAAGCAGCTTCTGATTGGTTCATGTAGTCATCAATTTAGTCTCATGCGACCAGCCGTGTCTCACAAGCTTATGCGTTGATCCATTTGGACGTCAACGACTACAAGGACCAATCAGGGGCTGCCTTCCACTCTCGGGCGGAAAGTGGGAAGGGCCCGGTCTGACTTGAGGCAGGCTAGGATTTTTATACTGTATTGTTGTACTTTTTGCTCTCTGGTTACAATGAGCATTATCCCTTATCTGACTGTGGCAGCTCTGGATCAGTGCACAGGCTTGTGTTGGTGGTCACTGTGTCACAACAATACTTGTCCCTGGGGCCCACTTGTATTTCATCAAATCTCCACGAGCACATGTTTTAATTTGAAGAGAAGCATTGTGTGTAGGAACTGATTAAAATGCCTGGACAGCTCATTTCTGACTCACTGAAAGACTGATGAGTCATGACCTTCAGGGATTTGGACATGAACCGGCCTCACTCCTCAGCCCAAGTTGCTAAGAAGGGGATAATAAACTACACTCTATCTATCTATCTATCTATCTATCTATCTATCTATCTATCTATCTATCTATCTATCTATCTATCTATCTATCTATCTATCTATCTATCTATCTATCTATCTATCTATCTATCTATCTATCTATCTATCTATCTATCTATCTATCTACTGTAAATTGGTGTGTTTTAGAAGAGGCAAAGAAGGTAAATCGGGACATCAAGCCTGGGAGAGGCTTGCAATACCGGTCAAACATTTTAGAACAACTACATTTTGTAATGTTTCATGTTGCTTCTCACGCAGTTAAACAGTGTGTTGAACATTTTCATAGCAATATACATTAGCATTCATTTGGAATCATTTATGAGATCCCTAGCAAATGTAAGTATATTCATTCTCCTATTTTCCCTGTTTTGGTCTTCTTGACCTTTTGCTGAGGGACATATCTGGCTTTTTAGCTGCTAAATACCTACTACTCTATTCTAGGCAGGTATAGGGAACATGTTCGTAACAGTAAAATGGCTGCTGATGAGAGCGGTGAGAAAGAACCAAAGCAATGACTGGAAATACGTTTGAAATGCTCCATAGATCTGAGGGGAACCGCAAGAGTCAGGGGGATAATTATCTGCGGGGTTAATTACTTGCAGTCATTCAAAACATTTGTAATGTAAGAATAGTGAGAGCAGCTTTAAACTTGACTTTGTTTTGTTTTTAGACGCATTTAGGACATTTGGACCTCAGTTGGCTGAAACCCTGAGGGAGCATTATAGTATCTTTTCACTTTTTCACACCCTACAAATTTCATCGATACAAATGATTGTGCTGTGGAACCACCTGTCACGTATGCTTAAAGCCAAAGCCAACTGCTCTGGCCTTCTTTCAACCACTGCATCAACAAAAGGCTGGGAACTCCATAAGCCTGGAATAAGTCAAAATGCCGTGAGCCTTTATCCCCAAAGTCATGGAGTATTAATGAGAGTCTGTCATCCTGCTGTAGCCTGGCCTCTTCAAGTGGACCAGGTAAATATTTAGTGAGGACTGTGATTGCCGCCGGCCCTGGCCTATTCATCTCTGTCAGCCGGTAATAATGGAGAGCCGCGAACACTAATGTGAGAGAGAGGTGAAACACATGAGAACATGAGGGAGACTGCTGTGCAATGGTTCACTGTCAATCCACTCCTTCTCTCCATGAGGCTTTAAGCTGAGATCAGGAGTCGGTTTAACAATGCAATTCAAAGGTGGAGTCAGTGATTCTGGAGCAACGCTTGTTGTCAAAATCACTTTTTGACAAAATCAGTGAATATCTCCTGACGATCCGCTACCATATGAACTGTGTCTGAGCCGGAAAACAATTCAATGTGAATACACAGCCTAGGCTCTGTAAACAGGCATGTGGTTAGCTGGTGGGCCCCCTTTGTTTGCCTATACCCCTTAGTTTAAATATCCATTTACAGAGCCTAGCCAGAAGACAGGTAGTGGATCAGGAGGAGACATTCACTTATTTTGACAAAAAGTGACATTGACAACAAGCCAGAACTGTGATTCCACCTTTGACTGTTGGGCCTTTTATGGCTAAAATAATGTTGCTTGTGCTGATTGGTGATCCCATTTTGAAACAGGTTCTCTGCATTAAAAAAATACAGCCCCTGCTACCAGAAGGAATGGGGCTTTTGCATGTGCATATAGGCTCTGTTTTCCATTAAGAGCATACAAATATCTCAGTGAACAGCCGTGGCTGTCATCCAAGGAAATGTTTCTGCAGGCCCCATTAAAAGATGGATCACTTCAAATGGTAATGTCAGCTATGTGAGTGACTCTCCTATTGGCTTCCCAGGGGCCAGCCGACAGGGAGGATCCCCCTCTGCACCTTACGGGCACCGAGGTAAATATACATCTGTGTCAACAAGCGTGAGTGACAGCGGGAGCATGGGGCATCATGGGAGCACAATGAGGAAATTGAACAAGGCCTCCATATGTGGATAAACACAGCGCCCTGCCCCGCTGCAGCCTGCTCCTGTGGGGAGAAGCGCATTGGCCTGTCAGACAGAGGAACAGGGAACACAGGCTGCTAGCAGGGTCAGAGGGAGCGGCTTCAAATCCTCCTTTGTGCTTTCAGGCCTGCCTACGAGACAATGTGGATAATGATGAGGGAGGAATTTGGTGCGGGGTGCAGCATGCATACGCACACGTACACACACACACACACACACACACACACACAAATATGTTTGTACAGCTATACTTATGATGACATTCATTGACATCATGCATTTCCTAGCTTCTACCCTAATCGTAACCATTAATACTAAATGCCTAACCCTGACCCCTAACACTAAACCTAATGCTAACCAGAACCTTTAAAGGCCAGTCCAGAAGTGAGAGACCATCCACACATATACTGCCCCCTGGACCTCTTATATTTCTTTAACCCAGATTATACATATCAAACCTAACCCCACACTAACACTACCTAAAGCTAATGCTAACCTGAACCTTTAAAAGCCTGTCCTGAAGTGAGAACTTCACTTTCCTCAAATGTCCTTACTCTTAAGGTTTAAAACTCAGATTGGTTATCAAAGAAATATATTTGTACAGGTGCACACACACACACACACACACCCACACACACACACACACACCCACACACACACACACACACACACACACACAAACACACACACACACACACACACACACACACACACACACACACACACACTGGAGAAGCACCTCGCCCCGGCCTCGGGGAGCCCAACCGGCCAGCTGTCCCAGCTTCTGTCTCCTGGGGGCCTGATACTTTATACACATGGACCAACCATCAACAAGACATGATTGATGTCACTGGATACACTATGAAAGCTTTCCAAACTGTCCATCCGCTCATAACAATTAGTCAATAATATTATTATTATTATTTTTTATCATTAAGATTTACCAAGCTGTTTGGAGTGGAATTGCTTTGTTTGGCACAGAACGTTGTTTATGAAAACTGAAACTATAGGTTTTTTTTTTCCTGTATTTATACCTCTTATTTCATAGACATTCTCATTTATTTCCAAGCCACACTCACCTCCCCCGGAGCTGCAAGGGCATAAAGACATTTAAAAGCACAACCAAAGCTCTATTTTTGCTCTTTCCTTTCACGCCGCTTTTGAAATACTTTTAAATACAAGTTCAGCCATAAAGATATGAGCGATTTATCATCTCCGCCATTGCAACGCTGTGTTACAGTGTCAACCTGGTCACCTTCCAACTCATATTCTTTCTTTATTGCCATCATTCCAGTGAATGTCAGGTTTACAAGTGTGTCCTTTGCTCGTAAAGTGCCCGATGCCTGCAGCAGCTTTTCATTGCAGCCAGTCAAAGGATATATCTTGATACACTAACATGACACTGCAGAGCACTGTAAAAAAAGCAACTACATATTTTACTTTGATTTCATTTGACTTAAGCTGAGACACTGCAGGCAAAAACATTCTAGTATAAATCAAAGGTCCAAAATAGCACATTAAGGTGTTTACTTTACCACACCTTGTCTGTTTGTGTCTATGATTCTCCATTCAACCATCTTTAACGGCCATTATCTAAAAAAAAAAAATGCAATACTCTGAACCAAAATCTTCAACTTCTAAAGCGGTAATATTTCCTTAATCATTCCTTGCACTACTCTGAAGGTTATTACAGAAAGATGTGCGCATATGTTGTCAATCGTCAGAATTACCACACTTTTTGTTCTACATAGCTACATAGTATTCTTTTGATTTATAATATGAAAAATGGCTGTATCCCAAATCTGTTCACTTAATACTTTGGACAATAATACATTGTAAAAAGGAAACAAAATGTTGCTTCATCCAACATCTAGATTGTTGGGTTGTTATAAAAATGCACATTTACAAATGATTAGTAATAGGCCAAATTTGCCTATATTTAGTCAAAAACAATTCCCAAAGTTTCATGATTACATCTCTAAGTTTAAATAATGACCCTATGCAGGAATATTACAGGAAAAAAAAGATGCATAACTGAAGAACTGCAGAGAATCATATATACTTTCTCATATTGTGTGAGTTTTATGATGATTCAGAAGTGATTGGAGGTTTAGATCATGTTCAGTCTGTATACAGCCTAGGCCTCAGAAAATGGATACAAACAGTTCCTTTCCAGCTGCTCCCCGAGTAAATACAGATAATAAAACAAACAGCAACACTTTTCATCATGCTGTGTAAATGTTTGTGTTTGGGGAAATCAAGCCTCTCACACACACACACAGACAGTGAACACTGCTGCAGATTCCTTGAGTGGGGCCCAAGTTCCTCTGCGGACCCTTGGAGGTGACAGTGGAGATATATTTTTTTATTGCATATGCTAACTGTTTGGATCTGATGATTTAATCCCATTTTACTTCTGCTTTCTAATACATTAACAAGTGTGTGCAAAAAAAATTAAAATAAAAAGGGAACCGTATTCTCTGTTGTGATTGCTTGATATCAGATGCCATCAGATGGGTTTGTGTGTGGCCTCATGTACTAGTATCTATTTGGGAAATAGAAGGTTTTTCTGTCAGGAGTAGGCGAGGGAGGAGGGACTTTCTGGACACAGCGCAACAAGTCCAAGGGCGCAAGAAGTGGATGGTGAGGGTGAATGACAACACGGCATTCGGCATAGCGCAGACAGGAGGAGATGGATTTTTGAATGGATAATTAGGTGCAATTGTTTTTCTTTTTTTCGCCAGTCCACTCGTTTCTTTTTCATTTAAATGCTGCCGCTGGGAAAGGATATGTCGCAGTAAAGTTTATCCCGACTTTGGAAGAAGAAGCGCGCCGTTGTTGGAAGTTTCCCCTACGCATGCCGCAGCACACCAAACAGTTTGGAGGACTTCCTAAAACACAGCATGGCAGAGATACAGAGTTTCACACTCCTGATGCTTTACTTTTCTCTCGGGTTAAATCGCAAACCGAGCAGGTGACGAGCAGAGCACGAGATTTGAAAATTAAGCTCGATCTCACGGCTTGTATTTGAATGTAACGGTAAAGGCAATGTGAAATGGTCCCGACTTGTCACAGAAGCTGGGAGGATATAACTTGAGAGGTGCGTGTTTTGTTTGTTTGAAGACTAATCCTCAGTTACCACCATGAGGGCGCTGAGTTTGCTGTGCGTAATAGTCGCGCTGTGGCAGTTGAGCCTGTGCAACAGAAACTGTCCGGACCTGATGGTTGACAGCTGTCACTGCTCTGCGGAGCGGTCCAAGGAGCTGAGCAGGCAGCACGTCCGCGTCAAAGTGCTGTGTGACGACGTGGAATTGATGGACACCCTGCAGCCCAGCTTCCTACCCAACAGAACCGTGTCCCTGTAAGTAGGAAGTTCCATAAACATGTTTCACACGCTGCCAACACCTTCAACAAGGGCTGGATATGTGTCCAAGGGAACCCCAAACAAATTGGAGCAATTTTACAATAAAAAAATATGACATTCATTTGACATTAACAAATATAGTATATTATTAATTCTGTAAGCTATTGAATCAGATCAGAATCAGATGTACTTGATTAGGAAATAAGAAGTAGTAGTTACTTTATTTGTCTGTCATGGGATGCTGTCTAGTAGGCAAGTTTTTTTTCTAAAAGGGGCTCTTCCTCGGATATCCTTAAATCCCAGTTAGAGAACCTAAATTCATGTACAAGAGCATCGACTTTTATGAATTGATTCCACAAGGTCAAATAGGTTTGACAATATTAATCGTTGAGTCTTTCAGCAGGATAAATGAGCTTCAGAGGGCTACCAACCAAATTATAATTATCAATACACCACAGCTTACATTCTACAGAACACTACAGACATATTTTATTGATATCCACATTAAATATAAATTATTCTAAAAACTCACATAATATGCACTCCCCTGCAACAATTTAAAGAAGTAGTGCAGTGTTACCTAAAATGACTTTAATCTGCATTAATTGACAATAGCTGGTTGCCACTGTTCTGTTTCATCACTGTATAACATGACAAACTATATAACCTTCAATGTTATCCCCATAATGATATCCTTTACTTTATTAGATCAGAGAAAATATATAAGCGATTTTGCCGAAATTTTTTTCTGGATTGACAGAATTTAGTTGGCAACAATTCTGCCAATTGAGTATAATATATGATATAATTGAGTGCCATGTCTTCAGCTTCAGGCTTCTTGAACTTGAGGATTTACTACCTGTCTGTGTTGTTTATCAATTAAAAAAGAATGTGTTTCAGTTTTGGGCTGACATGTTACTCAGACAAGACTAAAGTGATGGATTTATGTATAGAGAAAAGTATTGTTATTATAATGTTTATTTGATGAAGGGGATCTCATTAAAATCAAGTAATGTTTTGCAAAAACAATAACAACACAAAACTGATTAGAATTGAACAGAGATAGTCATACACAAGCTCATACATCAAGATCAGAAACATTAACAGGCATCATAAGAGTTCCAAAATGAAAGGTTTTCATTATTTTAAGGGGATCAGACGTCAGAAGTCATATGCATTTATTCATTGGAGCAAAGTAGTGAGAGGCAGTTCTTCAAAGGTCAGTATAAGTGTAAGCCAGCTCTGGGATCTGCTCTTAAGAACAGAGGTGATGTAATATACAGAGGCAGCTTAAAGTAGCTATGAGGATCTTTCAGTTTTTGTTGATTCTAGTGGCGCCTTTGGACAAAAGAGGTAGTGTTAAGATTTTTGCTAGCACATGCCGGCGGAGCGTAGCCTGGAAATCCAGACCCTGATATCTTGAACGATAGAGGGTCTGGCCACGATCAATAGTAATTTCCAACTCAAGGGGCGGCTCCTACTCGTGCATTTCAAATGCCACTGCACGCAGTTGGATAGCACTACAACCAATCAGAGCGATGCACAAGGTGACGTAAGCCCCGTTCATTTAGCGAACAGCTGTTAAACTGTTAAATTAAACGTTTGCCGTTGTCGGTCGGCAAAACAGAACATTCCACTTACTTGCTAATGAAAGATTTGAGTGCCGTCTTCCAAATCGTTAAGGGTCGAGGCCAAAGCAGTCTCAAAATCACACAACATATCCGCAGCCGTCTTTGATGTTTACTATCACGGCTTCGACGTCGCATGCACGTCACTGTCGTCATCCGGTTACGTCCTCCCCAGAGTACCATATAAAGGGCTCTGGCGCGCCCATATTAGATATAACCAATTGAAACGTGAGACCCAGATTGCTGGTCTTCTTGATAAAGCTTCAACGGAGCGTGGCCAGACCAACAGGCGCAGCAAATTTAATTTGCCAGCGCCTAGTGGCAGGTCTGGGAAAGCCAGGCTAGGCGGAGCGTACATTTGTTGAGGAAGAGACTGAAAGAGAGACTGCAGGATGCATCGTGATGAGGTTGTACTGTATTTACATGTAGGATTAATAATGGTTTCTATGACAATGGTGAAGCAAAGTAATTGATTTAGTGATTGAGTACCCTTCGGGAGACACACACAGGATGTTCAGATCTGACTGCCGATAATCGTTTTGTAAGTTGTAAAAATCATTCAAGGCCTTAATAAAAAAATGTATAGTTGTTCCGTTGATGGTATTTTTTTGGTCATCAGAGGAAAAAATAGACTGTTTCATGAACATCTGAACACCCTCGTAGGACGTTTATGTAGGAAACATCTAGAAACTGAAATGATAGTGTGTTATCTTCTTGCTGCTAGTGTTGTGGGGACCAGGCTACTTTTTCACATAGCAGTGATGAGCATGCTATCTATCCTGCAGCCTTACACTGCCAACTATCCACACACTGTGGGCTAGTTGGCAGCAGCAACAGCTCCTTGTAAAATCTTGATCTTATGATTGAATTACTGATTGAAATCCTTGCAAAGAAAAGCATTGCTCAAGGTCCTCAGAACCACTGTCCATGTGTGAAAGCCACATCGGAGCCTCTCCCGTCTTGTGTTGTTACACCTCTGTGTGAACCTTTGGCCTTTCACCGAGCTCTGTACGGATATGCTTTGCTTTGTATTCAAAGTTATTCAAACATAGATTTTGTGCTTCAACAGGCAGAACCATCTCCCTTTAGTATTCATCTGAGCCTCTCCTGTAGATGAAATAGCACTTCAGACACCCGAGGGGTGGATACATTTCCCCACACCCTCCCGCTCTCTCCACAGGTGCACAGATTGACTGCTAGATTAATAGACTGTTTTATTCTTGGAAAACTTGAGTTCTGCCTTCAGAGAGTAAAAGCAGAGAATGCTAATTGTGAAGGCCCCTTGACAAGTTACAGCCGACCACTCATTCTGAACTAAGAGCACTTTTGATTAATGGGAGCACTTTGCTTCCCGCAATTTATTTGGAGTGCTGTTTGTGCTTGCGTGTATAGGCAGGGGGGCTTTTTGTTCCTTTAGGCAGAGAATGGTTAAAGGCTTTGTTTTGTTTTCAACATTTATCAAAGCGCGGCAGATTTGTGGCTTACAGACACGGTCAGCGTTTGATTCTTAAAGTGGTCAACACAGGTAGATAACACAGAGACTTGAGGTGTTCCTTAAAATAGACAGCGGCTATCAGACTAAAATGGATGCAGTCTTTTCACACAGAATGACGCCTTCTCCTCAGTTCACTGGAGGCTGTGTATGCTGGGTTATGATTAGAACAGTATAAATAAGCCTATTCCTCACTCCGTCCTATTCCTTGGTGAACTACATCCTACGGCAGTGCTCTCGCTGGCCAGGAAGCCATTTTTTCCTGCGTTAGGAAATGTGACCTTTGTCAGGCTGAAGTGGCCTCCCTGCTCGCTCTTTTGTTTAGATGTGCTGTGCAAATAAACACATATATCAAGGGGAAGTATGCATGCACTGCAACGCCCCCCCCCCCCCTCCACATCTTTCATATGTCTCCCCCCTTCTGTACTATTTAATTTTTGTATGATCTAACCACCTACATAGACTGGAGCTTCCAAAAATAGCCATCTCCTCATTCACAACTCAAGCACAGTATTGGGCCGCCCCCGTTCAAGTGTACTCACCCATATCTAAATGTCACCTCCAATTAAAAGCACAGATTGGGCTTTGTTGCTTTTTTCCTGCCATTGTACCTATAAAATATTTATGAGGAGCATACCCTGCAATAACCGGGCGCCTTGCAAATGCCAAGGAAAACAATGAGCAAATAAAAGAACATTTGCATACGTAAGAGGGATGAAAATCATCCACCACAAGAGTGTGTGTGTGTGTGTGTGTGTGTGTGTGTGTGTGTGTGTGTGTGTGTGTGTGTGTGTGTGTGTGTGTGTGTGTGTGTGTGTGTGTGTGTGTGTGTGTAAGTCTCTGTTGCCCCTGATGATGGTGACTGGTTTCCTAATTGGCCATGTTTTGAATTGGGGAGTTTTGAAGCTCTGCCTGACAGCTCTGTTGACCCTGGAGCAGCAGTTTAAATTGTGGCGGACACCTGTGGCACCCTGGGACAGATTGTGGAAGAGACAAGCGGATGGAGTGAAGATGGGAAGTAGGCAAGGAAAGGCAGCGGAGAGATCCATTAGAGGAATAGAGAAAGTGACAGGGAGGACGCTGGACGGGAAGTGTTTGGTTAAACGTCACTCGGTGGCTGAGACTGCAGCGCTGATTGAGATGATGTGACTGCCAGCTGATTGTAACTGAGCCTGTGAGTCTCTTCACTGCTGGACACGGCCACACAAAGAGATACACACTGTGCACTCGCACAACTGGAAACTTAGAAAGCTATCATAAAGTAGTTCGACTGCTGTTGTTTTCGCTCCTGTTGCGAGCTGTTCCAAGCAGACTTGTTTGCATCATTTGCATGTTATTGTGACTACTTCACGCCTACCTGCTGAGTGTAGATGGCCCCATGTGTAGGGGTTGGATTTGACTTCCAAATTTATTTTTCCAAATGTCATGCACCCAGCAGAACTCAGGAGTATTAGCACATGTTGCAATCCAAATGAATTCAGTGCAACAAACTGCAGGGTGCATCTGGCACTGGATTTTTTTTTTATTCATGTTGACAAAAATCTACACCATTATTTTTAGTTTCATTCTTGAGATGAGAAGCTTAAAAATGGATTATATTTTTTCAGTAAAATTCCTTTAGAGAACTTGACAGACGGCAGTGATCCTGCACGGAAAACCTACGAATCTAACATAAAAGGCAGATAACTGGAAGTAAAGTTAAAGCGTATCTAAGATGTCATTCGTAGTGACAAACCTGCAGAGAATTGTCACCCAATTTGGCTTTCCTAAATTCTATGAAGGGAGAGACAGGTCCACACAGCGAAAAAAGTATAGTTGAAAAGCAGTTGAAAATACTGTATGTTGAAAAGACAACTTTGCCAATGCTGATTTGGAGAAAATAGGGTTATCTGGTTGTTGAAGAGACATCTACAACAAACAAAACACAGCCCAATTTTCAAGAGCTTCTAAAAAGTCAAGGGATATACAACAAATATATTTGGGCTAAATAAAAGGCAACAGACTGACCAGGTTTAGCGCAAATAACAACATCCATGGATGGCAGGTGCCTTGAGGGGCTAAGTACTATTCTCAAATAGAGATACTGTTGGGCAGCTGAGGAGTTACAGTACGTATGATTTTGGAGAAGCTATGATGTAATGCTCTTGGTGATGGAAATTGTGATGCCATTCTTCATAGTTCTCAACTTCAAAGGGTTACTTTTTACTTGTTTTATTCTTCATTTGGAAAAGATTTTGTCAGCAAATATTTTTTTGTCGAAATTTTCATTCAGGAAATTGACCCTGGCAAACAGCCTGAAACAAAACACCAGTTATTTCCTACTGTCACAGTTAATGCTTATTACAGCATGTTGTCAGGATTCATAAAAAGCAATGCAGCGTAAATAAGTAGTATTTTTACTTTCACTTAGGTATTTCTTTTTATGTAATCCATTCAATTGTGCAGCACTGCAGGATATATACTATGTTTCTGAATATGTGATAAGTGTGCTTATGGCTGTTGAAAGTGATCATCTCCTGGATTTGTTCGTGGTCCCTGTTAGAACCACGCTAAGCCCCTTCTAAAGCCTTGTCTCCCCCCCCCACCCCCATTTGTATGAGAGAAAACGAGGGCATTTGGTCTGGGCTGGACCCAATTCTGGAGGTGTTTGGCATACGTATAGTAGCCTGCTCTGTTGGCCCCAGCATCATAGTCCTCTCAGAGACAGACAGGAGGGGCTGTTTGCGGTGTCTGGAGGGAAAAGATCAGGATGGGGCTGTAGCATGACTCCAAAACCACTACAAGAACAAATCAGTCATCGTGCTATTGTAGAGAAGGACCCAGGAGACACCACATAAAGCATGGCTGTGTAACGTAGATGGTGGGTTTTTAGAAGATATGCAAAGTAAGCAGACAGTTTGTGATATATTCTAAGCCATAGTATGATCACAGGAGTAAGAGGTTAGTATTGATCCGTGTGAACGAACGTGGAGTGTCAGAACAAAACCCATTCTCTCGGCTTTCTGCATATCTATTATTTTTCTCTTTCCGCTATAAATATAACTATATGTATTCTTTTCTCCCCTCCTCCTCTTATTCACTCCCTCTCACTTATTTTTTTTTCCTCCGCTGCTCGCGACTGCCGAGGTGCTGTTTGGTGCTCTACCCTCTTCAGAGTTCTGAGTACATCTGCATGAATATTTCATTGACTTGCTCACACATCCAGCCCCGGTCCATATTCTCCTGTGCCTTACCTCACTGACAAACCCCCTGTGAGCAACCCACCACATCGATAAAATGCCTCAAATGATATGTCACACGTATGCATATAAGTCTGCCGGTTAATCTGAAGGGACGTGACCAAAACGACCCCGATGGAGCTTGTTGTATCTAAACATCTGACGCTCAGAGGAGTCATGGCAATTGCTATTTCTCTCTCTGTGTTCCCCCTGTATGGTTTCTCCCGTGCTTATCTCCGGCGATATGGAAGATTTTTTTGAGAAAGCAAAAGGTTCATCTTTAGATGAGTGCACTCTCCATTATCGGTCGTCTTAAGCCCCATAGGGCATAGTACTTTTAGATTTCCAGCACTCTCTCCTCTCTGAGATTGCCCTTGTGTTATCTGCGTGCCGCGGAGCCATGAGGGTCAGGGCCGATCAGTAATGTTGCTGCATGTTGGAAGCTGCCGGTCACCTCAAATCTGATCCCTATTGATTTTTCTCTTTACCAGTAAAATGGTTTGTTTATATATTTTTTTTCCAAAGTTTTTCTTCCAGGCTTCTGTAAATGTGTGATGATTCATCAGTTCGAGTTGCAGCAGTTGGCTGTCTGAAAAGCTCTGTTACAGTTGTTCATGTGGCCCGCTTTAAAGGTCACATACTATGCACATTTTTTAAGGTTCAAAATTGTAATTCGAGTTTCTTCTAGATAGTGTTTTGCTGTAGTGCTCAAACAAACATTTATATTTCTCACAGTTACACAGTTGCTGTATCTCCTCTTTTCAGCCTCTGTCTGAAACCCTCCGTTAAAGCGCCTTTCTCTTTAAGCCCCGCCTTCCAAATGCCCAGTGCGCTCTGATTGGCCCTGAATCTAACTGTTAAGAAAGGTGGAGTGAGAAAAAGAGTTGTTTTTTCCTCATACTTCTGGAATGTCTAGACAGACCAGAGACTCACTCATATTAATGTTTGAAGACTATGACAAAGTGCATTTTATAATTAATAGGTGACCTTTAAAAGAAACAGCTGATCAGTTTCCCTTTCAGACAATGATGATTCACTGATCGAGAGTTCATGACCGCGGGGGGAGAGAGAGTAGTCTGTAAATTTTGCTTTAGCCCTGAAAAACGCAAGAATGTGTCGAAACCCAGACATATACACCATCTAAAAATATTAGGTAAAGACAAATAGGGTGTCTGCCAAGGATACTTCTCTGCTATGCTATCCCTGCCCTCTCCATACACTACTGAGTAAATACATGGACTTACTTAAATGATCATAAATTCAAGAAAGCACAGGAGACTGACGTAGAAACGTGTATTTTCCCTGTTTCCTAACTCATTGTAAAGTAAGCTGAATAAAACCCTGATAGTGGCTAAAATAGTTTAGAGTTGTTTAATTGAATTTTATTGAATCTGAATCCACCATTGAATGCATCTTTGAACCCCTTTTTCAAATTATTAAGGTTTAGCTTTTGACATTTGCAACTTAACTCAAAAGATTCAGCTCAGAGGGCGCTAAAATAGAATTTTTTTTTTGCTACAAGCTAATTCTGACCCGAGAATGTAGATATGTAGATAAATAGATAGATAGATATTTATTTACCACATTGGGGAAATTCAGGTATCCAGTAGCTCACAAAGTCAGTCAACAGACAGTTGGCATACCATTGCGAACAACAACATGGACAAGCAGTACACGTCAATGTAGTATTAATTTATTGAATCTGAAACATTGAAATGATATGAATAATGAGTGCAGCCTACTAAATTTGCACACATGATTGTTTAAAGCTTGCCCCAAATACTGTAGGTCCTTGGGCAGAAATATGAAGTTGACAACCAACAATGTCACTCTAGAACTGTCAGTTGTTTAATCTACACATGAATAATCACAGTAGGAGTTGCACTTAATATATTTCTTCCAGACAAAACTGCATTTTAATTAATGGCTAAATGTACTGATTGTGACAGCAAATACATTTAAGCCAGGCTAAAAGGCAAGTTAGGGCATCCTATAAGAGTGAGGCAAATCACTCTGGCTATTCATGCAAATTCTTATTCTTGACATTATAGTCTGTCTATTGAGGAGTGGCGAGTTTCATGTGAAGATCTGTTAAACACGTACATCTGTAGGTAACCCCTGAAACAGTCGTCTATGTCCTGTCCAAGGTCAATGTTAGTAGTTGTGAAATATGTTATTTTGGTTAGTGTCTAGGTCGGTGTCTAGTAACTTGATCCTCTAAAATAACAGGGGGTTTGGGCTGTTTGAAGAAAAAGTGGCTAGCAAACCTTGAGGCCAGCGGATCTTGAATTGTTTATAATAGTTCACATTGTGATCTTTCCTCCACTTGCTCCTCATGACTGGTGTGTTGGATATGGCGTCCGTTAGAGCTATTTTTGATTCCGTGCTCCTGTAATAATATAGTGAGACGTCTCTGGTGCATGGAAGAGCGGTGACTTTTTCAGTCGGACCTCACAGAAGTATCCCAGCTGTGGCTGTGGAGGGAGAGTGAAAGCCAGAGCTCCTGTTTTTTAAGGGAAGAATTGATATGGACTCTAATAATCACTCACCACAGCCTGAGGATCGAGGGACACGGTGATTTTTTTGACTTTTGAGAGAGTTATGGCTCCAGCTTTAGATTATTTGCTTTATCAATCAATCTGTTGATTACTTTGTCTCCAATATGTTAGAATGTAATGATTCATAACTCCCGGAGACTGTCGTGAAGGAAATAGCTTTTGTCTCACCAAAAGCCTAGATTTATTCAGTTTTTTCAAGATCATATAAAACCAAGAAATGGAGCAAATCCCAACATTTGAAGCAAATTGAATCCAACAATGTTTGGTATTTTTACTTGCTTGTTTTCCCTTGATGGACTAATTAATTGATAATTGTTTCAGCAGTAATGAGATTTTACTGCCATTCAAAACAAAGATGCTTAGAAAATGTCCTTGCTATGATGTGAAGTGAAAAAAACAATGAGTGTCTAACCATCCAATTACATCACAACCAACACAATACTCATATGGGAGGATTGTAAGAGTGCAGCATTCCCAAGGCTTGAACTGGTTGTCGGACGTCTTGTATGTATACTACACACGTCTTGCTGTGGCTGGCGCTGAAACACAGTAGGCAATGACATAGACCATTTGCTGCAGCCCACAGAGACAATACTGAATCTGTGCAGCCTTACCTCATTGAAAGCAGCTTACCCGCAGAGAACATAATTGATAATGTAAATAGAGAGTTGGACGGACGCTCCAGAAGTTTGTCATGGGCTGTTTACATAATGTTCAATTCTGTTTTTCCTGTGATTTCCTGGACGTTATGCAGAAGCCTGAGATCGGCATGCAGAGGTCGGCGAGCAGACGCACACACACAAACAGAAATACACACACACACACACACACACAGCACAGGGACAGGACACGCTTGAATTTGCACAAACAGAGGCTGCCTGTCCCTGAGTGGGACGTGCGTCCGCAGAGGGAAGTGTAGCGGTCTGCGGGACAGAAGGGAGACGTGGGACACAACACAGCCACAGCAGTGCTATCCCGAGCTCTCAGTGTACCTTCACTTCAACACACCATCCATATGTGGCTTAACAAAAAGAAAGGTTAGGGTTTGTGTTTTTCCAAAACCTGACCTGATTTAAAGTGTTTCAGAGTAAGGCCCTGGAAATAAAAGGGGGAAAAAAACTCCACTTGGCCTCTGAAACTGAAACTATTGGGAGCGCTTAGGTTATTTTTCCATAAATCCGTGTGTGAATTATTGGGAAATTGACCCGTTCAATCCTCCAAGTGGTTGATAGCCATGTCCATTTGACTACATGCTGGCTTACAGCTGCGGTAATTTTCTGCTCTCCGAGAGATTTGTGTCAAGAGGAATCCGAGCTGACAGAACTCCAGTAGGATATTGATGTCTGGATCAACAACAATAAAAATCCATATGAATTGTTGCTGACACACTTTTGCCTCCCTAAATGTCTGAGTGTAAATCTGGCCCATTCCCATCCACATTCCGGGCATTCTGATTCAATTGTGGGAAGAGGTATTCTGCTCACTTAATGTGACATGCTTGCATGTGTTTAATTCCCCATCCGCCAAAGCCTGCCCCTGAAGGGTTATTATCCAATAGCAACTGTAAGCAGCCACAGCAAGGTTGTCAAACTATGGATTTCTCCACAAGCCAAAATTGTGTGTACGCTGAGCTGTAATCTGAGCGTTACTAAGTAGCTTAAAAGTGTTAGAGTGGTGTCTTTTTTGTTGCTTTTTCAAAACCAGAAACAAAGCAAATGTGTAAGGAAGAATTAACATAATGCTTTACGCTTGAAACATAAGCATATCCGACTCACTACTGTAGCCTTTATTATTATTTGGGGTTAAAAGTTACATTGATATTCAGGATTGAAAAATCACCACTGCTCTGGAGACCAAGAGGTTATTGTTGGATTAATGATGGTGTCCTATAGATCTTGTTTTAGGGAAGTTCACAATGCAGCAACTTTTCTCTTGAAAAAGTTAACACACATGGTTTGAATTTACGGATTTTGAAGCATAAATACATCCACCATGTTGCACCTTTGTTTTCTTATAGCGAGCTTTGAAACCATGGATATTTTACAATGAATGGCATTTTATGGTTACATTTTTAATGAGAATACTGTGAAATGTAGGGCGAGCCAGCTCTACCATGCAGCACATGGACAAAGTGGCTGCTTTCTCCATTGAAATGAAAAGGCTGCTTTGTGTTCACTTCTGTAAGAAATAGAAGAATTCTACATTTCTGTAAAAAGATGACAAACCTGCTGTTATCAGTGTTAACTGAATGTGGCCCTTGTGCGAGAACATAAAGCTTGACATCATGACAGTATAACTAAGGAAGGCCACAGCCCATTATCTCATCTAATCCTACACTTTTTCATCTGCTATCATGTATCTTGGATATAAGATCAGGTTTATTCTGACTAATTTGGCTACTATTATATTTGTAAATATGTACAATTTCTAGAGTAGTTGGGACATGATATTCCCAGAAGTTTGTTGTTGGGGCAGACCCAAATGTAAATACAATCTTGGATGTTGACATGAATTTGCTGACACAAGTGTGCGTCCATCCTGGCCTTTGGCTGAGAGGGGACTTCCTATCCGCAACCCTGCTTTTCCTGCCAAGACAACTGTTATCACTCATGGGAGAGATATGGCACTTCCCTGTATGAACCAGCAAGCTTGTTGAATGAAGTAGCAACATAAACAAATACAAATGAAAAATGTACACTTTGTCCACACATGATTGATAGCATTTATTTTCATATATTCTTGTTTTTTTTTAATCCACCAAATGTTTAGTTGTTTTTGGTTTAAGGCTGGTTTGCAGGTCTAGTGTGTGTGTGTTGGTCCTCACAGTGGCATTTTCAGTGAACACACTTCCACTCTGCTCCCGTATGGCCAGCAATTTTCGCCCTTTCAGCACAAAGCATTGTGGGATTGCACGGCTTAATCCTAGGGTTAAAATTGACTTTACGTGCCCTGCAGCCATAACGAGCTCTCTGTCGTCACTGAGGAGGAACCTGGTGACACATACCTGACCAATCACTCCCAGAGCCTTGTTAAAGGAAGATGGGAAGGTGGTGGAGGAGGGATCTGACCTTGTGTAAAGTGTGTGTGTGTGTGTGTGTGTGTGTGTGTGTGTGTGTGTGTGTGTGTGTGTGTGTGTGTGTGTGTGTGTGTGTGTGTGGCAATATGCTGACAGGAGATACGCAACATCGCACATGCAAGGAAAGGCCTCTTGCCGGCAGATCATATGGGCATGCACAAATCCACAGCGTCAAATCCACAAAGCAGCCCTGCAGCGGATGATTTAAGAGCGGGCTGAGGCAATCAATATTTTAGCAGATATGAAATCCAGAAATGCCATCCAAGGTGTATTTAAAATGATGTGTGAATCTGGGGCTGTTGAATAAGCGCAATATAAATCATTAACCGCATGGCCTGTTGTACCATATATGCTTATTGCTCTGTGTGAAATGCTGTATGTGCACTAGGGCATGTGAAAAAAAGCACGGCTCGAAAAGGTTTTTTCCAAAAGCTGATTTTTTTTTCACAGAATTGAACAGAACTGAGACCAATAGTTTTGGATCTATAAGCAAACATGGATTTCAGTGGTTCAATATCTGTCTCAGTAGAATATGAAATGTTTTTTGTTTTGTTTTCTATTATTATTACTTCCAGCGACTGCCATGAAAAATATAAAGATGAGCTATTTTCATTCAAGGCCTAAAAAGATATTTTTTAAATGATTATTGTGTAATGATTTCGGTCCATTTGGGGCAGGAACAAGCTCCGAACACAACACTAACATAGTATTGTCACAATTCATCATTTCTGGTCAACCGCTCTTTTCAACCTACCCAGTCATCTGTTATGGAAATTAATATTGTGTGATATACAGTGTGTGTATATATAGCCTATAGTATTGTCATAAATTGTGAAATCTTCATACAAATGATTTAACTGTCAAACTGTTCTGACCTTAGTCTTATGTAAGATAAAGTCAGGTTGTAATAACTGAGATAGTATGTACTGGAGACTAGATTGCGCCAACGTATGTTTGTTAAGGCTCACTATATTAACCCTGATAAAATCTATAACGTAGGCTGATGTTTGTGAGTTAATAGATTTTTCTTTGTCTTCTGGAGAAAGACTGCCTTTTGCCAGTCAATTCAATGCTGCATTGATGTCTCAAATCATGTTTGAAAACATTAAAGATCTGTCTATTTGTATTTAAACAGTGTGCCATCTAGTAATTAATTACCTACTTCTCATCTTTCTAGTTGCTGACATTTCAATTCCACAAAACATCCTACCCACTCAGTACTTTTCCGTTCCCCCTGGTTTTCCCGCTCTTTTGACTTGGCCACGCCCCCTGCCCCACTCTGCTGCAATCAAATCAATCACACACACCTGTTCAATTACCTGCACACACCTGATGCTCTGATTACTCAGCCACTATTTGGTCTCCAGCGCTCGACAAACTCAATAGCAAAATGTTTCAAAAAGTGCTCGAGTAAAGGAAGGGAACAATTCAGGTACCTAGGAGAAACTCTTTTTAATCTACACACTCTGTTTGATCTGGGTACTTGTGACACAATAAATAAACTGATGCAATATCTACACAATACTGGATTAGCCTAAATGAGATGAGATGATATAGACAAAGACCTGAACAGCAAACTGTGGGGGGCAGCAATATGCCATAGATACGTCTAGTCTGCCAAATGAAAGAGAAGAAACTTACAAGCAAATGAACAATTGACATTGTTTCCAACAATAAAGGAAAAAAAAATCAGTAGCAGACTGATCTTTGTCATTTTTCCTCAACCTTCTCTACAAGACTCTCCAGCACTCACCTGAATGATCTGTTGCCATCTGTGCTGGTTCCTGGGCTCACCCCGGTATATGACCTAGCCTTCTGTACCCAATAATCAGTTTTAGCCTGCAACAGTCTTTTCCTATTGTTTGCTGCCTGCCTGTGTTTTTGTCGGTGGTGCTCATTTAAGGACATACTGTCAACTGAATCCTAAAGAGTTGTTGTGCTGCATTTAGGTCCTCCCTCCCTAATGTACACCAGTGATATTTATCACTTGCTTGTTCTTTTTTAGTCTTATTTATCTTTTCCCTTACATGAAATATTAAAGCTCCCATATTATACACTTTTCGGTATATTATACACCATATTATATGGTCTTAGTGGTCCCTAATAAGTTTTTCTTTAATTGTTTGCTGAAAAAAACTTTCAGATAATTTATTGTACTATGCTGATGTTCAGCTAATCTCACAATGGCCTATTTTTTAAAAAAGAGCTGCAGCTCCCCTCGTAAATATACAATCTTTGAGCTCCCCCCGCCCCCTGTCCGGAAGTGAAGCCAGATACGCCTCGCCCTCTGTCTGTCAGGGCCGTGGACCAATAAGAAATAGGGGTGTGGGCTGCATAGTGGAAGCTTCTGGCTTTCCAGTTTGTGAGGTCAGAAACGAGGAGAATTCTGACTGGAGTATATTGGGGGGGGGAGGGGTGGGGGTTTCAGAAAGGGGGAGAGTGAGAAAAGGAGATATTTTTATTTTTTAAAATATTTTGGCAGTCTCTAGGCACACCGTGGACCCATGGATATGTTAGAACACATTTAAAAAGTGCATTTAGCATAATATGTGACCTTTAAGAACTATTTGAAAGGGTTAACACAAACCTAGCTTCCCTTGCTCATGAGCCCATTCCTAGCAGTCCTTAATCCTCATGTGGGGTCCTGCACTACCTGCATTGTCCTGCTGTATCACTATGTATTGTTTTTCCTGTGGCTCTAAGGTGCTTGTATCTTAGCGTGGCTATTATATACTGACTAACAGAAGTTACTATAGGTACCTGATCTGGCACTGCAGGTAACCCAGGCCGTATGTGGTAGTCACTGTGGGATTTTAACACAGAATTGTTGTGTGTGTGTGTGTTTTAAGTGTTGTTTTGTCCTTCTCACGTCTACAAGATTCAGGTTTTGTGCAATAGGTCACAGGTCAATGTAATTCATAGAGGACTGGGTATCACGGTATTATGGCCTATAGGGACGAAAGACCTCACAAGAATAGTTATACAAGTGTATGTGTCTGTTCCCGTGATAGTATTCTTGCCTATGTTTTTCGCTCTGGCGTGTTTTAGTTTGATGAAAAGCTCAAGTCCCAGGGCGGGGCCCAGTGTGTTGAATAATGTGACAATGTTGTGTGTGTGTGTGTGTGTGTGTGTGTGTGTGTGTGTGTGTGTGTGTGTGTGTGTGTGTGTGTGTGTGTGTGTGTGTGCGTCCTTGTGCCTGCCAGTAACACACTAGGCGGAAGGCCCTTTCCAAGTTCTATTTTTTTCTTTTACTTGACAGACAGATGCATCACTAGCAGAAGCAAAAGGGTGGAGAGGTTAACAAAGTGATGACAGACATCAGTTAAATAATCCAAATGGAGGCACCGCATCGCCTGTGAATATTAATCCATCACTTAGACATCCCTGTAGTTCGTTTCATTGATTTGTTTGCCGTTGTAATATGATCAATGGACGATTGAAAAGCGCTGAGCTGGCGTTTCTTTAAGCTTTTTCTATTGGAGCGATTTTTTTTTTCTGACATGGAGGGTTGGTGGATGGAGGAGGGGCGGGGGGGGGGGGAGGGGGTTGGGTCGGATCATTACCCATCTTGGCCACAAACGGCCATAAACAAGACAGTCGACGTGGCCCGGGATGAGTCATTTACGGGGCGCAATCTCATCAGACGTAAATCCTTATCTCTTGCCAACATATTGACAGTCGGCAGAGATGAACAATTTATCAGCCATTTGAATAAGTCATTTCCTGCAGCTCTTATTTGGGGCGAGATTGACAAAATGTACCTTCCTCCCACACTCGCTCTGCATGCATCTCACCTCGTCTTCTTGTCTCTCCCCCCCCCCCCATATCTCTCTCTGCCCCCCACCAACAGAAACCTGAGTAACAACAAGATCTCCCTGCTGAGGAATGGCTCTTTCTATGGCTTGGCCGCCCTGGAGAAACTGTGAGTACTTAAATCAAGCTCTCTTTTACTGTTTTGTCCTCCACAGAGTCCTAATAGCGGGCATCACTGTAAAAACTAAACGGTGGTCCAACACATTGTGGGAATCAGGAGATCCTTGTTGTGGGATTTAGCGTGAAGGAGGAGACAGTGCCAGTGTTTTTTATTGTTTTTTTTTGTTAACCTTTCAGCCTTCGAGCCTAACCTCAATTGCAACAGTAAAGGTCTTTAAAAGGGGAGAATATACAGCCTCATATAAAGAGCTAATGCAGTGCAAGACCAGGAGGAGTTGACTGATGGACTGACTGCGCCAAGTCCATGTCGATGAGCCCCATATTGTTTGCACTGTCCTCCTCCCTGTGTGTGTGTGTGTGTGTGTGTGTGTGTGTGTGTGTGTGTGTACGCGCTGCCTGATGATGAGCTCTATGATGGCTGACACCCCCCCAGAAGTCACCTATTGATTGTTTTCACCCCGGTCCAGCCCCCAGTGATCACTGCCTTCCTGCCTGATGCTGACAGTGACGTTGGCTGGTGATTGAGACAATCAGAGAGGGGGCTGAAATCACACGGAGCAGCACTGCTTGATGAGCATCACCCTTCCTGTCAATCATCCTCAGATATATGCATGCACACTCCTGATGACACTCATAGTAGCACACATAGTAATCTACCCCCCCCCAACACACACACACACACACACACACACACACACACACACACACACACACACACACACACACACACACACACACACACACACACACACACACACACACACACCTGCTCTGTACCACCAGAGACTGCCTTGAATACCATTAAAGTTGCTTCGCTTGGCCCCCTGTCTTCCCTGACTTCTTGACAGCTTTATTTGATTGGGATAAGAATGGCAGTGGGATGATTCGGGGCCCTCCTCCTCCACTCCTTTTCGGGTTGGCTGCGTCTCCGGTTTGAGCTGGAGGGTGATGTCACCTGTCCCCACGGGCCTTATTAGTGCCATTAAAACCGTTTCTCTGCTCATCTGCCAGCTCTGAAGGGATGGAGAGATGATTGCGAGGCTTTTTTTAAAGGACACTCAGTCAAAAGGTTTGTGGAGGCTGACCTCTGTCCCCTCATTCACCTCGCTCTCTGGGTAGAGCCTGTCCATCCGCCCTGCCATCAGTAAGCATTTGGCAGAGGTTTGTGTTGCTAGAAGTGGATGCCAAGCCAGGTAGCCTCATTGAGTTGAAAGTGGCGGCCAGCTGTTCGGTCGTCTGGCCCCAGTCCGACTGACTTCCTGGCTGACTTGACTGGGTCTGAAGGGGTTTTTAGTGAACTGGTGGTTGATTGCCAAGCTTAATAGCGCTTGTGTTTTCACCACCACTCCTGCTGCAGCTGTGGAGCTTTTAGCGGGCGGGCAGAGATGGAAATAAAGTGAAGTGAATCCAGAGCAAAGTTTGTCTTTGTAAAGAAATGGAAATTAAATGAAAACATAATATAGTTTGTGTTCATAAAGGGGTTAGGTTTAACGGAATTAAACAACATACAGTGTATTTGTATTTACTGCAGCCATGCAGCATGCATTTGACCTGGCCTTGAGGGATGTTTTCTACCTTGTTTGTAATAAGACCCATATCTTTCAAACTGGACCCTAGGTTACCATGCAGGATTCATCAGGGAAATTCTATCAAATACAAACAAATCCCTAGATTTTACAAAGCTCACTCCAAACAGACAGAAAGATATTGTCCAAATATTTTCATAGGCTGAGTAGATCTCCTCTTGACGAGGCTGACCTTTATGTGTAAAATCACTGGCGTTTGCCTATTCGCTTAGTTTTTCTCAATGCTGTGGGTCAGAAATCTCAGGAGCAAGATAATTGAAAGCTGGAGCACATGAAACTAAATCAAGATATCATGAAGGGCGAGTGAGAGAATGTGTTTAATCCTTTATCAAATGTCAGTGGGTTTTAAAACAGGCACCCCTCCATGACGGGACATTGTTTTAGCATTGCAATTAATCAAGCCACACTAGGTTCTCCAAGCATGTCAGCCAATTGTATTAATCCCCCCCAACAAAAAAAATGCTTTCAATGTGATTTTGCTCTATAGCTGCGATAGTGTCCTCTAAAATGAATGCCTGTATGTTGGATGATGGCCTGGATCCCCCCATATGGACACAAGCCCATTTCCATCAGCCAGAACTGGGGTCCCATGGGAGCAGAGCAGGAACAAAGCCCATCACTGTTCCGCGGTCAGGACACTGGATCTAGCTCCTTTTGCCGCTTCATCATGCTGTTCCCACTGCTGAAGCCTCTCTCTGTGTGAGACGCAGCATTATCAGTGTGCACAGTGATAACACTGTATCAGATTAGACAATGTGCTGTGGTAATGTTTTCATTGTTATTGTATGGAATGGATGTAATGGATTTATAACAAGATTATTTTTTATCCACATACACAATATCTGCATGAACCGTTTGAGCTCCATCCCTCTTTTTTGCACACCTAAAGGAAGAAATAATTCAATTAAACAGAAGATGGATTTGAGTGTTACACAATCCAAGAATAACTTTAAACAACAGAAAAAATGGTAAAAGTATTTAAACTGACTGCTCTTGAAATAAGCTCAGTCTTTTTGGCTACAAGCGTATTGAATGTCTTAACAGTTGTTTTATTGTTATGGCAGTGGCTGTGACAGGCACTTTATTCTTAACAGGCTGTCTAAAATGTTGTTTTTATTGAGAGCAGCGGGACAATTTTTGTTCTCTCTTTCGGAGCAAAACATTTTTGTTTGTCTAGCCTGAGGAATTTGGAGAGCAGGTTGAATGTTGGAGAGTGCGGCTCGGGCCCATGCACAGGATTCAGGCAATAACTTATTCTGGAAAAAAGAGTAGATATTGTCAGAGGTGTTTGAACGCCCCCTACCTCCTGCTGTGTCCCATGGTGGAAGGTGACGTCTATTCAGTCTTCTTTGTGAGCGTGTCAACTTGGGGAGTTGATTGATAGAGGGGTGTGCCAAAGCCTATGAAGGACACATCCTCTGGACTGTATGATACGGTGATGTCCAGAATCTGAGTGCACATAGGAAGTGATGGTCATAAACATGATCAGAAAACCAAACCTTCGGCAGGGTCAAAGGTTAAGATCAAATTAGTGTATTATTGACCCGTTGGAATCAATAATACTTGATTAAAGCAGATGATCACTCAACGTAGCAATTTAAACACATAGCAGGACTACTAATTCACTCTCACTGTTCATATGTTAATGCCATGATGTCAACGTATGTCTTCTTAGATGAGCTCCCTGATTATGTAAAATAGAAAGAAAGTGCACATTGATTATTATTATCTGTTTTGCTCTAACACTCAAATTATGAACCATTCCATGTTACATTCCATGTTACATTACAACATGTGCATGACATACATTTATATTAAGAACACTGGAAAAGGCACACACAATGAATCTGAATCAAATCCCACAACACATATCCGACTAATGGGACATCATAATTTTCAATCTCTTTTGAATTATCCACATTAGCCCATAATTGAGGCTTCATTCATTTACATTTAAAAAAAATAAAAAATGAAGCAGATTTGCATTGCATGCTCCACTGTAGTTTATATGTGTTGAGTGCTCTTGTTTAGAACATTGGGAGCCTACAATTTCCAGATATTCCATTATGGTGTGTAGAAGCATGACTGTTGTTTCGTCTGTTTACCTAAGAAGACATGGACTCAAATGAAGCCTTAAATGGATCAAGGTCTAGTCGTGATAATATGAATGGTTGAATTTTGTTTACACTGTGGCGTTGCTTGGTCACAGTTGAGGCAAAACATTTGAGCATGGTGTGTGTTACCCACTTACTAAGTTTGGAGAGATTCAGAGGCCCGATTCTTCTGTCTCTCATGTGTTTCACTTCTCTGGGCAGATAATTATAGATTCCAAGACACAATTAAACATTGGAAAACTTATAATTCAACAAAAAAACAAACATAGTTACAATGTTTATTTTCAGCTGTGGGAGTATCTTAGGTTATTTTTTTGTTTTGAAAAGTAGCAAGTGAGCAAGAGGCCTTGCATCAAACGATTCTCTTAGAAGAAAATCGCTTCACACTCCCCTTGAACTTTTGCTTTGTTCTAAAAGAGATATCTTATACTGATGAAAACAGCAGTTGCTAAATATGATTTACAGTTGCAGAACTGTTAACCAAGAAAGTGTCTTTTTTTCACTGCTCAGAGCTTCTAAAGGGCTAATGTTTCTCCATCTGCTGTTAAATTGCTCCCGTTGGTTTCATGTGTCTTTTTCAGTTTGGAGCGTGGGCTGATATGAAGGTGTCCTCACATAAGTGACTTGTCTTCGATTTCTCTTTCTTACCCCCTTTCTGTGTTTCTCCTAAGGCAGAAAATCACAGCAAATGTCCCATAAGCAGTGCTCATCCACCCACTGGGAATAAATTGCACTCAAGCTGTGTTGTAGAATTGTTAATCATCGCCCCGACTGGGTTCAGACTGCGGAAAAGTGGCAAAACACCACATCTTTTCTCCTTAAAAACCTCTGCCATTTGATGTACACTGTAAAGAAATGTTTGGAGAAAAAAAAAGATTTACATTGATGAGTGCTGACAGGCTATTTGAAAGAGGCTATTGGATTGCACTATACCTTATGCCTTTGCCAAGAGGGTTGGGTATTTCATGTATGTCCCCTGGTCATGCGGTGCTTACTGTATATACTATTTCCTTTATGCAAACACACAAGTGTCCGTAGGGGTTTGATGCTCTGGCAGCTGTAGCTACAAGCCCGCCACAATGCCTACACACTCGGTTTGTTTAATTGGCCTGAACTGTCTTGACTGTCCACCTTCTCCCCCACACCGGGGAGCTTTCAACACATATTTATTAACAATCCAGTTGGTGGTTATCTGACTCGATGGGCGAGCGCTGTGATTCAGAGTATGGCCAGGCCTTCCCTCAAAGCATCTGCAAACTGACCCATGAATATTTAACATGTGAATAAATAGATGGTTTTGATAAACAAATTCCACATTAGCATCCGGGTTGATGCCAATGTACTTCATACTTGGTCTTGTTAATGACAGAGCTAGTCAGTTTTTGTTATTTTACACAGATGAGATAAGTAACGAAAGGAATTTGCCAACAGTTGCATCGCTGTTTTTTTCTAATATGCTGTCTAATTCTACTGATTATTTTCATTATCAATTAATCCGTGCATAATTTATTTGATATATCATTTAGTATTATGAAAGGTATACAGCATAGCAGGCGGCTCTAAAGGTCTTTGCCTATATACTTCCTGCTTAATTCTATCAGCCTCACTGTTACCACTTGGTAACATACTGCTTTTAAAATGTACAATGTGCACCATCATAGTTTCACTTATATTTGTTAATTAGTACAAAACACGAAGTGCAGTTGAGGCTGACCGTAAAACAAAGCTATAGATATGTTCTATTTTGACTTGATGATGGGGCCTGATGAAAAGTTAAGCGATCACCAGTTCAGATCATTAGTTATTATCTAATATATCTTAAGGAGGATATGATTGTGTGCGCCAAATTTTACTGTAACCCATCATTTCACTGAAAACCACCTACATATTTGCTAGGTTTATAGTCTTGAAACCATGCATGTGTGAGAGAGTATTTTATCCATGGGCACCACAATTGTCTGTAGAAAAGTCCAGTACTGATAATGATATTGCACAATAAAACTAAAATGTAAATCTCATAGTGGTGCTAGGCGAAAAGTCAGGAAATTCCCAATAGTATGTTAGCATTTATCCTCTTGTAGTGTTCTCACAAAATATCATAGAAACTCACTGAATAGTTAAAGTGGTGAACCGACTGGAAGGCTGAATTTGCCATCCCTAGAGTCACAGCACTATGAACTGCAAAGTGCCCTGAGGGTTCATAATACGTATTTTTTTCCAACCAACAGTGTAAACCCCCAAATATAAAAAGAAATGTAATATTTAAAAAAAAATAAAAGCTTTCTACTCTAAAATAAATATATGTGTAAGTGTCCTCTCTATTTTGGCTGGGTTGATGGCCCTCTGATACACATGGGATTTTTCTTGTTTACTGGAAACATGGTCCCTTTACGTACACACACACACATCCTGCCCCCGGCACCAACAAGCCACTGAGGAAATATGATCCAAGTTATACTAATGAATGTATGTCATTGTTTCATTTCATCAAGTGTGCACACAATGGAATACATCATGCAGCATCACTTTCCATTTGGATGAGTGCCCAAGTGGGGGCAGCAAGCTTCAGTTTTGTATTTGCTTGTGTTCTTCGTAGAGAATGTGACCTTTTGTGGATCTGATGGTATTTTGATAATTACATCAACATTGACATCTATTTAATGAGACTCGGCAATGTTTAAATACTGTTTTTGCTATCAAAGAGAAAGCAGTGTGTCTTGTCTGGAGGCTGAGCCTGGAGCTAGTGTGTGTGGTCTGGTCAGTGTCAGTGTGTGCACATTCGCTCGCAGTGTGTGTGCATTGTGCAAGTGTGTGTGTGTGTGTGTTTGCACCTCTGCAGCAGTGTGACTGTGTGATGTGGTAATCATTTAGATTCAGGGGAGGAATTCTGCCCATTAGTGTCACGTAGTGAGCAGGCAGATGTCCTCCGGGTCACATGGCTCGGGGGAAATTGAGCAGGCAAAGATATACAGCGCAGTTTAAATTAATTGGGGAGCACTTCAGTAGCTTTTCAAACATTAACCGCAAATGTTGGAGTTTATAGTGAGGAGGGCTGCTCCCGCGCTCTTCAAACATGCAGGGCCGGGCCGGGGGAGAGGAAAATGGTTATTGTTTAAACATTCATTTCATTTGAGCTGCTCCAGCTGTATCTACAGCGTGGATATGTGGGCCAGTTCTCCCAATGTGTTTGTATGCACGAGTGTGTGCACCATTTACGCTCCGATAGTGTCCAGGGCATTTGTTGACCTCAACTGTATACTGAGTGCTTGGATTTCATTTCCTCTCTTTTATAATGATGTACTGTTTTAAGAAGACTCCCTGTTTTCTGATTGCTGTGCTAATACGTTGGTGCTGCATGATTGGACTTCAAATGCAGTGTTTCTCTCTATTCAGTTTAACATTGGAATGGCCTCAGGTGGCATGAACTCCATTGAGACAATTGAAGTGTGCACACAGGTTGGGAACAAGTAGGGCGTTTCATCACCAGCAGCATATATAACTAAATAACCACATTGAGAATAGAAAGAAGCGGTGAGGGGAGCATTGCTGTTTTGCTGCAGGGATGAAAATAAAGTTGCAATTGTAGAGTATGCTGATTTTACAGTGGAAGCCATTATGGTACCAGTAATTCTATATAATTCAACTGTGAGTGCCCTTTCCATGCCGGACCTCTTGGTCATGCGTTTGTGGCTAAACTGCTCTAGCGAGGTCATTATATAACATGGCTAAACACAAGTATGAAATTGAATGTTTTTTTATCCTGCCTTAAAGAAAGCTTAAAGACCTACTTCACCGGTTGGAATATGAAGGTGTATTGAATTTGGAGATCCTATTTAGTATAAATGTGTGAAAAAAATTGAAATCAGATCATCCTAGCCAGAGAAAAGGCAGAAAGAGTGTTATATGGTCTCACTGTCTAACCCTACATTTTCCTTTTTGTGACATCACAGTAAGGGTTAGGATTAACAGGACAGCTGGGCCAAGGGAAGACTAAGGGAAGACTGAGGGAAGAAAAACCTAATTCATTATATTATAATAGTGATTTTATAATGATAGTACGCTGGTTCCGTATGGGTGAAGTATTCCTTTAACAATTCATTAGCTCAATTTGTTAGCATATATGTCAATACAGCAAGTATCTTCTGGGTTTAAATCAATCAGCAACAATTAGTTTTTTTGGTGAGAAGGTTGCAGTTCCTCCTAAATATACTAGGATAGACAAGCCAGTCTGAAATGCATATAGGCGTTTATCTGTGTTCCGCTTGTGACTTACTGCTGTATGGAATGTACTTAAATGTCACATATTACCTTCATTTTCAGGTTCAAAGTTGTAATTTGGGTGTCTACTAGAAACTGTTTTCATGGTGTCAAGTCCCAAACAGCTTTATATTTATCATATAATAATAATATATGCATTGCTGAATCTCCTCTTGTCAGCCTCTGTCTGAAACGCTTAGTTTTAAAGCCGGTCTCTTTAAGCCCTGCCTTCCAAAAAGCCCAGTCTGATCTGATTGGCCCCAGAATCTAACTGCCAATTAGATCCAGGTTTTTTGGGGGGGATTTCCTATCACACGTGGAGGTGGTGCTAAGTTAGTTTGGTAATGGGGAGGTGGCTTCTCCCCTTAAATATGAAATATGGGGGAGCCAGACCAGTTGACAGTGCGAGGCCTCTGATGCACTTCGGAGTCAGTTTCCAAAACAACTTCAGAACATGATGTATGCACTGCAAATGATTCCTTAGTTTGTTGTATCCTGTTGTTAGGAGCAGATGTGTGGATCTCACTGAGGGAGGAGGTAACAGATCAGGCCAGAGAAGGAAGCAGAGAAGGATGCTAAATGGACTTTCAAATAGTTTCCTCTGATTGTTGAAATATGTTGGCTCCCAATCTGGTGTACTATGTAGCGGACTCCACCCGCCTGGAAGCTTAGCAGTTTATAACATGCTGTCATAATTTACAACATTAACATGTGTTGGCTCAGGTCTGATGACCATAAAAGGTTGTCGTGTCGCCTGCGAGATGCCATCGTATGTTTTATGTGGCTTTGAAACATGACCTGAGAGTGGAAGAAGCCGTCACAACAAACAAGGCTACAGTTACAGTTGACACTTAAAGTAGCTACGAGGAGCTTTTAGTTTTTTTCATTTTTGTTGTGAATATGTCCATAAAGAGACATCAGATGTGTTGTAATGAGGTAATGTATTCATTTGTGACTATAGGTTAATAATGGTTATTTGACAATGTTGAAGTGAATTCAACTTTGATTTAGTACCCTTCATATGCACAGGATTTGTATACCGGACCTGTGTAAAGGCATTAATGATAACTATAGAGTCCAATGGTATTCAGAAGTATTTTCAGCAATTTCAAAGGTTTGAAACAGCATTTATTTTACCATTTGAACTTGCTTGTTCTGGTCTTTGATTATTATTTTAGTTGTTCTAAGCACGTCATGGATATTCTTTGTACATTAGTATTTCCTGTATAGTGGACTCGCCTGGCATTGGCCTCTGCCCCTTGGTTTTGCAGTCAGCCGATAAGGTGGACAGTTCTGAACATTCAGCAAATTCTCCGAGACGGTGCAGAGCATTGAGCTTGCGAGACAATCCAGGATAAAAGGAGGTGCTGCGGGCACAAACGGGTGACCCTCTTGACCCCCTCCCCCTCCAGACGCTCCTCTGTGAAATATTGTACATGATCAAAAGGCAACTCTGGACCAGAGCGGAGATGAGAGCTAGCCACTGGCCGACCTGTCTGGACCATTGAGGCATCTTCAGTGCTTTTCCCCAAGGCTAGCTGCTACACCTTGCTGTGTTAAAGACGAAACCTGCAGGATATCGTCTCATTAGATATTCTGATTGTGAAAGATTTAGCAGAAATAGGAAGGTGGTCTTCAGGTGTTGAGTTCGAAGCGAGCAAACAGATGTACTGAAAATGCCGGTAAAAGGCACGTGATTTCCTTCTTGGATTATAAAAGTAGCTAAAATAAATACAGGAGGTTTCTTTTCAGTTGTGCATAAGCTCCTAATGTTATGTCAAAGGACTTTTCGTATGGCCACTGCCTGGTTGGAGAGCTGTTGGGGAGTGCTAATGGTGCAGTCAACGTTTATTTTATCCGTGGACTGAACAATTTAACACAAGATCCAGATCATTAACGATAGAAGGGAGTCATTTTTCCTGCCGCTAATGATAGCTTGTCTTCTGTGTGTGTAGCTAATCCTTTACATTCATCACAGTAGCATCAGTTTCTGTACGAATGACCAACATTATCTTACAATACTTCTGGTATCTATCCGATATACATAGATAACCGTGCTTCCAATTTCGAGTCAAAATTTGCATTACTGCATGGCTCCTGTCCTTCAGATGTCTGGTGGGTTGCTTTAACTTCTGCTTTGATTTGGTGTCAGGGAGCCTTTTGCTACCAAACTGTCTCAGGCCTCACATAAAGAGTTCTAGTTCTATACTTTTATTTTCACTCTGGGACAATGGCTTTTGGCATTGATAGTCCCATCGGTCTCATTTGGTTTCCTTTGGCTGGCCCCGGTCTGGCCTGTGAGACTGTTTAATTAAACAAACATAAAAAATAAATGAAAGAAAGAAAGTTATGGGGCTGAGTTGAGCCACATTGTTGCTCACATTTGGAACAAGGCCACTACCCCCTTCTTCTCATTCTCCTCACGCTGGACATACAGTACAAAGTTAAAGGAAACCAGGGACACAATTTCAGGAAGTTTTCTTTGGCCTGCAGAGAAAACCAGAGAGTGGATTTTTTTTCTTCTTTTTTTTTCTGAAATCCATTTTTAGTAGCGACAGAGGTTTTGGGGGGAGGTGGTGGGGGGTGGGGGTGGACAAGGAGTGCCTGGCTCAAACCGCAACATGTGTGTTTTTTGCCTCTTGGCTGGATGTGGTCTCTGGGCCCTCAAGCACGCAGGAAATGGTCTGTTCTGTCCGGCCAGCCAGCAGGTGCAAGTTAACTGAGCAATGGACGGCCCCGGTGTTTCCCAATCGGAATAATACATGAACAAAGGTCACATTTTGATTTGAAATGAATTTAACAATAGCACGAATACTTAAGTTGGTGCTTGGAGTTTATTATTATCATTTCATTTTGAATGCTGTGTCCAAGATGTGATGTTGGTTGATAGATAGATAGATAGATAGATAGATAGATAGATAGATAGATAGATAGATAGATAGATAGATAGATAGATAGATGGATGGATGGATGGATGGATGGATGGATGGATCGATAGTTTGATAGCCAACGTAACTGTCATCTCTTACTCTTTCCCTCTCTCTCTCTCCTCCAGGGACTTGAAGAATAACTTGATAAGTACGGTGGAGCCCGGGGCCTTCCGTGGTCTGCTGCTTCTGAGGAGACTGTGAGTATGATGAAGCCTTGTAATAGCCTTCTCCCGGGGACAAATCCTTTGACTTTAGAGAGGCCTGAAATGTTGCTGAAAATACTTGCTATTTCTGGCTTTTCTGAACTTCCCCTGTTCAGGCAAGGCTAATAGAGGGGGCACAATGTCACTTTTTTAACCACACCTTCCCCTAATGTCTATATGGACACATTTACAGGTGGGTGTCGCCTGGCTGAGACTGCAGACTGACAAATTTGGTTGTTTTCATGTTTAGCCAGAGGGCATATAGGCAGGAGGTGTCAGGGAAAGGGAGGGCATTTGTCATTCACTTTCCTCCACTGGGATTTTGGGAATTACAGCCACTGTTCTCCTGCTGGCTAGTGCCTTAAAGCGAGAGTCTGTAACCTTTTTTCCTGGAGGCACATTGACTTTCCTTCCATTTCCCATCATTCTTGAGTTGCTTTAAAGACATAACCATTAGGCACACTGAGCTAAAACGATGTTTAACAGCAGCTCAAGTTGAGAGAAGCCATAAAGTCAGCAAACTGCAGCAGAAATCACATTACACAGCAAAATGTAGAGTTTGCTAGCACCAGCCGACACAGGGAGACTCTCAGTGATCTGCTACAACAAACGGGGTTAACCGATTAGTGCAGAGTTCATTGGGGCCCCAATAATACATGACTGATGTTTGTCTTTATATTCTAAACATTTTGTGTAGTTAATGTCACAATTGTTTGAATGAAATTCAGTTTTATTTGTAAGTCAATATGTCCTCATGTTAAGGTTAGGAATATACAAAATGTATTTAATTTACAATATACACACTTGTATTCTCAAAGTTACATACAACGTTGAAATGTCTTATAAGCTTACTTTCAACGTAAACACCCACAACGTTTTCGTCCTGTTTTTATTTTTGGTGAAGTCTTCTACTCGAGTAATTGCCCGGACGATTCCTCTCATCCCGGCTTTCTACATATAGGCTTGAGAGTGAGTGACATGATTGCAGCCTGATGGTTAGTGGGCTCTGGGCTGGCAGGGATGCAAGCGGTGAGTTAGCCTTGCTGATTCGGGGCGCGTGTGCGCCAAGCTCGGGGAGCAGCAGAGTGCTAATTTAAGTGCTCCCCAACTGGTGATTACTCGAGTGCTCTGCTTATTTTCCCACAGCTGCTCCAGCAAAGCAGCTCTTTAATTACAGAGTGCGAGGGCACCGAGCCACGGACGCGACAGCGCTCAGCCACTCGCCTAAGGAAGCACACTGCATTTGCACGTGTGTGTGTGTATGCCAGCAATGGTTATATGAGGAGAAAGGGGTTACAAAAGGGCACAGTGATATTCCAGGAAGTTGAATAGATGAATGAATATGGCACTGTTTGCTAACATGGCTTTCACAGCTGTTTGAGTTTATTGTTTTAAAGAAGTCATGCATGCAATACAGACGCACAGTTATGCTGTTGAATCCTATTACTAGATATCATTTCTCTGTTGTGTTCTGCAAAATTCACCACCTCCCCTGTCCCTGCTCACACCAAAAGCTTCTTGAGCTTCAGTGGCAGCCGGCAGTCATTTATTTTCAATGTAGACTTGCTACACAGGGCGTCTGGTGCCTCTGCTGCAGTGACCTGAGTGCCCACACGCACACTTGAATCTATTGGTGTGTTTTTAACAGGGGGTTAGCTATTCTTAGCTTTCTTGCTTACTCTGATACTGTATGTATCTCTAGCATATATTGAGTATATGGATCTGGCATAGTGGGCGTATGGACCAATTTTTGATAACTCTATACTTTGTTCGAATGTTTGTTGTGTTGGAGGAAAATGCTCCCTCTACCTTTAGGCTCCGTCTCTTGTTCTGACTACAACATCAGTAAAACATTGGGTTCACAAGTTGAACTGAACTGTGTTTTTCTCTCATTACGTGTTTTGTCCTTATAGGGACCTGTCCAACAACAGGATTGGCTGTCTCTCCCCAGAAATGTTTCGCGATCTGGGCAACCTCTCAAAATTGTGAGTGACTCCTAAAATTGAAAACATGCGTTGCACTGCCTAAATGCTTAATTTCTACCGTCTGTGCAGAATGTTGCTGTTTGATATGGATTCATAGCAGTGATACAGTAGTGTAGCTTTAGTGCATGTAAGGGTTGACCCTGTTTTTCTATTTCTTCTGCTCTAACAGGAATTTATCCGGGAACATCTTCTCCACTCTGAACGCGGGACTCTTTACACACCTCGTGGCTCTCAAAATGCTGTAAGGCAAACACACACTTACACATCTATACATGATCCATTCAGATATCTTAATTGTGGTTGAAAAATACAATACAAATTGTTTGTTATTGTTATGGGTACAGAGGTTAACGTAAAAGTCAAGAAGTTAGAGAGCTGTTGTCAATGCCGTTATTTGTACTTATTACAAAAGGAACAGCGCAGGTGTGACAAATGACATTAACGATGGCTGTGTTCCATTATGCAGGTGGGCCAGTGAGTCAGCACATGCACTATAACTGCACCCTGGAATCATTATTCCATCATTTAGCGCTTGTGTCTTTCCTGTTATGCCATGTCGTCAAGATGTCTGCCTTGACAAAATTCCTATTGGATGACTTGAATTTCAAGATCAGTGGCTCAAATTCAGAAGCACTGAGTCAAAGGGCGCACAGGTTGTAACCGTTTGGCTGGCTTTTCCCCACCAGGCACTTCAGCACTGAGACTTTGTTCTGTGACTGTCAGCTCAAGTGGCTGCTCCTCTGGGCCCGGGGCAACTCTGTGAGGCTCGGCAACGACTCGGTGTGTGTGTTCCCCACTCACCTCCACGGACTGGAGTTTCGCAACCTACGGGAGCAGCAGCTCAGATGTGGTAAGGACTTATTATAGGATGGTGTGAGCTGTGGGCGATATTGGCTGATATTTTAATAAGTCTCGAAATAGATTTGAGGGTTACATTTGTAACAAAGAACATATAAAGAAGGTAAAACCCACACTAATAATTAACCTTCCTGCATTTAAATATATTGTGTGGCTGTCTTTACACCTAATTAGCTGGTACTAGCTCGCATACGTCAACAATAGCAATAGTAGCGGTTAGCCGTTTTTCCTATAGTAAAGTAAGTAAGTTAAAATCGTGACCATTTAACTAATGGTTGACATACCCTGATATTATTACCATGTTGCTCAAAACACAGTATTATAACTTATGCTCACTAATAAAATGTGAAATAATCTATATTAAAACAGGCAGTTGAAATGTGTGCTATAAAGACACTAAATGTAATGCTTTTTACATCGTAAGTGTCAGTCAGGCTGTTCTCCAGTAAGTGAATGAGTAGTGTAATGTCTCATGTAAACCGAAAGATAAATTATAATCATAGTACTTTAATTGTGTCAGACTGAATTTGTAGCATGAACAATTATATCCTCCAGCCATAGTCCCCGAATAATGCTCCTCGTAATTAGCATTCTTGTTAATGAGGTAATTAAATGACTCCACCTGGCACCCCAGGTGTAAATTTTCCTTTAGTGTGAGGCCAGAATGACAGGCAGCAGGTGTCTCAGCTCTGAAATCTACTGTCTTACCCACAGTGGGATATAAACTGCCTAAAAAGTTGACTTTCTTTAAGAGGACATATATTTTGATGACAGAAAACAATGCAGAAATGTGTTCTGTTTTCGTTTGTTGTGTGTGTGTGGCCTTGTGCAAATTCTGCAACTTCTTTTTTGCTGCCTGTCTTGGCCAGGACTCCCTGTGAGAAGAGTTACTGTAACTCAATGGGACCTTCCTGGTGAAATAAAGGTTAAATAAAATAAAATAAATGCTTACCGATAAATTCTTCGTTTTTCCATCCCCCCCCCCCCCCCACCACTTGAATTGCAGAAACTCTCTTTCTATATGATAATCTCATATTACCATTTGGAAAGCAGTTTGAGTTGGGATTGGATTATGTAGTGCTGATTTATGCAAGGCGGTTTGACTTAATTCATTCTAGCAGACCTGCAGAGGCTGTAGGTATAGTGCTGCTTTGAGCCCATTTCAGCATTTAGCATCATGCTAATTAGTAGGCTACTTAACACAGAGTGCAACAAACACTGCTGAAGATGTCATGATTTTTGCAGGTATTACCAGATTGGACAAACTGAAATTGTTACCTGATGACGGTGCTTAATTATCTGTACCAACATATCATGACATTCTGAGGTATACACCTTTCACTCCAAACCAAAACGGTAAACCTCATGGTGGCACTGAACAAAAATACACGGGATCACATGTGTTATTTTTCTGAGACATCTTTTAGGGAGCATGAATGTTTGGACTACATGCCATTGCAGTCAGTCTGGACCAAAGTGGTTGACCCGCTGGAATTTTTTTTGCTGTGAACAAGCAAAATGCCTTAAGCCTTCAGGGCAGATTGAACGGTTTCTTAAAATGGAAATGAGGCTTTCTCTAGGCCAAAAATAAATCCATAAGATAAGGCATATCGTTACGCTTTGAGAATGCCTCTTGTGACTATACTCATTAGCGAGACGCATTTTTATTTCACTAACATTGAATTTTCCCAGTGGTTAGAACAATGAGAACACGATTAAATAGATCTATTGTGATAATAGGTTTCCCTCTACACTGTTATCTCTCCACCTGCTGTGAGCTGTTCGACAAGCCTATGAGGCAATGGTTTAGTAGAGAGAAAGCCCGTGAGTCAAAGCTAGTCTCACACCGCAGTCTTTGTGGGTCTTTTGCCCTATTATGAGGGCAGCGCTAGGCTTAAAAGCCAGTGGAAGGACATTTTGCTACAAAGATTTCAGGTTGAAATAATGAGATCTGCTGAACAGATCTGTGTGTGAAAAATAAATGAGCAGCGTCTCCTCTGCCTCTCCACTGTCTGGTTTATTCCTGTAACACTTGATATAGATGTCGATATACTGAAATTGCTCAGTTGCCAGGGGAAGAGTACTATAGCTGGCTTGTAATTATAGTTATAGAAAATGGGCTGTCCGTGATATAACAACTACACAGTGTGTGCTGCGAGTCTGACCTTACTTCTAGCAGAAAAAAAGAGAAAAAAAATATGCTGGTTGCTTTGTAGGACTCACACTCATTTGTCCTTTCTTCATTTTTTTAAAATGCTAGTGGAGATACGTGGCTGGTTTCAAGAGGCTGAAACATTCTGTGAAAAGCAACTTTTGATTTGCGATATTTTCAAAAACTACTACTACAAGGTGTTCATGACTAAATGAGTGTGAAAACAAACCAACAATGGTGCACACACTTTCATCAGTGGGTGCATCAAGTAGAGCTTTTAAGCAGAACAAAATGTTCTCTGTACTGAATGTAATGCTGCAGTCAGATGCAGCAAAAGAACATCCAAAACTGTTGAGATTTTTTTTATTTATTTTTTCTTCTGAAAGACAGACAGGTAATCTCCCCCAGCCTCCCTCCCTGTCTCCTCGCTCCGTGCTGCTGTCCACAGGGGAATTGTATCTCATATGTGATAGAATCATCCTCCTATTCTCCTTACATCTGGTTCATGCAGGGGATATTGCTCTGGAATGAGAAAATCATTGGTTGGTGGTGGTTGTGGTGGTGTGTGTGTGTGTGTGTGTGTGTGTGTGTGTGTGTGTGTGTGTGTGTGTGTGTATGTGTGTACGTGTGTACATGTGCATGTTTGTATGTGTAAAGTAAAGAGACATCATATAAAATATAAAATCATTGATATACATTATATAAAAATACTCTGTATGCATGATGCAATGCTGTTGGCAGTAAAGTAATGAGGATCGACGCGTCCCTGTCTGCAACCTTCCCCTATGGTGTGTGCTTTTTAGCACACATGCAGGGACAGCGCCATCCTGAGACATCTGCACCACAGACGTCCTGGAGTTACTCTATGTAATCCTACATTGTATGTGTTTTCCTCCATTTTATACATCACAATCCAAAGCAATTATAGGAGTAATTCTGCTCACATCCATAGACAAAGAGCCATGAGTGTTATCCAGTGGCAGGACCACGAGCGCTCCTTCCCAGCCCTGAAGCATCCATTATGGGATTGCAATGATAACGCACTGGGCTCCCTGCTCTCGCCATGCTTGGATCCATCTGCCTCTCCACAGAACTGCATCTAATAGCTCATTCATTCAACTTGGCAACAGGCAACTTTCAATTGGATACAGTGTGGTGCCCTTATAACCCATATTTTATTTTATGTAATTTTTGATGGTTGTTATTTTCATACGGCTTCCCCTGTATCAACCGTGTACACCGGCCTGGCCCTTGTTAAAGCTGCAGGGATGGCATATTTTACTCTGCACCTGATGCTAGCTTCTTGTTATCAACACAAATGATGGGAGGGGATGAAAATATCCCTCGTCCACACGCTCATACCATTGGAGAACATTAATATTTCTCCATTGTGCATCCCCCCCCACCTTTTGTTTTCATGAAGACGTGTCATACAAGATGCATCTGTTTCTGTCTGCAGCGGGCCGGATGGCTAGCAGATGTGGGCACCCTAACATTCCTGATATGAGCCCCTTGTCCTTATGCTGATAGAGGTCGGCTAGTGCCTTCCAATGAGGGGGAACGGAGGAGCACACGCTGCTTCCTGCCTGGATCAGGTGCTTCCTGAGTTGAGGTCAGGGCAGAGCGTCTGCTTGGCTCATCATACCACGGCAGCCCTCTGGTTCTTCAACACTTCACACACTCACACACACAAACGCATACACATACACATACACACACACATACACATACACACACACATACACATACACATACACACACGTTAAGTGGTAGGCTGACTTTATCACATGTCATGTTATGCACTGCAGGACAAGCCTCTTTCAACAGCAGTTGCTTAGAGAATTATAGAATCGGACATATGAGCATCAAAATGTCAACCTTTAACTGTGTGAATACACAAGGAAAGTCACAATAATCCTTGAGCCGAGTACTCATCCACCACTATTAGCTTTCTATTCCTTCACCACATGTCATTTTTACAACAGGGTCTCTAATGTTAGAAAACTAATTGAATATTACCATAAGAACTTTGCAAATATAACAGGTGCAGGTGAAATATGGATCCTGCCTTGTGCCAACGTGCAATAATAACATTCTTTTATAAGCACTTTTTAATGCATAAATGATGGATTTAAAAAAAGCTTTTGACAAATGGATGATTTTAATTTGCATATCAGTGATACTGTAGGAGCTCATTTTGGCCTGACCAAACAGATGACTGGAACAGGCTGGTCAATCAAAGAAAACACTGGACAATCAAAGCTCCTTGGCTCTCTGTCGCCTGGACATTCAACTCTAAGGTGAAACCCTGCATACACGTGAGGTTAAAGTAGAAAAGCTAATGAATTGCGAGGTGGAGTTTGATAGGCTTGCAATGTAACTAAATCAGATTACACACATACAAATGTTAGCCTTAAAATAAATGTAAGAATGTTGTGACCCCATTGTTATAATAAGTTAACAATTGGTATTTTAAAGAGATAATAAATAAATGGAATGTTTAAGCTGTCAATGTTAAACGTGTTGTGAAGGCGTTTATTGTGAGGCAGCAGCAGCAGCGGGATGACTCATTTGCATACGCAGTAACTTAAATCGGTTGTGATACAGTGTGAAGAGAGCAAACAATAAACAGTGAGGCTGTAATCAATGAGATTAAAATACACACTGTAAATCCTGGGGAGTCTGCATACAGCATAAATTATAGCAGATACTGCCAGTAAGAATACCAACAACTGCATGAATAGAATCAAAATGGGCTCTTATTGATCTATTTGAGTCTTTTTTTTAAAGAGTGATTGTACACTTTAAAAAGGCTATAATTATTGTGGTTGCACTGTCTAGGCTCAATTGAGAAAGACTCTTAGTTAGTGAACTGTATCCCAATAAAACCCTGGTAGTCTGGGTGCATCAATGTTTGTTCCGCATATACTAAGCCGCACTGCTAATGTACTCTCATACCCACACTCACACATACATAGGCATACTTATCATCATGCCACATTCTCCGTTTCTCTTCATGTCCATCTGCTACACACACACACACACACACACACACACACACACACACACACACACACACACACACACACACACACACACACACACACACACACACACAAAGAGAACCAATAATTACATATTGCTCTGGCAGTGTCCAGCGGGCGAAGACAAGCAGCCACACTCTGATCCTTGGCTCACAGCGTTGTTTCAACAGTATCAGCATCAGCCAAGTCAACAGTCAATGGCCCCCACGCTGTTCTGGCTGTGTGTCGCCCGCAGGAGATAACAAAGCCTGGGCTACTGTTGCCGAGGAGGACTATCACAGAGTCCTAGCGCTCTTTTAACGGGGTCAGCTCAAGTAATTACACAGAAATGTCATCTGTGAAAATCCAATATTAGTGACAGATTTGTAATGTCCTTTCCTGAAAGAATGGCACTTTTGATAATGCACCTATGATGTTAAGTCGTGGGCTGTAGACATACAGCCACTTCGCTTGACATGGATCTTGCAGTATTTTCTTCTCTTTTTTTTCGAGCCCATGCATGGGGCAATGAAAGACTTTATGACCCGTGCATCGAATTGCCTGTCAGCCTCAACATTCACAATTGATTGGAATACAAGCGAAGGCAAAGCGCCTGCTTACGCTGCTCTTTGGAGCATGTCCAAGGAAATGTCTTGTACGAGCAAATATGCTCCGAAGGAATTCCCAATTTGGTACAGTGAGCTGGCACAGGGCTAGTCCAGGTAACACTGACACAATCTGCACGGTATTATCATGATTATGCACTTTGCATTGTCTTATACTGTATATCCTCTGGCTGCAGTATGATTAGATCAATCTTGTCCAGAGGGATTTTCATTGAAAGTCAAACCCCCCTCCTGTGTTCCGGCCCTGGGCTAAACACTCTCCCCTGTCTTTGTCCTTATCGAGAGCCCTTATTCACTGGCAAGAAAAAAAGGTTTGAGGACTGAGCCGGCTGCTAGGTTAGTAATCCTATCAGCGCTCTTGCGTCCGACTTCCGTTGTGAACGTGTGAGGAGTCAAGGAGAGTCCAGGGGAGCGCTCAAGGCTGTTCGCCACTATCAGCTGCTGTTCATCTCGCACTGCAAACAACATGTGGGAATGACGGGGGAGGAGTGTTACCTTGACTGTGTGTGTGTGTGTGTGTGTGTGTGTGTGTGTGTGTGTGTGTGTGTGTGTGTGTGTGTTGACAGTATTTTGGGGTCATGCTCATGTGTTTGTGTGTGTTGCTGAGTGTGCAAGGGTTGATATGAGTCTGATTTTGATTCTTGCTTGTAATTTAGTGTCTTAGCTGGTAACAACACACAAGCTAGAGGGACAACATTCCTTTTAAAGGGGGAGTCAGCGTTTCTAGAGAATCACAAAAAAATAATCATCAGTGCACAGACGGTACGGACCCGTAGTTGATCGTGAGGAGATATTCACAGATTTTGACAACAAGCCTTATCCAGAACCGCTTGCTCCACCTTTAAACACTGATCTATTTTTCATCCAAAGGAGAAGATGATGACCTCTCACTCTCTTCCTCTCAAGCTTCCCTCTTGTGGAATGGGGGGGGCGTAGGGAAGGGAAGGTTTACCAAGCTGACCTTGCTCTTTTAATTCTCTCCCCATGTCTCCAGATGGCCCTCTGGAGATGCCCCTCTTCCAGCTCATCCCCTCCCAGAGACAGGTGGTGTTTCGTGGGGACCGTTTGCCCCTGCAGTGCGCCGCCTCCCGCCTGGACGCGTCTGTGGAGCTGCGCTGGCGTCACAACGGCCACACGGTCAGCACGCACGAGGACCGGGGCGTCTATGTGGAGGAAACCCTGCTGCACGACTGCTGCCTTCTGACCAGGTAGACACACAGGAGAGAGAGAGAGGGAGGGAGAGGAGGGATGTGAGCTGAGAGCCAATGAGCTGCTGGCTGGCCTGTTGCACTAACTCTCACACACACACACACACACACACATTTCTGAGGTGTTTTTTTAAAGCTATACGTAGTGGTCAAATATTTTGGTTTTAAATGAGTGAATGTCGGTTACATTCAAGCCATCACAGAAACCAGCACAAAGTTGATTATGCCTATCAGCTCCTCACAAACTATCTCTGTATTTCTCAGTATGGCAGCATTTACAAACTGGTGTCACCCCTCTGACACTGGTGAAGGAGCTCAGAAAAATCCCAAGAGGGGCGCTTGTGGTGTAGTGGTTAGACAACCTCCCCATAGAGGCTAGGTCCTCGGGAGCAGCAGACCACAGGTTCGGGTTCTCTCTGCATGTAATTCTCCTCTCTGCTCCATTACACCTCTGTCTCTCCAAAACTCTCTAAGAAATGCATAACAATCCCCCAAAATAATCTAAAAAGAAGGGAAAAATCCCAAGAAGCGGCAAATGAACGTTTCAGTTGTTGGTTCTACTGTTAAGAAAAAACATTGACGTAGAGTAGAGAATACAATCCATGCACGATCACGGAAAGACTTTCCTAATGTAGACGCAGAACCAGTGTTGTTGTAATTCCTCAGAATTCCTCATGGTGGCTACAGAAGTTACGCACTGTAACTTTAAGTCCTCCCGAGCAGATGAATAAAAAAAATACACATGCAAATAAGCTGCTATTTAAACAGTATTTTTTTTACATTGAGAATAATACACATGTGCACCGCCACCTACAAACAATGTGGAGCACACATGTTCACGCGCTACCCCTCTCTCTCTCTCTCTCTCTCTCTCTCTCTCTCTCTCTCTCTCTCTCTCTCTCTCTCTCTCTCTCTCTCTCTGTCACTCACTCACACATCAGAGCTGTGATTTAGCTTTTGTTATTGGCGCCCTTGATAAGGATCTGAAAGGACAGGGCAGAATTGGCTTGGCAGCCTGCCAACACCTCAGAGCGGTCTGCGGCTCGTCTCTAGAGGTTGGCCGTCCAGCCGGAGCGCTGGCTGATCACACGCTAAGAGGAACACATGCTGAATCGCAATTGCAGCAATAGCCCTCTATTTTGCAGCAAGCCTCCATCCTCTTCCTTTTGTTTTCTTGGTAGTCGGCGGCACATATGGGTGTCTGTGTGCCCGTGTCTGTGTGTTACAGTAAATGCCTTTGACATTTGATACTGGTGGAGACAGTGGCTCAGATGCAGGAGCACACTGCTGTTGATTGCTTTCACTGCTGGTTGTTCTGACTGGACCTCTATAACATAAATATTGATGGAGTGCTGACAGAAATATGTATCCCCGTGTCAACAAGGCCAGAAGGCTTGTTGTGTGGTTCGCCAGCTACTCCCTCCTAACCATTGCAGGAAAGATATACCCTTCCCCTGACTGTAAATGCCATAGTATCTTTAAATGTGGAAATGAGTCTGAATAGCATTTGTATCACGGATTATCAGTGGACATGCAGTACAAGCTCACTGATATAAAGCAACAGTGGAGACAGAGATGACTCCTCATTGTCCATTGTTATGTGTCATTGTGAGGGGAACTCCTTGTGCAACTGACCCTCTGTGTTGGCTGTGTGACTGAATGTTGGCTTCTCCAGTGCTATCAGCACACACTGTACTTCTCTCAATCTCACCTCCCTACTCTTAAAGCCCGCCCTCAGGGCTTTTGACTTGTATTTTTCCTGCTCAGCGTTCCCAATGGAACGTGATGAATTTCTCCTTGCTCCCATTCTGATTAGGGCCTCCGCTTGCAATTACCCACACCGCTCTCCCCTTGTATACACAAATAATGCAATGTTCTCCCCCAAGTGGAACCCATTTGGGTCATGTTGTTTTTGGCACCTAAACTGTCTCCAACCTGCTAGGAGCAGACATCATTTCCATAGCTGATGAGCTGCGTAACAGAGCGCGCGCCAACAAAAACAATCTGCTGCGCCCCGGCCGAGCATCACCCTTTCGCCCTGAGCCGTGTCTTAAATTGCAGCGTTGAGAGACGTGTGGGAGAATATTAAAGCCATCGGTGCAGCACTCGTTAGCTTCCAAAGAAAACCTAACTAATGTTTTGGCCTTTGACACCGCCCAGCGCTCGTTTAGCCACGGCGGATAATATATTAGTCATTACGTGCGGCGTTGAAGCCGTTCACCTTGGATAAATGTGCTGTGAGTCAGTGAGCCTCGCCCTGCATGCCCCATCAGAGGGGAAAGACTGAATACACAGGATTTAGCGTGTGGCTTAAAAGCCCCCGTTTGGATTTGTCGCACAGTGTTGCAGCAATGTGAACGGAGACATGCCAAAAGCCCCCAGTCAAGTGACCTGTTTGAAGGTGAACCCAGATGTTTTTATACTATATACTCAGTTCAGTTATACTTATCCTGCTTAAGGCAAACAGACAGCACAGACATTAAAAGCATGACTTGATGTTTTGCTTACTGAAACATTATGAACAACATTTGTTGTTTTGTATTGTAGTTTTGTAAGTGCTCCCTCCCCTCTTTCACACTGTGCTGTGCCATTATAGCCTGTGATTTGCTGGCGCAGGTGGGCCGCTAAGCTGATCCTTTTCCATTGCTCACAGGGAGCAGTAGCAGAGAACCAGGCCCCAGGAGGCCTGATGGGTCTGTGATGTGGGCCAGACTCCTGCTGAGTCATGGTGGCAAGCCAACAAACTCTTGGTATTAGCTATGCTAGCCGCAGCAGAGGGACCAGCCTGTGATTCATGTTTCATTAATCAAACATTTTGCAGCCCTGTAGCAAGCCACGGAAGACACACTCCGGACGTATGTTCCTTAATCCTCTGCATTTTTAATCGGCCTAATCTTTCACAAAATGAAGAACCCGGTTTGGAAGTGTTACTGAGGGAAAAGGAAAAAGTCTTGTGTCTGCTGGTGATTGCTTTAAATGTTTTTTTTTGTTTGTTGTGTGTATGTTTTTTTGTATATATCTCTACTTCTGCTTGCAAATATAAAAACTTTACTTTCTTTCATTGCTACCCACATTCTGTCTCTAGCCTCTGTTATTGCGTTCTACTGTGTTTTCATTAAATCACTGCCTCTGTTGCACTTTTTCTCCTCGCTCATTATATGTCTTGAATTTATTCGTCTGTTTACAAACTTTTGTGCAGCCTCAGTTGCTTAGGAGTCCACTTTCGATCATGTCCGCACATATATAATTTTACCTCCGGAATAATCGCTTTACTGCGTGCCAGTTTCACTCGGTAAATAAAAATAAAAGCTCTTGAGCCGAGCGTTAATTATAAACGGTCTACGTAAGCTCATTTGATATGGATGCTGCTCGGGTGGACGGAGAATGTTCCTTATATCACGTTGAACGTATGGCCCTGTGTGTTATTGTTCTCTTGGCATCTAAATGTTCACGAAAAACAGTGGAGGTGTGAGGTTTACAAAATGCACATTTGTAATGCAACGCCCTCACAAGCTGTGACTACAACCATAATAGACACACTGTGCTGTATAGGCTTGTATTATGAAAATGTCCCCAGCTTTGGAACAGTGTGTTGGGTAGAGGGGACGGATTGAAAGTCTACAGTCTCGTAAGCAACATTATGTAAACTAATCGTTAAATATCAGCGCACAATCACAAATCTTCCCTAATGAGTCCTTGGGGAGCCACTCTCCACAATGGTACAGTGTCACGGTGGATGTAGGTCATTGCTTTGTGTGTATGGCTTTGTGTGTGCCCCTGCCCTACTGCTTTTCACATACCGGGGCCATTCCTTCATATGTTTATTATGTGAGGATGACCTTTTTTTTTTATGAAAAGTGGACCGGTTGTTATGGTTTCCTGTGCTCTCCTGTGTTTTGTCTGGGTGCAGCAGTTCACTGGGTACGTGTGTATGTGTGTGTGATCAGGCTCTAGCAGAATATCCGCCTCCAGTCATAACGTTTCCCTTTGTGAGCGGGTGGGAGAGGTGAGGTGGCCGGTTTGGGTGTGTGTGTGTGGGGGGGGGGGGGGTTGTATTTCCCTGTGTGTTTCCCAGCATTCAAACAGTTGGCCCTTGTTCAGCGATGATGTAACTGTCCCCTCTGCAGACTATTCATGGTTAGAGTGTACAAGTGCAGCAGCTCTGTGCTACACACCTGTACTGGTTAGGCCGGGGGCTTCATTCATTTAGTGGTGTGACAATTTGCAGTTATACAATAATAAACAAGGCTGTTTTGAGTCTGTCTCTCGATCACTGCCTCCACTTTCTCATGTTCGCGAAGGGGCTAAAGTACCAATGCAACCTCAATATACGTAGTTTTACTAAATGGTGAAATGTGGAGAGTTTGGTTTGTCTTGTGCACGCGCACACACACACACACACACACACACACACACACACACACACACACACACACACACACACACACACACACACACACACACACACACACACAGATGTATGCCAATCACTTTAGATGGATAAGGATGGATTGAAACAATGATTTCAAAGAGTTTATAGTTTAAGACTTTTCAAATGTTTTCATGAGGAAGGAAATGCATTTAGCATTTGTTTGTGGGACATTGAGGTGTTTTGGTGAGAAATACTGAATATAAACAGGACTCCTGTTTGTGTTGAAGTAACTTGGGCCCTTTAACTAAATACATTGAGTTTGATGTGATTTACTGAGGGACATTTTGCATACTAGGGGCGATATTGGAGAAAGTTGGAACAGGATGTGAGGACAATGTAATATTTGGAATGGTTATAACGATCCAGCCCCATCCAAACCCTGCCTGCTTAATACCCACAGGTTTTGGGTGGAAACTGATTAATAATAGCAACTTTGTGTGAACAATCTCTTTTTTTTCAATGTAGTGGAGTCTGTGGAATGTTTTGAAAGATCAAATCGGTCAAGTTCTGCAAAATTGATAATCAAAGTGGAAACCTTGGCTTTAGTTATAGTATTTATATTTAAATTTTTTGTGTGAAAATGAAAAAAAAGTGAGAGGTGTATTGAATTTCGTGGCCCCCATGTCATATCAGCGCTGTGCAAACAGAGTCTGCTAAACATTACTAACAGAGCTTTCACCTCTTCTTTCACCACCTCCCAATATGTTATCTGTATTATCTGTTTAGATTAGGCTTCCAGACCGCATATGTCCTCAATGTGCTGTGTTATGGAACTGCTGCGCTGTAGAGACAGGTTGATAGCTGGACTGAGCCCAGAGGGTTTCAATTTAAAGCCCATCCACACTCCAAACACAACATGTGTCCTGTTGAAGGGAGGGGGGGGGGGGGGGTTCTTAAAGAGAAAGGTGGAGAGAGACAGAGAGAGAGAATATGTGAGTGTGAGTCAGAATAAGGAAAGGGGGACAGTTTAGAATATCCCCGACTCATTCTTACTGTTAGATTCTCATACAGTTTGCCAAAGTGTGTAGAAATCTGTTTTAATCAAAGTACTTCATAAAGCTCCTGTCCAAACTACTGAATGACTGGTGCCCAAATCCTTCTAAACTAGCGGAACAATACCCACAGGTGCTGAAAACACATTTGCAGAGGCACTCACACACATTTAGACAGACACACACTCACTCACGCACGCACGCAAGCACGCAAGCACGCAAGCACGCACACACACACACTTGTTCCGTAGCTCGAGAATGTCATCATCTCAGTCATGCGTTAAAATCTGATTTAGGGCCTTTTTAGAAAAGCAATCAGAAAAGAGAGCTTTAGTGGAACACAGGAGATGAAATCAGGACTTATTTTATTCATTTTCATAACTCGCCCGCACAAAGTCATTGGAGCAAAGTCATGGGTTTGTTCAGCAAAAGGCAGTGAAGGCAGTGTTAACAGCATTCTCTGATCTCTGCTTTGTTTCTTCTTTCAAAAGAGGCCACACTTAATACGAATTTACACCACCAGAGTAAACACATGTTTACTCTCTACTTAACTGAAACACTAGAATGCCAAAGAGCTAAGTTGACACTTTGGTACAGTTTGAAAGAATCTGACTGACAGTGGCTGCATTTACTATCATCTGTTGGCTTTATTTATTTGACCATAAAGTGTCTCTTTATCAATTTTCCTAAATTCTGTCTTCATTTATCAAATGAGACATAAATCCCAGTACAAATAAAGGCCTTAGAATTGGTTATTGAATTGCTGACACGTCTGATAGTTAGTATTAATAAGGTGCCTAGGGAGTAGATCTACAAAGTAATTCAGGAACAACAGCAGGCTGCCATCCCTGTTAGGGCCAGCCTATTGTAAGCATAGTGGGAGGGCAATCACTATCAGATGGGTTTAAATTGTGTACAGATATTCTGGGTCCCAAGTATGAATCTTATTGACTTTGGTGATCCCCTGTTTTTTCCTTGAAACATAACCATGAGGTTGACATGTAATGCTCATAGTGGCATATTCCACGACCATTGGACGACCATTGCCATTTAATTAGGTATAGACATTAACAGGATGAATTGTAGTCACGTTTTCCTCACACTGGCCATGTCTCACTATATCTCCCCTTCCCTCTGGCTGCATGTTGATGTGCAATCCAAGGTTAACAAGGCAAACAATAGTCTTACATGTTAATGTGGGTTGGATGCTCCAGAGTCTCTTCCATATTCCAAGCACATGCAGGTCAGGTGAACTTGCATACTCTAAACTGCCAGTATTGGATTATGAATATGTTTATGTTAGCCCTGTAATGGGCTATGGTGCTTTCCTGCCTTTCACCAAGTGCATGCTGGGACAGGCTCGGGCCTATAATAACTGCACCACTAGTGAGTGAGCATATTGAGACAGAAAAGGGAGAAGCAGAGAGATAAGCAAACAAAATGAAGGCATTTCATATTCCCCCCCCCAAAAAAAAAAGAGAAGCCATTTCTCTCTCCCCCCTCAGAGAAAGGTTTTGAGGGATTACAGCTTCTCCCCGTCAGAGCCGCTCAGCCGCTTATCATCTTTACTCTGAAAGATTTGCCTTTCTTGTCTCTTCTAATTTTTAAAGTCAACTGTCATGGATTCCCATTTGTGGTTCATTGTTCCCTCAGTTGAATTTGGAAACTAAAGTAAGTGTGGGTATACTGTGACTTGTATTATGAACACACATGGCTTAATTACGTTTAGAAAGCTCCTACACAAATATGTGTATATGTTTGACTACTAATGGATTGTAATTGGATTTAAAAACTGTTGGAATTTTTCAAAGAGGTAGTATTACCATGCTGATAATGCCTGTTATTTAGCAGCAGAGTAACATCCTCAAGATGGGGCGGCAGTGGCGAAGTGGGTAGGAAGATTGCCTCTGGAGTGCAGGGTCGGAGGTTCGATTCCCCACCTACCCGCCACATGTCGAAGTGTCCCTGGGCAAGACACTGAACCCCAAATTGCTCCCGATGGTTCAGAGAGCGCCTTGCATGGCAGCTACTGCCATCGGTGTATGAATGGGTGAATGTGGTAAGATATGTAAAGCGCTTTGGGGCTGAGAAAATCGGCTAGAAAAGCGCTATATAAGTCAAGTCCATTTACCATTTATCAGACAGACACATTGGCAAAATGTAATGGCCTGCATTGGCTCTTTGTCAATGTTTCCCCAGCCTTTGTTTAATCGGGCATTTTACACTCGATTAGAACCACTGTGACAAAGTAGGAAGGAATAAGCAAGAGCAGTGATCACCTTAATTTAACATTTTAAACCACTCGCTTACACATGCAAGTGCAAAGGTCTTTTGAAGGAATTAGATTTTTTGGACACAAACTTTTTTTTAATACTCTCATCCTGATGAGCTTCCACTGTCTCCAGATATAAGGTGTTGCCCTCACCGTAACCTTCACCGCATGATTCACTTTAATCCTTAGGCTAATCCAAAAATAATCCTTAATTTCAAATCCTATCACAAAGATAATCCTCCATCTACATTTAACCCAAATGACAAGCCCAAATCCTTATTTAGCACCTCGTGTGATCCTTCTTAAGGACATTTGAAGCTCAAACACACACACACACACACACACCTACACACTCACTCACTCACTCACTCACTCACTCACTCACTCACTCACTCACTCACTCACTCACTCACTCACTCACTCACTCACTCACTCACTCACTCACTCACTCACTCACTCACTCACTCACTCACTCACTCACTCACTCACTCACTCACTCACAGTTTAACTCTCTCTCTGTTTCTCCTCCTTCCAGCGAGGTCATCCTCTCCAACATTGACGTGGGCAACGCTGGCGTCTGGGAGTGCCTGGTGACTAGTTCCCGTGGCAACACATCTCAGCAGATGGAAATAGTCGTCCTGGAGACGTCGGCACCGTACTGTCCAACTGACAGAGTCACCAACAACAAAGGGGACTTCAGGTCAGTCGACTGGCAACGTACATCCGCTCTTTATAGCCTCTATTTCCTAACATGTCAGACTAGCCTTTTAACAGCAACGTTTTTCCTTGTTAAAGGAATACTTCACCCATACAGAACCGGCGTTCTATCATTATAAAATCGCTATTATAATATAAAGAATGAGGGTTGTCTTCCCTCAGTCTTCCCTTGGCCCAGCTGTCCTGTTAATCCTAACAGTGACAGTGAGACCATAAAACACTCTTTCTGCCTTTTCTCAGGCGAATATGAACCGATTTCTAAAGTGTTGCACATTTATACTACATGATCTCAGAGTTCAATACACCTTCATATTTTCACCGGTGAAGTAGTAAATCTTTAAGTTATATAAACCATATCCTTGAATTCTAAGTGTACTGTTTTTTTATACCAAGCAAAAAGAGGCAATAGTTTAGCCTCACTATAATGAAAATGATATAGTTTGCTCTATAAAAAATAATGCTGTAATTAGAATGCTCACTCTTTCAATGTTCAGTTCAGACGAGACACTGTTTTTTTCCCGGTGTTATGCTGCTTTTTGTTCACACCTGACAATAACCAGACACCAGATGCGGCTAATTAAGCGTCAACGACCAGAACTGTGGCTACGCACTGTAAAAGCCCTGCACGGTTCATATATTTTGATAATAATTGGACATGTGGTGCGAAAAACTCCCACAAACATCATGGCTCTGTGCAGACCACAGCTTTATAGCAATGCTGTAAAGAAAAAGAAGCTCATTTGTTTTTCCGTGACTGGCATCTCCATCCATCCTTTAGTTTCTCCCCCTGCCTGTCCTCCACTCCTTGTGACCACCTTGAAACCAGTTGTACACACACACACACACACTTACTTCCCCCCATCCCCCCCCCCCCCCCCCGGGTGTGCTGTTAACGTGTATACGCTCCTTTGTAGCCGCTGTTGCTTTACAGCCCTCTTTCAGCGCGCCAAGCACACAGGCTTTTGTTTTTCTGCCCAAGCATTGGAGTAATGGGCTGGAAAATTAGCCCCCTTTTCTGTTGGGGGCGAAATTAACGCCATTTATTACTAAGTAGCTGCTGCTGCTACAAGGTGGATGGAGAGAGAGTGAGAGAGAGAGAGAGAGAGGGATAAAAAATGAATGGTGTGGGGAGCAGCGGGGAGGCAGAACAGATTACCAGCCTTTCTGAGTGCAGTGCTACTTTATTCTCATTTAGATGAAGTCAAAAGTGTGGCCACATTAAGCTTTACTTAGGCTACTTTTTCTGCAAGCAGGATTTTCATGTTGGCCTTAAAGAGGAAACCAAAAAACACAAGACATATGTTTCTCCCTGTGTTTGTGGACACATTGATCAATCTGTGTGAAAGCAAACAACTCTTTCCTAGGCTCCAGAAGCACAGAAATAAGACCTTTAAATCTACAACGCGCCAAGGAAAACAAAAACCTGGTTTCATGACATGGGAAATGGAGGCTTATGCATTGGACAATGAATGTTTGGCAGACTTTGTACACTCAAACGAGCTTGGTTTTATTGAAACACTAACAGGCATTAACCCGGGAAATAAAAGTTTTTCATTCCTCCGTATAATCACCCTGGCCCGTATCACAGGTTGGTCAGTAGAGCAGCTCTTGATGACATTATTGACACAGTCTCATTTCTTGCTTCAGAGGAGACACCACTGAACTTTGCATGGCCAGACGAATAACACATACTGTATACTTATTCATTTAGGCTGAATTATTCCATCTGTTGTGTGTAATTAAGCAGTGCTCCAGCAACTTACTATAACACTTTCATAAAGCTCTGGAACTTGTAAGTGAGACATTAAAGCATCGATAGTCACCACTGAAGAGCAGAAACCAGATATATCCCGACCTTTAGGACTTTTAGGAGTGTTTACTTCCCTTTAGAAAGCTCACCCAGAACCACAGCATGTTTATTAGTACTAGGTTGTATACAAACAGTACACGTAGGGATCCCCTTTAAGTGCATGGTGTCATCAAACAAAAATAATGTAGTTTAATTATATGCAAAGTGAGAAAGATAATAAAGTTAATTAATACATTTAATTTCAGAAGTCATCAATGAGAGAACTCCTTGTTTCACAATCAAGCATCAGAAACTGGCAGTCTTCTGCAAAAAAAAAATTGATTTTGGAGCAAGCTGTAAAACACATGTGCAGATTAATCATTTCCTAAACACGGTAGTACTTGTGTGAAGAGTGTACTGTCCATTCCGTTACACCCTTCATTCCCTGATCATCTAGTGATACGTTGTGTGTCAGGTGGCCCAAGACTTTAGCTGGCATCATGGCTTTCCTGCCGTGCGCTCCTGGCAGGTTTGGCTCCGCCCCCTACCCCTCTGTCAGCGCTGCTCACCAGTCCACCAGTCAGAGGGAGAAGAAGGCATGGCGGCGCTGTGACAGGGCCGGGCGCTGGGCTGAGGAGGACTACACCCAGTGCCCCTACGCCAGTGAGCTGACCCGTGTGCTACATGAGCTCACACAGGTAGCGCTACACATGAGACAACTATGAGATGAGAGTTTCATTCACGGATTATGCTCCACACACTGTCCCATTGTCAGGGAATCCGTTTCTAATTTGGAAAGTTTAGTTTGATATTCAGCATGTTGACTTTTAGGTGTTTGCCAAAACCTACTGATTCTGGAGAACGCTTGTTGTCAAAATCACTTTTCATCAAAATCATTGAATATCTCCTCAGGATCCACTACCTATCCGTACTGTGTACAGCCTAGGCTCTGTAAACTGGTATGTAAACAAAGGGGGCCTGCCGTAGCTAGCAACATTCCTGTTTACAGAGCCAAGGTTGTGTTTTAACCCTGGATTTCTTTTCAGCGCACTCACAGACAGTACTAGTAGGTAGCGGATCGTGAGGAGATATTCACTGATTTTGACACCAAGTATTCTCCAGAAAATCGCTGACTCCACCTTTAATATTCCAAGAATACAGAAACACCCATCTGTTGACTGCTTCCTCAGTAGCCTGCAGGTATTTGCAGGTCTGTTCATGTTAGTCTTTAAGTACATAACACAAAGTGACGGATTACAAGCTCTTTCATCCTACATCACTCATGGGATTTCCACATTAAAGTAATCAATTTTGCAAAGCTACAAGCATGGCTTGTAATAGCATTACATTGATGCATTATTTATCATATGTTGTCCAAGCAGTTTCATGTTATGTCTCTGTTGGATTGTGAAGATGGACTGTGTGATCGTCCGCTCTGAATATTGCTGTATGTTTTCATTTTTTTTTAATTCCAGATTACTATTAATATGACCAACGCTCAGCCTTTGGGGCAGCAGTTAGTGGCATTCACCAGCAAGGCAGCACACTTCACTGACGTCATGGATGTCATCTTTGTCACACACCTGGTGGAGAGACTGACCAGGCTGGTGGAGAAACGCAGAGATGTAAGATTTGAACACAGAGAGATACACCACACGTCATGACATGATCTTAGCCTTGACGCCACACATGACACAATAAAAAAAACTGTTTGCTCAGACACAATTCTGACAACTGCATCCCCAACATGACAACACCACTACACCAATGGGCTGTACATGAGCCCTGTTTATTTAACCTCCTGTGTATTTGCTTACATTAGGGCACATTACAAACCATTAAACACATGCTGATTTAGCTGTTTGCAATTCATGTTTGCATGATGCACAACTTATTCTGGAGTACATACAACTTGAAAAAAAATACAGCTACAGTGTAAAGAGCGTGTTTATACCAGGATTTCTAAGTGGATAATTGGACTTTTATTTCTTAATCGAAATGCCTGTGCTTGTTCACAATTTTCTCAAAGCAATAATTTTCTGTTGCCTTTTAATAATGGGGGCTTTATCAGGAAAACTGTGGACTAGTTCATTTAAGGGCAGAAACGTCTTCTGAAGCGCCCAAATGGAGCAGAAAAGTAAACCGTCAGTGGGATGGAGACAGCAGGGGCTGCCTTAAAAGGACACGGCTACACGCTGATGTTCTGGCTTCAATCCTTCAATCGATTCTAGACAGCTTAACTTTTCACCTCACATGCTTTGGTCCTGCCTGCCCGGTGCGGCGGCGTTGGACCTGAATGACAATTATGGTTATGAAGATGAATCTTTTTGGGGGCAAGCTGTGTTCTACCTCCAGTCAACTCCTCTCCTGTCTGTGGCCAGAGGGGATGGCAGGGGCTGTGCGTCACGCTGAAGGTCAGCCTGCGCGAGGGGAAGGGTGCTGAGCTTAGTCAGTAGAAAAGAATCAATATTAGCTCTCACTTGTCCAATTACTTATCATAGGTCACTCGGGAGGAGATCTTACTAACAGATACTTAAGAGTTTTATCATTCCTAAGACAATGCTGAGAAGACCACCCTCATTCATTCATCCCGTAAAGCACAGTCAAATTAAATGTAAAAATGAAAAGTACTGTAAGTAAACAGCAGACTGCCATCCCACGGAAACTATAACGCCCCGTTGGAGCAGCTAATCTAAATTAAATCTCCCTATAATGAATGAAGCCACCATTGCCTCCCTCACAAGTTTAACTGGAGATTATAAATGTGCCTGTTGTAGTGGATATTATTGATGTGCGGGATGAGTCTGCCTCTGTGTGTGTGTGCGTGTGTGTGCATGGCTTATGTACGTACAGTTTGCGTAAGTGGCTACATGCAATCATTTTCATACATGTGTCAGGGCTGTACAGTGCGACAGTTTTGATCGCATTTGCTACTGAAATTGATCACGTGCGATGATGAATACAAATCCATTCGCACTCCTGCGACAGCTTGCTAATGAGGAGAGGCTGTCTTTGAAACACAGAGGAGTGCTGCACAACACTGCTTAGAGGGCTCTACATTAACACTGCGGGTAAATGAGTCTTAGGAAAGTAAGTTATTGAGTCCACCCTCCACTTTGGCTGGTGAAAGATATGTGTCCTCGGGATCTGAACTTCACCTACGGCAATTACCGGAAGGAGACGGCACATTACCGCAGTTAAGTTAGCGCGTGTACAAACAGAACATTTCCTGTGCGCCTTCACATTAAAAGCCTGTTACTAGCCAAACGTGAGTTGACTTTTATTTTGAAGCCGGTAAGAACAGGAAGTTAGCGCTTTTTTCTAGCTTGAAAGGCAACTCATTCAGCTGCAGCGAGCAGTCATCAGTAGCCTAGTCTATTTAAACAAAGTTTTAAATAGGCCACTGAAAAGCTACTCCCAACACATTCACAACAACCTATTTAATTTATCCTAAATTGTACCAATATGTATACTTATTTATTTAATAGGCTATGTTTAATGTTTTAAAGTTTGGTTTTAATTAACAGAAGGACATTATAATAATAATAATTCTGAATCAGCAAACAAATTGCAATTGGCAGGTTAGATTCTTTTTTTATTCTATCAGTGCACCCCTATTCATTTTTCCATAATTATTACTGAACACACTAGGATATAATATTAATTGAGAATCTCAAATGAGACCAAGATGACATGCTCAAAGGTAATTAGAGCGAAATGCAAGGGTTAAGGTTAAGCAAGTTTTTGATCATACTTTGTGTGCTACCAAATTTATTTTTGTGCTACTGAATTTTTTTGCTTGCTAGCACCAGTGCTACCACCTAAAAAAATAAGCGTACAGCCCTGCATGTGTGCTTGTTTTTCTGCAGCTAGGGGACTACATCTCAGACATAGCCAGTAACATGATGCTGGTGGAGGAGCACATCCTGTGGATGGCGCAGAACGAGGCCAGGGCGTGCACCAGGATCGTCCAGTGTGTGGAGCGGATCGCTGACCTGGCCCTCACCAGAGACAACCAGGTCATATCTAAGGTACGGCTGCACTTTGAAACAGTAAAGCAAACACTCAGGGCCACACTCAGTCAGGGTAATAGGTTGATTATCAGACTAAATGTCCCATTGCTTTAGCATCAGCCTACCAATTCAAGCAAGACAGTCACACGTCACATATAAAGCCGGTGCTTTTTAGTTGATTTCAAATGCTGCTGAGAGGGTACTGCCAGTGTGCCAATGATTTTGCTGCACGTGCCAGTAGTGGCACGTGTGCCTAGGGTTGCCGACCCCTGGCCTAGACTAATGAGAAGTTAATCAGGGTTGGGCAGATAGCTAGAAAAGCCAGGATAGAGATAGATTGCCTCCTTTTGTTTCTCAGTCTATTTTTTAACCTCTCTGCTGTCACTCGGGATAAAAGCATCTGCAAAATTACTATTGTAAAAAATCTCTTTCCGTCACCCTCCAACCCTTATCTCTCTCACTCACTCCTAATTACTACAACCATCCCCCACCCCTCCAGGTATCTGCTAACATCGCTCTGGAGGCCTTTCTGATCCGGCCGTCTAACTTCCTGGGCCTGTCCTGTACGGCTCTCCAGCGCCCCCCCTCTTCCCCTGAGAGCCCCTCACACTCTGACAGAGAGCGCCATGCCATGGGGGAATCATTGCTCAACTTGAAATGCCACACTGTCAACAACAGCGGTCCGCCGGCCAGTCAGCTCAGCAAGGTAAGGTGCAAGTTGGCAAGCGTTTTGAAAGTTTTTCTAAAATATGCTTTTCCACTGCAATCCGTCCTGAGGTCAGGAAACAATGTTCCTTAGGTGTTACCCTTTCTTAATCCCAGCTGGGTTTTTGAAGGCCACACATTTCTTTTTATTTGTACCTATTCGCCGGCAATAGCCGAAAGGTTGGAGGCATTTTGTTTCTGGGTTGTCCGTCCTTCTTTCCGTATGTACGTCCAGGCCATTCTAGTGAGTGCAATATCTCAGGAACGATTCAAGGGATTTTATTGAAACTTTGCACAACTGTCCACTCTCATTCAAGGTTAAACCGACTAGATTTGGAGGTCAAAGGTCAATGTCACTGTAACCTGATGCCTCTTTAATGCAATACCTCAACACTTTGAGGGATTTTCATCAAAGTGTGCACACATTTCGACTCTGACTCACAGATAAACTGTTTCTATTTTGTGAGATCAACGGTTACTGCAACCTTACATATCGTCAGTTCGCAGTAACCTTGTAACGTTTTGTAGCTTCTTAGGAGCTGTACCTTCTTCAGAGCATTGCCTACCACCACTGTACTTTCACCCTTCCGCAATTGTATGGAGACTAAACCTTCAGGAGGTATTTCTAGTTTGACCCTGTGCTCAAAGGAAGGACTGAGAGAAGGAGAGACGGATTAAGAAGCAATTACATCTGAGAAAGAGTGAACAGCTTGCAGAGCGGCTCGTGGGTACAATGATATTCATTTATCCAACACCACATAGTTAAGGCTTGTGGGTAGGATCACCACCTGTTGTAACCTAGTCGTCCCGGCAAGATGACGCCCTGTTTGGGTTTGTTGGTGCCCCTGTAGATCAGCTGGTTGTGGTGGGGCCAGGGTCTAGGAAATAGGAAAGGAATTGGGAGTCAGTGAATGTGGGCCGCTCCCACCATGATGAATAAGATTGGCCTTGCGTCCCTGTCGCTTTAAATCAGCTACGGCCTCGACATGGCTGTAGCTGCCGCCGTCCCAAATGACAAATACCATGACAACAGATCAGACACACCGTGCATCTGCAGACGGCCAGCAGAAAAAAATCAACCCCCCTGGCACTGACGTGGCATAGTTTTTGAACAGTTTGCACCTATTTCATCAGAGTGTGTGTGTGTGTGTGTGTGTGTGTGTGTGTGTGTGTGTGTGTGTGTGTGTGTGTGTGTGTGTGTGTGTGTGTGTGTGTGTGTGTGTGTGTGTGTGTGTGTGTGTGTGTGTGTGTGTGTGTGTGTGTGTGTGTGTGTGTGTGTCTGTCGAAGGTCTGCATGCCTATTTCATTTCCCTCATCATTTTCTCTTCTCCGGTGAGACGGTGTCAAGTCTCTGTGGTTTTGTCAGCAATAACTGCATTTAATTTTAGCTGCAGGCTGTGTGCAGAATGTGAGCCTGTACTCTATGTATGAATGTACGTTTCTGGAAGCTGAGCTAAGTCAGCTGTATCACGGGGAGGACAATCCTGGAGCTCCTGATGCTAATTTGCTGAACATCACGTCTTGATAATTTCCAGATGGACTTTTTGAAGTAAGGAGGGTAATGTCTTGAGGCAAATGTCTGTTGGTTAACTCTGAGACCAAGTCTCTATATCTGTACCTCATAGCTTGACAGGTGCCTCTACACCCTCATGAGTTAAAACCTGAAAAGACAATCTGTCGACTCCTCTGTGCTAAGGCTGGATTGTTATGTAAAACCTCAAGTGTTGGCACTGTGTGTTCTTCAGTAGCACGTTCAAACACAAAACTCCCAGTACGATGGATCTAGCTTTCCAAAAACTGTAAATATGAGAGGATGTGGTGACGTGTTCTGCACTGCACTCCAATACGTTCTAAACAGTTCCCAATGTCAAGGAAGATAACTCCTCTCTGGTTTCTTCTTAATATCAATTTTGTCCGCGCCTAAAGGGTTATATTCGGTATAAGTCATGAACTAATCGACTGAAATGAAATGTTTCATCCCACACCATGTGGTAGTTCTAACTAAATATAAATCAACAGATGTATTTAGTTCATTTGGACATGGTGTGAAAGACCTACCGGTGTAAATATAAATCCTGCTTGAAGCCCATCGTATGTTGCTTTCAGATCAACAGTTCGAATAAAGCTGTCAAATATTTACTTGAACACTTCTTTGCCTCTGCCACATTTGTTGTGTTGATCTCACTTAATTCAAGTTTGACGTTGCATGCATTGACGCTGCCTATAGTAACTCATTATCTCCAAGTGCATTAATACTTTCTTAGTCTGGCAGCAAAAAAGCACACTTGGCCTATTTGAGGTTTTGTGTAAGGAAGTGCTGTCTGTGTAATTAGTTCTCCAGATAATCA
>NC_137215.1:23895223-24093993 GCF_949987685.1 Ammodytes marinus | reverse complement strand
TATTGTATTTGTTCAAGTTGATTCAATAATTAACACTATGTTTAGGGGATTGAACTCATGGTGTAGATGTTACCTTTAGTGTTCTTAGTCTTCTCCAAGCTATGTGTGAAGAAAGCGAAGACTGAAACATTTTAAACTGTAGTGAAATTCATCCTTGGTTGGCATGTATCTTTCATCTGCACTCGCTTTGTATCGCTTTACAATAATGTTAATACTGCAGCTGAAGGTGTGTCAACTCTGCACGGGTTCACATTTATTTTATATAAAGGTCCAGATGAGTCCTTGTGCCCTTATATAACCCTAGATTTGAATTTTGAATGCCGGTTTAAATTATTGCCATGACAACAAGTAAACGGCACACCATTCAGTTGTGACAAATGTCATAATTCTGGGTCTCATAGAAGGCTGCCAGAAGCCAGTGTTACCGGGGATACATCAATGGAAGCAAAGCCATATACAGTACACCAACAAACAACTTTAAATGCATTTGATTAAAGAATGAAGGCCGGTGTGAAAGTGCCCATCTTTTTCTCCCAACAGGGAGGTGATCGGTGTTTTCAGAGTGCGAGATAAATACATCTCGTAGCATATATCAGCAGCACAGACATTCATACAGTTAGCACACACACACACACACACACACACACACACACACACACACACACACACACACACACACACACACACACACACACACACACACACACACCATTCAGTCTCCCCTATGACTCATCAGTCAGTCCGTCTTAAACTGCTCAGTTCACATTGCACTGTGAAAGCTGCAATAGACCCACGACACCATTGCCTATTATAGAGCAAAAGAGATACTACAAAGACCCGAACTGGCAGAGCGAGTTGGATGCACAATTGTCACATACTAGGATCATCTTCTAAACTATACTGCTCTACATTAAGTAGTAAGTCAAATACGAACTAGTAGTCTCATTTACTATTGTGCCTACATGTTGTACATTGTCCAATTAATTTGTCCAATTACAATTGAATTGTTTCCAATAGATCCAAATAGAAGTCAGTTATCTTTTTCTGACATTGACATACATGTCTTCAGGGATTTCATTGCCAGATTGCCATCAATAAGAACAGTGGCACATACGATTTTGAAAGAAAAGCATTACAAGTGATGTGCAGACTTCCCCCATAAACTCCTCTACTTTTCCAGGCTGTTCCCTCCATCCTCATGTAACTGACTGACTGACTGACTGACTGACTGACTGACTGACTGACTGACTGACTGGCTGGCTGGCTGGCTGAGTGATCTGCTCTCTGTCTCACTCTGGCAGAAGCTCAGCACTGTTTAGAGCTATTTTGGGTCCAAACTGGACTAAGACACACAGCATATGGCCCTGCTGTGCCTACACCTTGCCAAAAAAGTGCCGTCATTAAAAACATCAGCCTTAAAACGCCTCAGCTGCTTATGTAATGCACTCTACAAGGCATTTGTCCCCTGATTGATTTTCTGTATCTTCACATATATACATTGTGTTAGATTGGTATTGACGTCAAAGGAAAATTCTTAGTTTTAACATTACATTGAATAATTCAATAGTACATACAAATGTCAGGTTTACTTATATATGTATGTACTGTATGTAAAAAGGGAGAATGATTGTCCTTTAAAAAAATGCATGTTTAATTGAATCCATATATCACAGGTATCACAAGCAGCCCAGTGGCCCTAGGGTCTAATGCAGGGGTGTCAAACTCATTTTCACAAAGGGCCGAATTACGACATGATAATCACACTAAGGGCCAGACATGTCGCTTACTGACATGCCTTCTTTTTAATCCAAAAATCAAACAACATATCTAGGTATATAACCTGCGTACATACATACATGGGCATAGGCTAGGTTTTGTTTACATATTTTGGGAGACAAATTATAGGTGGGGGGTATGGTGGTGCTCCCCCAGAATTGTTTGTGCGTCAAACACTTAATTTCCTGTATTCTTGTTTTTATTTTAATGGTTTTATGTTTTTTTTTTTACATATGGACAAAAAAAAACAGATTAAGTGAACACATACAATACCTACACAACACCCAATCCCCTCTCCCCTCCCTCACATAAACAAGGAATACAGAAAAAATAATGAAATAAATAACTAAGACAAAATGATTAAGAAAATAAGCTATAAGCACACAAGAAACAAAACAAAGCTAAAACAAAAACAAAAACAAAACTGGGGCAAACCTCACACCTTTTGGTTCCCTAAGTGCCGCAGCACTGGGCCCCATATAGCGGGCAATTTATGGGGGTGACCTGACAGCTCATGACGTAGGCTTTCCACACGTAGAATGCCCACCATTTCCCTCAGCCAGGCTTCAAATTGGGGGGCCAAGTCGGACTTCCACAGCCTCAGTCAGGATACATCTTTTGGCAATAACCATGATTATGCGTGCATTGTGGTCCAATTTTTCCAGGGCTGTGGAATGTCCGAACAGGGCGGTTTCCGGATCAGGAGTTAAAGACACATTTAAAACATTAGAATACCATTGAAATACAAGACACCAAAAGTTGTAAAGATTTGGGCATTCCCAAAAATGGTGAGCAAGTGTACCCTCGGCAATCTTACACCTGTTACATAAAGGCGAAAGATCTGGGAAAATGTTATGCAGTTTAACCTTAGAATAGTGCAATCTAAGTGTGACCTTAAATTGAATTAACTGAAGCCTAGAGTTTATAGAGCAGGATTTTATGCTTTTTAGCGCTCCTTCCCAGACATCGTCAGCTATTCCAATGTTTAAGTCTTTTTCACATGCTTGCTTTATTTTTAAAGTAGATTTGTCCTGCCGGTCCAAAAATACTCCCACAAAAGATGAAATCAGGTTTTTAGCTTCTGGTGAGCCCAGTAAAATTTTGGACAATGAGTCATCTGCGGGCAGAGATTCAAAGGATGGTATATTCTGTCTGACATAATTCCTTAACTGTAGATACCTGAAGAATTGAGCTTTCGACAGTGAAAACTTTGATACTAGCTGATCAAATGAAGCAAAGTGACCATTTATGTAAAGGTCCTCAACTGTTACTATTCCCTTCCGACTCCAATCTCTGAATGCTGAGTCTGTGAACGATGGGGGGAAGGCATGGTTTTGCCAGATTGGGGCATGTATGGTTGTGCTCGATAGTTCACAGGCCTTCCTAATTTGGTTCCAAATTCTCTGACCGTTGGACAAGGTAAAGTGGTCTCCTCTAAAGGAGGCAGGCGGTCTGGGAGAAGAGAAAAGGAGGGCAGTAAGAGAAGTTTTTGGGGCCAAGCTTTTTTCAGTTGCCAACCAGGGGGGCAGATCAGGTCTAATGCCCTTTTCATATGTAAATTGCCAATACACCATCACTCTAGCATTGGCAGCCCAGTAATAATGTAAAAAACATGGTAACCCCAGTCCGCCATGCTCCCTGGGTTTCTGAAGATGGGCTTTATTTTTAGGCACACTAATGCTTTACTCTATGCCAACACTCACAATGACCATGTTTATATGTTGAAGCTCAGTAGCTATAATCTCCACCACGTTTGTCATCTAAGCATGCTAACATTATCTAACTAATTAGCACTAAACACAAGGTCAAGTTGTGGCTGATGGGAATGCCGTTCCCACTGAGGACCATGAGTGTTTTTAACAGAATCCATCCAAAGGCTGTTGGCTATTTGTGACTGGACCAACATGGTGGATCAACCAACCCACTGACGTCCCCTTTCAATCCCTGGAGCTATGCCCCTAACCTGAGTAAAAAACAATCATTTCTATATAGGGCACACATTCATTAAAAATAAGACATGTCTTTTGACCTTGTAGATTCTGTATATTACTGTATATGATGCTCCATTTGCTATTAGTGTATGTGAATCAGTGTGCATGCTTTAATCATGCCTGAATATCGACTAGTTTTACTAGTACAAGAGGTTAGTTCCAAAATATAAAGGAATTGTGCATTTTGTGATAAAAGCATGAAATTTGGTACACTTATAGCCAAAGGCATTCTCAAAAGATTTGGATGTGGAGCCACCATGAATTTTCAACATGGCGCCCATGGCAGCCATTTTTCAAAATGTCCGCCAGCAACAACTGTTTTCTTATGAATGATGGATTTAATATGATATTTCAGACTTATTTACCATTCATACTACTTGGTAAATGTCTTTTGGATAGTGGAACATTTTCATTGAAAATTCAAAATGGCCGCCAACTGGTTAGATATGGATGATCTCTATGTTTAATTATACATTTATCTTGATGCAGAATTTGAATTGGGAACTTTGGAATTTCTAAGAATCTTCTTTCTATCTCAAAATACTCATGTTAAGCAAGGGAAACCTAGGGTCTATCACAGGGAAGACTAGTCACACTCGCCTTCACAGACACAAAGGGCTGTGCGCTGTAAGTGGGATTTTTTGCACTTACACTGCCCAACACAACCCTTCTTGCATTTGCATGAGACAAGTTCATAACTTGACTGGCCTGCATCTGGTAGGCATGTCCAGAAGGGTTCATAGTCCCCCTCAGGTGACTTTGACCAGCCCCATTCGCACGGTGACGGTAGTTCTGGTGTTGACACCAGGACTGTACCCCACACGTGCCCTCCTTGGTATACAGCTCTCTTAACATGCTCTTCTAGGGCAGCCTTGGTAGGGGGGATTGTTTGCACATTGTGCCTCTTTGGAAATAACTTCCTCCTTGCCGTATTGATTTCTGTACATGTGCTGGTTCGGTCATAGACTAAGATAACAAACCTCTCAATTGTGGCCATTACCTCCTGTGGGGCTGAAGACACTTTCAACAGGGCATGTGTAAGTTCTGGAAGCACAGACCATACAGCCCATGCAGTATTTTTCCCATGGCCAACAAAGCTTGACACAGTGTCACAACCCGTCAATGCATGGAACACTGGTAGTGCACATGCTTTCTCGGGCCCGAGCCCTGCTGCAATTTCATGGGCTGCCAAATATCGAAAATTCTTACCAGTACCGAAAGCCAACCAAAGCTCATCCTCTGGTTGTAGAGTCTGAGCCACTGCCACAGCCAGCACCACAACATCAGTATCAACTGTTTGAATCATAATTTTGTGGTGGCCGTTTCTTGCTGCATGGGCTACGTGCAATAACATGCGACTATCCGCTTCCTCATGCGTGCAAGGAGCAATCGATGTCCTATCTGGGAGAGGTGGCTTGTTAAGGACTTCCATGTCACTTGTGATGACAAGCTGTTTATCCTCCTGCACAAACCATCTGAGAAGAGCCTCCGAGAGAAAGGCAAACAACTCAGTCTTATTGCTGTCAACTCTAAGAAAGTTTTGCCAGTTCCTGGGAATGGCTGCATCACCTACCACACGTCTCTGAATTCCAGTGCCACGCTTTGCTCTCGTAGCAGCTTTCAGAGAGTCAGACAAGTAGCGGTCCCACACCAGATCAAGCCTGGACACAGTTTAAAACTTTCTGGTCAGATATGGAATGAAGATCACATGGGCATAGTCATTGAAGGTTTTTACTGAACTTGGTTTCAGCATCTGGATGATGGCTGCCCCATCTACAATGGTGCAGGTAACCTTTGGACTGTCAGAGTATGCACTGTGAACTTGTTCCAGGCATGGAAGCAGATCACTCTTCACTCCCAGTCGGAGACCTCCCCCATCAGAAAGCGCTGGTGGACATGGTTGGTTCTCGTGTCGAAAAAACCAACACAGTCTCACATCCTACTCGTCAAAGGTGTGACGCATGGCCAATGATCCCTGGCGTCAAGTTCCGACGAAAAATGTGTACCCTTTGCGTTGTTTTTCAACGAGGGGGTCCGTCAGATAGGCGTTCATGTTAATCCCTCAACAACACAGTCTGTGTTGCACCAACAGGGGGCGAGATGTTCTCCCGGCATTTAGTGAAATGGTTTCGTAGCCATTTTTAATATCTAAAATGCAATATTTTAGGACGGATTCACCATCAAACGTGTTTCTAATTACATTTCTAGCGAGAAATATACCTTTTACTTGCATAATCTTCAGTCAGTGAATGTGTCTGATCTTTAGTTTGATAGTTATTACGAATATTTTATGGTCTCGCTTGCCACACGTTTCAATGACGTCAGGTTGCTAGGGACGCTGCTATCGCTAAACAAGCAGCTCACATGTTTTCCGCTGTTGTGTTAATAAACTGTTACTTCATGTAACTTTTAATGACATCATCTTATTAGAAACACATCTATCTGAGTGCAAGGGTGACGTGTTGTTTAGATTTCTGACAGGTTAGCCTGCTGCATCCACATCCTTCTGAACAGTTGTTAGCATTAGCATAGCCCGGCCGAACAGGAAATGGTAACAGCGAGGAAGGAAGAAGAAACCTGCTCGCCGAGTCAAGAGCATGGTCAAGAGCTCACGCCTGTTTGCATGGCTGGAGGACCACCAACCATGCTACCAACAGGGGGCGACCACGGGGGCGACCATTGATGTCAATGTCAACATTACAGCAAGCAAAGAAAAAGATTAGCATCTTCCGATCTGGTAAGTTGAGCATGCGTCAGATGCTGTTTTAATTTATTAATATCTTTGTTTGAACGGGGTTTTATAAGATTGTCCATTGATGTTGTCATGCTATGTATATTTATGTAGCTTTAAAATAGAATGCAACTAATGTTAGACTTAGTTAAAACGTAGGATAACGTCAACAAGTTCAACTATAGCCTTTTACTTGATAGCTAACGTTAGCTGAAAGGCTATATATATATTTTTTTTTTTATATTTTATTTAAACATTGTTGTGTACAATGTCAACTGGACATACATATACTGAAGGTTGATAAAACATAAACAGCATCTTCGTAAGTGGTCATTAGTTGTTTCTAAAAACAATTCTATATCTTGTCAGATGACAATAACAAAAGCATAATATTAATATGAAAGTATGAGCCTTGGGACAACATAGATAGTTAGCCTCAAAGAGTTTCAACTATCTAGGCTGATATGGACACCTAATTTATTGATTCTATTTGAGAAATATCATATTCATGAAACCAAATTCTCCAATTCTCGCCTCTCCATCCGGGATAGAAATGTGCTCATACAGTAGGTATATTAAAAGAAGTGCTCAATGAAAATTAACCTGTACAAATTATCTGATGTTGCTTGGATTTTTATTATTTCCCTATTTTACTATAATTACATTTTCATATGGATGTATGTGTTTATTTTTTTTACTTAATTAAAGCCAGTGTTGTAATCCAGTTAAAGAAATGTGTTTCCTTGTCAATTCAAATGTAAAATTAATAACAAAACAGATAAAAGAAATGGCACTGGTTATCTCAAGTTCTTAAACCTTTTAGTTATTCAGTATTTATGTAGTAGTATGTAGCATGAGCTTCAAATCTGAATTCATATTCTTTCCATTCTCTCAACAGGTCCCCTTGTCCCTTCATCATTTGCTTTAAAACTTCAGCTTCGTTACAAAGCCAAAACAAAGGCTCTTTTAAGAGCCACGTTTGTCTAGTTAATTGTTGTCTGTCTCTCAGGTTCTCTGTTGTTCTTTCTCTTTCGCTCCTCCCCCATCCCCCAATGGCTCGAAAGAAGTTCAGGCCCTGCCCCTCCTGCCAAGAACCCAACCAGGTGAGGGACAAGTGGAATAGAGCATTAGACCTATGTCCAATGTTCTAATATGTGGTGTAATGTTCTACATTTCTCATTAGTAGGTCACGTGGACACTAAAGTATGCTCCTACTAAATGACTTTGTATGATATCTGTATTGTGTTCCAAAACAGGGATAATGTAAGATGTCTGGATTGATCTAAATTTGTATTTTTTGTTTTGCACCAAATGCCATAGACATCATTGATTAGAGTAGCCTGAGTGTCTCATACCTCTGCCACTTACGGCCTCCACACACATCCTACCTCTACTGCGCGTCTACCTCGCGTCTGCGTCTGACTTTTTGTCTCTGACCGTGTAATCAACCTAGAGCGGCCACACATCCAACCTCAGACGCACTGCTGATGCGCGTCGGAGGCACGTCTGCAGCGACGCTCCCCTTTACCTCAGGAGGCTCGCCTATTTTTTTCTGAGAGCCGCGCGTCTCTCTCGGGTCTCTCTGCTTTAACTGATAGAGAAATACTCTGCTGCGAGTCATATTGACTTCATACTGGCAGCTTTTGCTGTAGTTTCACCATTTCCTGGTATGTACCTTTCAAAATAAGACTTCCAACAAGCGAAAAGAAAAAGAAAAAGGCAATGGGGCGCACGGATTACTGTCCAGACTCAATATTAGACTCAATATAAATCATATGCATCATAAATGACAGGAAATAACATTTTTAATGGAAATTATCTCTGAAAACTCTATGTAGAAAGATAGGGCTTTTAGAAGCAGCTGCTGCTGAGACGTTCCATGTGTGTCCGAGAAAAGTCCGAGAGACGCAGCAGTAAGGTAAGGCGACGCGCTCCAGAGGTAGACGCAGGATCTGTGCAGAGGCCGTTACACTGTATGATTATCTATCCTTTGCCACGATCTGCATATTCTGAATGGCATTGTGCTTCATTTGTGCCTCTTTCCTGTATACAGCCAAATTAAACTCTGTATCTTGATTGTACTTATTCTCTGTGACTGTGGATCTTATGTCTCACTTTGGTATATTTTTACCAACCCAGGTGAGCCGTAAGACCTGCGGCAGTTGCTTCACAACTCTCGCAACAAAAAAAAAGGTTACCGCTAAAACGGTGTCCCTGGACGGGAAGTGGGCCGAAGGGGTCCTAAAAAACCGGAATGCTGCTAGAGTGGTGGACTCTGCCCATATTGCAGTAAGTAGAAAAGCTCATATTTCATTAAGCATGAATGATTTGCTTCCCTTTCATTAATATTGTGTGATACGGCAAGGACCTACTTTTACAAAAATAAGTGTAATCTGTTAGTGAATGAATTTGAGGTAGGCATAGATGGCATTGGTGTAACATATGATTTTTATTTCTTTGTCATTTGCCTGACATGTATGGAATAGACTTTCTTTTTGACAAGGTGCTCATGTACATTTATTTACATTTACAACCGACTACGTTGTAAATAAAACCTATGCGTGCTACTGAACTCTCTGTTTCTGCTAAAGGCAGATCACAGAATTCACACCCAGTCACTATAAAACCAGTCTTGCATGATTATGTAAGTAGATAACATGCTCCTACTTTGCACTACCACCCCTGCATGTGAATATTGCATCTCACACTCATAGTGCCTTGCGTTCATTTTAGAGAAAGTGCATGACTGACGTGGCAACATAACTCAGGACATGTGTGATAGCCATGCTGTGTGCAACATGTGTGTTGTTAAAAGCAAGACAATATTCCAGGTGTCCTATTTCAAAGCCACAACTTAAAAAAGCATTTGGGGAGATAGTAATGTTGCGTTAAAGAGTGGAAAGGATTCAACCATACCTACTGGAGTAGGAGTGAGACCAGGTTCTGTAGAGCGGCTGGCTATTTTATGTCAGTTGGTGGCATTCCCAAAGGAGGGTTTCTGTTTTTCCCCCAAGCTACATTTGCCGTGGGGAGAGACGGGTAGAGAGTCTTTGGATCAGGTGGATAGGTGGCCATAAAGAGGGAGTCCAGTCAAAATGGATTTGTTAGCAAATTTTGTTTTGTGTGTGTCCAATCAATACGGTTATGGTTATGATATTTGGCAGGCAGACGCTTTTTTTGGATAGGGACAGTGCACATCAATGAACATCGATATTCAAACATCTCTGTAAACATGCCGGATTATAGCAAAACTGCTAATTTGCATCCGTAGTCCCAAATAAATAAATAATTAAATAAATAAATAGAAAAAATACAAATAAAAGAGATAACACACACAGCACAATACGTTACACAATCAGAAGGACGCCAGATCCAGACAGGATATAACAATGCAATAAAAAGTAATGTTAAATTAGTCTCAAGTCCAGCTAGTGGTCACACTTTTAGTTAGATTTGAGCCATTGTTTTAGTTGTCCTTTATAAAAAGAGTATGTGGGGCATTCCCTTATTGTGGAGGGAAGACTATTCCAAATGCCCCCCCCCCCCCTCCCACAACAGACAACACATATTATACATTTAACAGGGAAGAATTAAAAATGTTGGGGAATATCAATAATAAACAACACTGTCAATTCAATCAATAATATAATAACAATAGCATGGTAAAACAACATTAGGAGAATATCAATAATAAACAACAATGTCAAATTAATCAATTTATTTATTTTTGAAGGGTGTCAGGACTTTTAGTGTTCCCTTTAGAAATCCAGATCGCTAACTACTAGACCACCAGCACCCAGCACAACATTACATGAATATTGGTTGTATAGAGCAGAGGGGTATACTACGAAGCGAGATTAAGGGCTGAGCGAGGTCTGTTGAGTCTGAAGCCAGAGTTTTCAGTATCACAAAAGGTGGCTCTCTTTCTACCTGGCTAGATCACCGTGGTAACAGAGCCTGCACGGCTAACCTGCCCAGACCAGTTTTTGTTCCAGAGTTTGAGTTTAAATTCGGCTCTTAGAGCGCTGCCCTTTAAGGAAACTACACTTTTTGAAATCCCGCGGAGGCGCGGACCTGACTATATTGTCTGAGCGATACTTCTCACTGAGTAAACTAGTTAAATCAGTAAACTTATTGATCAGTAAGTTAATGAACGAAACGAAGCCGTGACATAAGGCTTACAGCAGAGTGAACTGTAACATCGCGCTGCGGCTTTTTGCCACATTCATAGTTATTGATGCAGAAAATGTAAAATAGCCTAGACCTACTGTATGCAGCGCCATGCTCTCACCTCAAATGATTTTACCTGCCGATCTACACACACTGGCTCTTAATGAAGCGTTCTATAAAATCACAGGTTGCAACATTATTTCACTGTGGGCTTTCTTTTCATCATAGCGATTACAGTTGGGACGTGACAGGTGACAGCTGTCACAGTTCGGACATTGCTGCAGACTCGCAGGTTAAGTTTCTCACAGTAGATTCATATTTGTCCGGAAAATACAGACTACAGGTTTTGTATCTAGGCTATTTATTTTAATGGTATTTAGAAGATGCAAATAAAGGGCTATTAGCCTAAATCAAAATCAAAATTGTATTAATTTTGATGTGGTCCAAAACTAACGTGATTTTCCACATAGGCTATGCTATTCATTAGGGGACAGTGTCAGACTCAAATCAGATTCTTAAGTGTAGGATTATCAACTTGGCTAAATGGTGTACTATTTAAATCAGAGTTAAACCTTTAATTGCTTTATAATGTCACGTTACGCACTGCGAGAACGATCTGTAAAATAAATTAATCAACTCAGTAGCCCAATTTTCTGACAACATTCCACTCTCTCCTTGCAGTAAGAGTTTTTTTCGGCTCTCTGTTTTCTGCTGTTCTGTGATAATTCAGACTGACAAACTCTTCCTCTTGAGTGAAGTCAGCGAAGTCAGCTGCTCGCAATCAGTCCGTTAGTGTAAAGTTAGCGGCACAAGATCAGTCCAGTCTGTGCGGAAGCAGAGTCAAATGACGGCCAAACGCCCCCTCTCATGGGGACGCGCACAGAGCCTGAAGCTGAAACCCTCGTTCAACATAAGAGGTTGATAACTGCCTTCGTGATACCGGTTAGTTCTGAGCGAGGGTATGTGTTATGTTGAACCAGATCAAAAAAAGAGAGCCGGGCTCTGTTGAGTTTGCTTTGTAGTATACCCCTCCAGGGGTTCTCAAACTGTTTGCGCCAAGGACCCTTTGTGTGGGAGAACAATTTCCAAGGACCCCCTCATAATCTAAACCATTAAGCATTTGCTTGCTACCATTTGTATACTTTGATGCCATTTCTATTCTCTGAAGTTCACTATTCTGTTTTTTCTAGCTGGTGTGTAACTTGGTCTTTCGTCAACTTTGGATTTTGATTGATGTGATCTTAATGATGTGGACTGACTCAAACACGTTCATAAATTATCGTAATGGCAAATAAGCCAAGCTAAGCAGCAGTAAGAACGGGTTCATCATGAGTGAAGTGATTCAAGTGATTCACAACAGATTGATTTCATTAGTCATAATCCTATAACCTATAACCTAGATTCTAGATCATTACATCGTCATTGATAAGCATTTCTTATCGATAAAGCACAACTTTAACATTCAAAGCAAATTATTTTGTGGACCCCTTGGCTACGAGTGGTGTACCCCACTTTGGTATAGAGTACATATGTAATGTTGTTTCTAAGGGAGAAAAGCTGATTGATCATGTTAATTGTGTACCTGTATATAAAGAACAGTAGCACTAATGTTTTTAATGTAATTTTGTTTTCAATATGGTGGAAAAATAATGCAGTGAGAATAACTAATGTTTGCTTATCTGCATTTATTTATTACAGGTGAAAAAACTAAGTGCATTGGGCTATGTCCCAATTTTATTTCATGCCAGAAGGGAGAAAGCCTCTGGAAAGTGGGTGGCTGATGTCATGACCCATCTGCCACCCACTGAGGATAACATGAAAATTGTGGCCAGCATGAGAAAGGCTTACAATTTTGTTTTGCTTAAAGCAGGTAGGATTTGTGTCATTTAAAAGTCATGACAGTTTTAAACGTTTTGCCTTTGCTGATCGAAAATAAACATACACATTTAATATTGTAGGGAACCAGCCTCAGCCTCAGCCTCAGCCTCAGCCTCAGCCTCAGCCCCAGCTTCAGCCCCAGCTTCAGCCTCAGGCCCAGTCTCAGCTTCAGCTTCAGCCTCAGCCTCAGGCCCAGCTTCAGCTTCAGCCCCAGCCTCAGCTTCAGCCTCAGCCTCAGCCCCAGCTTCAGCCCCAGCCTCAGGCCCAGCTTCAGGCCCAGCTTCAGCCCCAGCTTCAGCCTCAGCCTCAGCCCCAGCTCCAGCCTCAGCTTCAGCCCCAGCTTCAGCCCCAGCTTCAGCCCCAGCTTCAGCCCCAGCTTCAGCCTCAGCCTCAGCCCCAGCTTCAGCCTCAGCCTCAGCTTCAGCCTCAGCCTCAGGCCCAGCTTCAGCCTCAGCCTCAGGCCCAGCTTCAGGCCCAGCTTCAGCTTCAGCCCCAGCTCCAGCCTCAGCTTCAGCCCCAGCTTCAGCCTCAGCCTCAGGCCTCTGCCCTGGCTGAGCCCCAGCCTCAATTTTATGTATTAGACCTATACCCTGCCTTGGCCCAACCTGAGCCTCAGCCTCAGGCCCTGGCCGAACCCCCCCCCAAAATAAGAAAGAGTAGGTGAACTGTGGTCTTAACACACTATGTATGAATTTCCCATTTTTGTAATCATTATTCATGAAATACAGAAATCCTCAGGTGAATTTGGCTCCAGTCCTTTCGGCTAGGCAGTAGGATTTTATTAATTTTGTAATTAGGCTACATTTCGGCCGTGAAATCACCATGAATTTGATGGCTAATACATTCTTTAGTTATTTAGCTGTATTTTTGTTGCTTGTTCTGACATTTCCAAAGTTCAAGGACCATGTTTAATGTTGTTCCCCAGATTTTATGAAAACTTGTTTAAAATTTGTTAAAGTTTCATACAAATGCACAAGACTGCAGATCGTGTCACATTCCTCTACTTACTGTTTGACATTTATGGTTCATTAATATTTTCTTTTTTGTCATTTAAGGTTGTCGGAAATGTAGCAGGCAAAAAAGATTTCTTTATGACTCTGTCATAGAAAGGAGGATGAATGAGGTAAGATATAGAAATATATTTTTAATTTGGCTGTCTGATCATCTCTCCATTGTCTCTGACTCATCTGGCATTTCACAAATCACAAAACACTGACCATTTAAGTTCAACTTCAGTCATTCTTGTCCTCATCCATGTATTACATGCAGGGTTGTAATTTTACAGTGGCCACAACGGCCATGGCCCTTTGCGTGATGCCCCTTTGAGGTTCACAGGCCACTGTGGCCTTGGTGCCCCCTTCTTTCAATATTCTGCTTTACGTCCAACTAGAGCGATTTTTATTTAGCCTATGGCCAGTCAAAACAATCTAATAGAAAATAAATGTTACATACAGCCTAGATATCTGTACATATTAAAATCAGATGATTTACAGTTCTACGTAATATCTCATGTTTAATTTTTTTGTAATGTTTCATATAGTGATGCAGGTCCACTGCTGTGAATAGGCTAAATACAACTTTGATCCTTTTTATGTAGCCGTATAGTTAACTTTGGCCTTGGTGCCCTGATGTGTGGCCTTTGTGCCCCCCGCCAAATATGCCCAACTGAAGGCCAAGTGGCCTTGCCCCTATAATTATGAAATTCCAAGCCTGATTCTATGTATGTCTTTCTGTAGGGGCAAGCAGAAGTAAGGGTGAGATGGTTACCTTGCTCTGCATGGTAAGTACTGGTTTATATTGCCTTCATACATGTCTTTTCTGCTTCCACTTTTAACCATCTCATATGTAGTGGATAAAGGTTGGAACGTATATTGTAGCACACACGACTTCGAATGTACAGGTGGGTCTCCGAAAATTTGAATATTGTGAAAAGGATGACCGCAGCCTTGAGAGATTGTCATGTCCACTGGGTTTTAAGTCCAGAGTCAATGCAGCCTTCTACCAGGAGATTTTAGAGCAGACGAGCTTTATGGAGATGCTGATTTCCTTTTCCAGCAGGACTCAGCACCTGCCACAGTGCCAAAACTGCTAGTAACTGGTTTGCTTACCATGGTATTACCGTGCTTAACTCATCTCATCTGAACCCCATAGAGAATCTGTGGGAAATTATCAAGAAGACAATATTTTGAAATGATGATTTTTGGTTTTCATGAGCTGTAAACTGTAATCATCAAGATAGATTAAAACATAAGAATTGCTTGAAATATTTCACTTTATATCTAATGAATCTAGAATATATGGAATATTAGCTTTTTGAAATACATTTGTGGGACAAATTTTACTTGTTCACAATATTGTAATTTTGGAGAGCCATCTGTATAATAATTACACTATTGGTATAGGATAAATGCTGTGTCAGATATTGTCTAGAGGATTTAGCCACTAGCTCTTTTCAATACCATGCCTGGTGCCATGCATAATTGTCCCTATGTGATTCTATGTAGGAAGTAGACATTCATCAATATATTGGCAGAACATCAGTATCGGCCGTGATCATCCTTGTTGACTGATATCGGCTATTGGCTAGTTTACTTTCTATGACTTTATAGATGAGAGTGGCTGATGTGTATCTGTTACATTGCATCAAGCACTATATATGTATATGTTTGTATAAAAACAATATAATACAAGACGTACAATACTTTTGGAAAATATATATGCTTTGAAACTATTATGTTAAAATGGCTCCTCCATTTTTCACTGTTCTAATGTGATTTTGCGCTACTTTTACTTACAGTGGACATATCTGGGAGGAGACATGGGAGCCGGCCTGCCAGTTCCCATCCTAAGATGCCAGCCACACTGTTTTTTCATTTATTATTATTGATTTTTGTTTAAAATAAAGGAAAGTTTACCCATATTTCTGTTTATGTCTTTCCATTTACCTTGTGGATTAAAAATTATTGACAGAAATTAAAAGATTTTGGTTTTACTTTTCCATCATGTTTAGAAACATCATGTGACAGTTTTGTGTTTCATAAAAAAGATTGTAGAAGAAAATATGGGAAACAAATATAAATAATGCATAATTATATTTGGATATATTTAGTTCAATTTAACATCACAATTATTATTTAAGTGGATTACATTAATAATAATAATTAATAATTGCTTGGATTTATATAGCGCCTTTCATGATGCCCAAAGCGCTTTACAGGGTTCCAGACAATTCGTTCACACACAGTCATACCGGTGGTGGTAAGCTACCATAGTAGCCACAGCTGCCCTGGGGCAGACTGACAGAAGCGAGGCTGCCATTCAGCGCCATCGGCCCCTCCGACCACCACCTCAAACATACAGCAGTCATACACATTCACACGAGGCAAGGTGGGTGAAGTGTCTTGCCCAGGGACACAACGACCATGACACAAGTGGCCGGGCTGGGATCGAACCGCCAACCCTAGGATCATTGGCCAACCAGCTTAACCACCTGAGCCACAGTCGCCCCGAACTGATCTCCTTGTGATATATTTCACCCAAATCATCTATATACAGTATAACTGTCCTAGTAATACATGGTTTCTCTCCTAGCATCATAAGCATGAACTGCAGCCAAATGCCATACATGTTTTATTACATGTTTTATTTACAAATCCTTGTAACTTTTCTTATAAAAGCAATTGATGTCACAAATCCTATTATAACTGTGGCATGCATAAAAAAAAATTCCATTAAATAATCTTCAGTGTATGAAATATGTGATTTTCTGTTAGCTCTGATGCCACCTGTCCGAATTGCCCCAGCACCTGCCCCATGTCCATCCACTTCTTGTTTATTGTTTACTTTTACCAAGGAAGAAGTAAGACACAACAATAAATGCCCGGGCAGTGGGATTCCTCCGCTGCACTACCAAGGGGCATGTGGACGACTTCCGCGAGGCGGGCCACCAGGCGACTTCCGCCGGGCATAGTTGTGGCGGAACTATCGCGTTCGGCTACGGTTTTAACACTTCTGCCCAAAATATCTTAAGTAGACAACATATCAACCTTTTTTTAAGTGAGATGAAATGGCTTTAGTGTTATAATGAAATCGGCTTCGCTAAATATGTCATATATGATCCAATAAATCTATTTGATCGCAACCCTGATTTGCAAACAACCAGAACTACTGACCCAAATACCCCATTTCTACAATACCAGCCAACATGTCACAAACAAACTATTATTTGTACTGGTTTTGTAATGTAGATCTTATATTGCAGTGTATCAACAAGTTCGGCAGTCCCTACAGTTTATGTCTGTAACAGATAAGTTATATATTTAGTACACAAATATTTTATCCCAAGCCTAGCTCGAAAACGAGAAAAACTACAACTATGGCTAACTACAGCATTTGAGTGCATGACGCATCGCTGGGAAATGTAGTTTTATAACAAAATTTAATTTTTTTCATAAATTGGAACTTGAATTATTCTAAATTGAGAGTACTTTGAGGTGTTTCATGTGATGCTTCACACATTTATGTAATCAGATTTAAAATATATTATAATTAAATGGTTGAAATGTTATTTAAACTATAAATTACCCAAATTTTAGATTGCCCCTAGGTGTGTATTTTATCACATTATAGTCTAGGCCTGGACATTTCCATAACTGTTAGTTCCATGTCTGTACGACCTTTTGAAGCTGAATTATGAGCCTTCAAGCATGCACTAAGGTCAAGGTTCAAAGGTCAGTATTTCTGAGTAGGAGCCCAGTAGAATCCTCACACTGACATAATGTTACATTGTAGGTCGAGACCTTTCCAACGATATATTTTGTTTACCTCTAAGACAAAGATTTAAAATTTCTCATTTCATGGACACAGAATCTCAAGCCTATTAAAGCCTACGCTTCAGACAGTGTCTGTGTGTATCCATAAAATGTGAAATATTTTCAATAGATAGAGATGGTAAATGATAGACAGAGTTGATAGATAGATATATAGAGATGATAGATTGATTGATTATTCTGTCCCCTGTCAGAGTATCACCCTCAAAGTGCTATGGATCGTTTGTCAGATATTGAAAATTGTATGAGAACATTAAAAATGTGTATAAAAGTTTTAACAAAATGCAGCCTGCAGTTGGAAAGGCCTCGAACTGGAGAGTAACACGTCACTATGAATAGCCTACATGTTTCCTGTTTTGAAATACGGAGGAGAAGGAGATGATGTGGCCCTTTTTTAATCCACTGCCCATGTTTAGGGGATGATGTCTACTGTCTCATTTTGCTTTATTTGTATTTATATATTTTAAGATTTTACATTGGAGGGACACATAAACAAATGAGACATATTGCTGCAGACTATTGTAGCTGGAAACGTCCATGATGTAAATTAACACATAGACAGACAACTCAGGATGTTGAGAAACGATGACCACATAGCCTAGAATTCATTTTTAAATTCCTCTTTTATTCTTTTGTTTTATCATTGTTGTCTGTACATTAGGCCTACGTGTATTGTATGCCCTTAGTTATAATTCAGTTAAGTGCTATATGAACTAAGTTTATTCGCCTATTATTGAATAGGCTACATACAGACAAATAGACGAGATGGCACAGAGAAGACACAATTCTATAGGTATAGCCCCCCCCCCCCCTACACTTTAGGCTACGTAGGTGGCAGGATGAGGGCAATACATAACTGGGCTATGGCACAAAATAGTTTGACAATCTCATCATGGGAATTCACTTCCGGTCTACGCATTTGCAGTTCAGCGCCACATTTACCTCACTCTGCAAGTGACGTAATTAACTTTTTTTTTTTTTTTATAATAAACAAATTCATAGTCTAAATTATTGAGTTAATTAAGTAAAAAAGGGAAGTTTAATATTAACAATATTGGTTGATTGAAATAAATGGGGGAAATTAAGTGACTACTGAAAGGTTCAAGACCTATACCAGCCTTGGATGTTTGTACTAGTGTATTACATCTACATTGTAGACAGAAAGCATCTGAACTAAATGGCAATAACTGGTTAATCGCTCCCTTTGGCATTACCTTACCTTGTCCCAGATTTTTCATTCCACAGCCCAGGCATACAATGTCTTGATGATACCAGAATATATTTCACATAGTCATTTTTGTAAGCAAGGAGTATGCTTCTTTTTTCCCAGTTGTTGACTTAAAACCTTGAACTTATTAAAAGCAAACATCAACATGGAAATTGACAGTGTAGAAAATGCGTCCGGCCGACGGCCTTCGTTCTCTAATGGGATTGTAACTGAAAGTGTTCTTCGGCACCATGTACATAATTCTTTTCCAGTAGGCCAAAGTGGCTGGATAATTTAACAACCAACTGTGTGATAAACATATATTAATTAAACAAAAATATCCAAACTTAATAAATTCAATTAATGCATGTTGGGGCTAATGGTGACTCAATAACTACTTGACCCCTCTCTTTGGCATCATCTTACATTAGGTGTCATTCCATAGTCATTCCACCAAGCATAATACATTTAGATCATGTGCCTGTACATGAAGATGAGTGTTAAGACAGGGAACAAATTGGTTTGCAGCAAGAGCAGGGTGCAAGATGAAGTAGACTGATGTATTTAACACTTAGTAAAATGTCTTGTAGTAAAGAATGATATAAATAATTGGTGGCTTAATCTAAATATTCCAATAGAAAATAAAATCACTAAATGCTCGTGTTTTTGCAAAAGTGCACCCATTTAGTACTTCAATTGACCAATTGTAGACATCAAATCAAATCATAAAAATCAAGTGTATTGGAACAGTACCAGAAAAAGTAAAGATGTATTTCAAAGTTAGTTATTTCCCAAAGGTTTTAGAATGTAGTTACATAAAAGAATGAACTCAATTCAATCAATTCAATTATCTTTATGTAGCACAACATCAAAACAGAAATCAAGGATGCTCTGGTACATTGAGAGGGAGACACAGCAACAATAACATAACAAACAGTAACAATAACATTAGTAATTGACTAACAGTAGCACCAACAACCGTGCTACTATAAGTAGCACCCCCACCGTATTTACTGTTACAAGTGCTCCGAATCATTCTTAGTCCCCTCACCTGAGACCGCTTTGCCTTGGGAGACCAGGGGCCTGTTGCATAAAACTAAGATAAGGGATTAACCTAGGATATTTCGGTTATCCTGGCTTGCGTTAGCCATGATCCGGTTGCATAAAAGCAGAGGGACATAAGTTACCATGGAGATTTATCCTTTACGTCAGGACCAGGCTAAACGTAAAGTATAAACTTATTCTGTTGCCTGATTGGCTCAGTCAGCTGTCACTCCGATCTGAAATCAAGGTGTTTAACAGTTATTCCATGATCTTATGTGTAATGCTTTAGTTTCATTAACCTGTTTTAAGTACCACATAAAAGACTGCATTGTCATTTAGTTAAATAGTTCTTCTTTTTTAGTTATTTAACCTGAACCAATTATAATTAACTTAATTATAATTAGATTAAGATTAAATTATATAAATTATAATAATGTATGTGATAGTCTGTTCATATTGCAGGCTATATTTAACAATTGATTATCGATGGCAGATGACGTTGCAACTGTGGGTCAAAGAAATTCACTTTGTACTTATAACCATATACAGGTGCATCTAAAACAACATTGAATATCAATGAAAAGTTCCCTTTTTCTGTAATTTCATTCAAAAAGTGAAACCTAAATATATTGTAGATTCATTACACATGAACTGAAATTAATCTAGAATAAACATACTTTTCAGAAGGTCGACACTTCTGTATTATAAATCCTTTTTTATTGGTTGTATGTAATATTCTAATATTTTGACATACTGGATTTTTTATTCCATGATCAATCAATCATCCAAAACAAAAGGCCTGACATATTTCACTTTGTGTAATGAATCTATGAAAGTTTCACTTTTTGAATGGACTTTCCATGATATTCTATTTTTCAGATGCACCTGCAGACTGCTCACTGTCAACTATTTTATCAATTATCAATACAGGGACATCAAGATCATTTGGAAGAGAATACAGTTGCTCTATGAAATGAACAGCCCCCTCACATACGGTTTAAACTAGCAAGTCGTTGTGGGAAAATGGCAGTCTTTTCCATTTTTCCATCAGTAAATCTGTGTTCGATCTCTGGGGGCCTATCCGAAAACTCTTTTTTGCATAGGAAATTTCCTTTCCTATCGAGATGACCCGGAAGTGCTCGGCAGATAGGTGAATCCGAATAACCAAAATGCATAGGAAAGGAGCCTCGATTCATCCTTTAACCCTCCTTTAGCATAGGTTACTCCTGACCAACCTTTGCTAAAGGAACGTAGATAGTGGTATCCCATAATCCTTTACGGCGTCAAGATTTAAAGCAACAGGCCACCGCCGGAGTTTACCGACTCTACACGAATACAAACGAGAGGTAAAACAGAAGAGAGGAGAGGAGAAGAGAAGAGAGGAAGATTTAACTCGGCTAAAACAAAATACCCCCCTCCCCTCTCCCCCATTAAGATAATAAAGAACTCATAAAAGACCAACATCATAATAGTTATTTTCGTAGCACATAATTTACACCATAAGAAAAGAAAATACCAACTTCACATTTAATGAAGTTACTGGGGGCAGTTCATTTCAACATCAACATAAGTGTAGCCTCTTTTTATTCCACATGTGAATTGGGATATGGGAGTGATTCTCACTCTGTTGGCGACAACCTGATTAAAATCAACATGAAAAGAATGCATGGATCAAACGAGCGCTTGTTGTAGTCCATTTTCGGAGAATAGTGTAGTTTCATGCTAGACTCACGTCAGCAATACTCGCCGTCGCGCAATGACGTCGGTTAGGAAAAGTGGAGTCGAATTCATTTGAAACAGCGCTGTCCTTTCCTATGTTCGATAGGAAGCACCTTTCATCTCTCCTTAACCCCGATGACGTTTAGGGGTTAAGGCATAGGAAAGGAGGCTTATAGGTTAGGAGATTGGACTTTTCGGATAGGCCCTGGGTCTACTTCTGAAAGCTGTGGGCTGGCACTTAACAGAATGACTTACACCTGGCTTGACAAAGCGGCCCCTTTTCATCCTGGATTGGCGTTTATGCAACTGACTAAAGGCTCATTTATGCTCTACGTTACATACGGATACGGATGGAGCCTTCTGTCCAAAAAGCCCCAAAGTCAATGTTACTGTCATTATGCTTAGAGCTTTTATTGTATTGCCTTTACTGTAGATGATTTGTATAAAGGATTTGCTTTTTCCTTTCTCTCTCACCAAGTAACCCAATCCAGGCTTGCACACTTACTATAGCCTTGGCCTTTTAAATTCAGTACCTGTGTGTATTTAGATAGCCTTTTATTATTTAAAATGGCTTGTGGAAATATGCAGAGTTTGTTTGTTACGTTGTTTGTTATAATTACATTTTTTAATCACAATACTCTTAGTGTGCTGTATTTTTAAGTGTTAATTTGATGGTGCTCAATAGTCCATATGGAATAATCAAGACTTTATGGTGAGACAATTTCCTAACTTATTTACTTTTAATGTTAATTTACTTAAAAGTAAAAAGCATGGCATACTTAAGAATACTTAGGAAATTATACCAGTTCTACCATTGAAGCACAAAACTAAAGTCAAATCACAAAAACAGTTTGCTCTCCATATTGCGTTGTTTCTTATTCTTTACATTTTTCTTCCTCAGACCAGAAAGAGCACAGGTGGAACATACTGTATGCACACATGTTTGGATAAAGTTTGAGCGGTCCACTCAAGCCGGCTCAACCTTTACATTATATAAAGGAATATGCAGCGAGATGGGATAGGACACATTAACTTCTGTTACCACAATACCCCTTATTTCTACACAGGGGAATTAAATGAACAGCTGATACATTTTACAATCAAACTTAAAGGTCCCATATTATGCTAAATGCACTTTTTAAATGTGTTCAAACATATCCATGCGTCCACGGTGTGCCTAGAGACTGCCAAAATATAAAAAAAATTAACAATCTCTCCTTTTCTCACTCTCCCCTTTTCTGAAACCCCCACCCCTCCCCCTCAATATACTCCAGTCAGAATTCTCCCAGTTTCTGACATGGACATATAAAGAAATGGACACCGTATTGAAACATGGCGCCCATTCATTCCTATGAAAGCTGCTCATAGGCGCAGAGAAGCAACAAGGAAGTATAATCCGGAAATTCCATGCGGCCCAAAGCATGACGTAGCATGGATGTAGCTGCATTATGGACCTATCAAGAAAGAGGGCGGCAAGCGTAGCGGACTGGAGGCGGGAGTAGAATCATTCTCGTTCTGTAGCATCTAGCCTGGCGAAAACAAACTGAAAGCCGTTAAAAGCCGTTGGGCTAATAAAACGCTTGAGGCGGCGTTTTGAAATTAGAAAACTTCAGTTTTAATAGTATATGGTCTAAAGATAAGTATGAGCCTATGATTGATATCCAGAAAAATTTTGCAGAGACACAATCTTGTTCGCCGCTTGTACTGTGTGGACAGGGAAATCTGCCTACGGGCCGTATGAAAATAAGCTCCACCCCTCACCATGCAATACCAATGGGTTGGCCACATGTCCATGCTGGCTGCTTGGAGAAGGCAGCATCCTGGGGGCCTGGTTTCTGACCTCACAAACTGGAAAGTCAGAAGCTTCCACTGTGCAGCCCACACCCCTATTTCTTATTGGTCCACGGCCCTGACAGACAGAGGGCGAGGCGTATCTGGCTTCGCTTCTGGACAGGGGGCGGGGGCGGCTCAAAGATTGTATATTTACGAGGGGAGCTGCAGCTCTTTTAAAAAAATAGGCCATTGTGAGATTAGCTGAACATCAGCATAGTACAATAAATTATCTTTTTTCAGCAAACAATTAAAGAAAAACGTATTAGGGACCACTAAGACCATATAATATGGTGTATAATAGAACCGAAAAGTGTATAATATGGGAGCTTTAATTCAATTTCATTCCACTGACGCTATTGCTAACCTTTTTGTGTACCTGTCCCCACTGAGACAGGTCATGCCTCCTCCTCCTTTGGCCCTGACTCCTCGGCCTGTGCTTTGGCACTGATAAGCAACAAATGCAAAGTTCAGTCGTCTGACAGTTCAGAGTCACTGTCGTATCCATCCCAGTCACTCTGGAAGTCCATACTGTTTCCAGTCAAAACTTGAGCATAACAGTCTCTTGCATGCTTCATCATTGTGGTGACTGCTTGCTTCTTCTTCGAAGTTAAGCTGCGGAGACCCTTGATCCCTTCTTCATTTAGACCCCAGAGCTCACCTTATGGGAGTAAAACAAAAAAGATAACGGCCAAATAGAAAATCTCAGGAAAAATAAATAAATAACATTGTACAGTATAGTATTCCAACATATTACTTAAATACGTACTTTTCAATGGCTCACTGGAAAACAGGCATGACATCTCGTTGAGTGTGTCTGCACGAGTGGAGAGAGATTTCCAATGCTTTGCCATCTCGGCAATAACAATCTTCCTCTCCTCCTCAAGTCTCCTTATTGCCATCACAACATCAAAAGCCTTCCTCTTGGTTTTCAAATCTACAGCGTCTGGGATACAGTTGTGGAAAATAAGCCAAAGTACGATAATTTTTTAAGAATTTCTGAGATCATCTGAAGGCATAATTGGCTGTGTTACTATGTGAGTCAAACAAAATTGTCAACTGATTTGTGTACATACCACCATGTGAAAGTTGCCATGGCCAAACTGTCTGGTCAGAGAGAATGCTGTCAAAGACGATTCTTTCTGTATCCTGAACCATGCTGTTGTATTTGTCAACAACAGAGCTAAGAATGGCCTTCTCCCCTCTGATTTTGCGCCGAATCCGGGCCCGACCTTTGCAGCCATCGGTGTCTTTGTAAAGGCGCTGGGACCTTCTTTTAATGCTGGCCACCAGCACCTCCAGTCTACTAGTCACCGCGTCAAAATCGGCATTCTTTTGGGATGTTGTTGCTGAGAAGAAAAGAAGTGTAAACATTTCACTTACATTTTCATGGTACTAACTGAAATGAGCCAAGTCTCAATGTAACACAAAAGGCCACAGGGAAGTCATAAGGATTCTCCTATTTTTCTGCAGAACTGACACATTGATCAGTAATAGTATAACTCTCACCTTCTGCCCACTCTTTTATATCGGTGACCCAGCCCTCAACTTCAACCTGTGTCACTGCCAGTTGGATTCTCATGACCTCCAGGTCCTGACGCTGGCTTTCCAGGCCTTTTGTGGCCTTTAAATAACAAAAGACGAAAACAACAAAATAATTTTTTTTATCCCAACACAAATATACAATAGAAGGCATCTACAATATAAGAAAAAAAATGACTCATGTCTACCTTCTGATATCGGCGAGCAAGTGAAGTAGCCAAGTTATTAAACTTTTGCTGATTCCAGCGCATGGCCATCAGCGTAAGCATGTCTGTACGTCCTACAAAAAAGAAATAAATAAAATCATCTGTGTTGTACTACATGTCCCTCACCTGCCGTCTTGTGAATTTTTCTTGTCAAGTGAACAGAACAAATTATTAGCAGAGAGTTAACAGTGGGGGAGAAGTAAGTAACATCAAGTAGCTCGTCACATGACCGTAGACAAATGGCGCAGGGCAGGAGAGTGGTACAAGTCAGTGTCTCGAGACATTTGGCGTAGAGTCGGAAAATGTGTGACCTCAACAAAGCTCACCATAACTATAAGAATCTGGAGGTACAGTAATTCGAGTGCTTTCGTTAACAGGGGGAAAAGGTGGAGATTTGCAGCTGCTACACTTTCCTTATAACACTTTCAATCTAAGTCGTGCAGTGTGTGGTTAACTTACCTGCTTTGGACATATGCTTTGTGGTCACAGCAATCCTAGAGAGGAAGGCGTTGCACTGCTCAACCTCCTCCCCAAGTGTCAATCCGGCCCCTTGCTGGTAAGCTCCACTCCATTTAACCTATTAAAGAAAATATTTATAAGCTGCCAACATACCTTTGCAGGTGTTCAGGGACAGTCAATGAGATGGTAATGTTTTCTTACCTCGCATTTAAAGTCATGGGCTTTCGCATGAAACACTGACAGGAATGGCTTCATGTCAAGAAGGTGCTGGAGCTCCGGGCAGCTTTTTGCCACTTTGTTGAGGTAGGGCCAGTACTTACAGGTTACATCCATGGCAAAAAAGGTTATTGGCTTATCTGCCAGCTTGTTCTGCAGGTAGAGGGGATAAGCATAGATTTCTCCCCTGAACATGTTGAGCGCGCAGAGAAGAACTCCATGTCGACACACCGCAAGCTCAAGTCCCTCCTCATCAATTTTACTTGTGGATCTCTGAGACGTTTCCCTGGCTGCTGACCACTCCCCTCCACAGACACCTCTTCCAGAGACCTACAACATGGAAAACGGTTGATATATATGGTCAGGACTCACCCAAACAATGTCAACTGTAGGATGTTATTGGTGGCGTTTTTAGAAATATTATAGAAGTTTACATGGTTGGTGGTAGAATGAATGTAATCCACAAATCTCTCTACTTCATCATCTTTTGCAATGAAGATTCCATCAAATAAGGCTTGCTCTTCAGATCTAAATGAAAGGGAGGTACAAATTGACCTTCAATATGACACAGCAAAGGTTACTTTAACAACACTGGAAATTACAAACATTTAGTTAGTACCTTGCGGCGTTCTTAAAGCGGTAGTGCTTGCGATTTCCGTCCACTGAAACGGCAAGCATGTCTGGGGTGCATGCAGGACAGACAAAATGCTCCTCCCTGCATATCTTGTCTACCTCAAATCGAACAGCCTCCCACTCCAAAAAGCTTTTTCTGAAGCTGTCTGCTGTGATCTTCCCAGTCTGTTTCAGAACAGTAAAACATGTCAACATATTTCAAAACATGATAGAAGAATGTTTCTGAATGCAATCTGCATGACTAGGACGTGACAAGGATCTTATACACGGGTCTGAATGAAATACATATGTTTTGAGTGATTGAGTTGTTAATTGCTCCAATACTTCTGTACATGTAGTGTGCAAATGTAGAGCTATTCTTTACTGAGCATTAGTTTTTACACAAAGACTTTGAATCTTAGATGATGTTCTATCAATGTATTGAGTACAGCTGAATCACTGTTGTGATATCATCACCATGCTCCAATTATAATAATCAATGTGTTGATAATGTCACCATAGTCATTCTGCTATACTCGTCATACTAGTTGTTAGTGATTCCCACCACTAATACTCACACGGCCGAAGCGGACAGTTCGTTGATCAAGCATTCTTAAAAATGCTTGACATGAAAGTCCTGGTGCTGCCATCTTCAACTCTTCATATGAATGAAACACATCTGTAGAGTACACCGTGGAAAAGTGAAGGGTAGCAGGCCAGTAGTCATTACGGACCAAGTCATGGACTCCAGCGCTCCAAGTGGCTTTGCATGCCTCGCATTTCATCTCAGGCATACAGAGATCATATCGTCCTGAAAAAAAATATATATAAAAAATCAAGAACGCATTGTATATGGGATGAGAGAGGTGTGTTTGCTGGTGCGGGAGGAACAGATGATTCACTGCACTTCCGCAAATGAAAATGTGAGTAAAATAACATATACAAATTATCAAAGTAGTGTATATAAGACCTCTATTGGAAACATTTGAATAGAAATTAATCAGGACACATTTACAAAGTCAATAGAACAGCTTTGTTTTTTTTATCCAAATAGGACAATGAAAAGTGTCAGGAAGCGAGTGGGAGAGCCCTATGGGGTGGGATAAGGAAATGACCATGGGTTCCCCCAAGTTCATTTTATTCTTACCATTCATTGTAACCACAGCAACAACTTTTCCTGTGTTGACACTCAACGATCCCGGATTACAACCACATATTTTCTCTGGCATCTCCAACGGCACAATACACACTGAAAGACACATATGCAGGGATTAAAGACATGCATCATCGTATGTATTAACTGGGAAGTATTCTGTAATCATTTAAAAATCAATAATTTAAGATAAAAGGTCATTAAGTGTTTCAGAGAAAGTACACAAAATATTCCTGTGAAGCCCATTATACTGTGAAGTTATTGAAATAAACAAATCTGAGAATGGGACTAGGGCTGCACAATATGGGGAAAATACACAATTGCATTTTTTCTGACAGATACAGCGATTACGATTTCCGATACGATTTTTTGAATGTGAATGACTTGATTCAGTTCAATATTACAAATGTCTCTTTAATTTTTGTCACCCCTGATAGGTGAGCACAGCCAGTGTACAAGAACAATACCCCCTGACCAACTGAAGTTCACCAATCAGAATTTCTGTACCCCTCACACACTATGCACACCCACCAACCAGAAGTGGCACAGTCAAGGAGGATGACGTGAATATAAAAGTCAAATGACAGAAATGTACCTATGCATGATTATTGGCAGATTATACGATTAGGCAGTTGCGCAATTGTGCAGCACTAAATGGGACACTACAGCTTACCACACTGGGAAAGAACCCCCTCCATGACACAGGTTGTTGGAGGCAATGGCTGAAAGAATCCAGCTATTGTTGCATCCCTGTTGTGGAACACGTGGTCTCTGTGTATACGGACATCACACTCAGCACAGAAGAATGGGTGTGGTCGGCAGTCACGACAACGGACAGCAGCTGGACTGCTGCCACACTGTTGGCAGATCCGAGTTTCCACAGTTTGTTGTGCCACCACAGTGTTCACCAGCCGGGGTCTCTCTTTCGCCCACCTCTCTGAGAGGAGACTTTTTCGGGTAGACCAGTCTGAGGAAGCTCGTGGTGGTGCTGGTGCCGTTTCCTGATCATTCAAGTCACCCTGCGAGTGGTTTAGCTCTTCGAGGAAAGACTCTGTTAAAATAATACATCATATTTAAAAACAAAATTAAAATGTGCAACATGGATGTTTTTTTAATTTTAATTCCATGTTATTCTGTCGCAAAAAAATGTACATTCTAATTATTGGAATTTATAAGCACAATGAACTAATAGACGAAATAAATAACATACCAATAGTGTCAGGAGGACAGTAGTTGGTTCTCTCAACGCTGCTGTCCAACATTGTAGTATGAACAGCTACAGTCTTACGACTGTAGCTGTGACTAGCTGTAGCAGAAAATAAAACACAAATCAACCTTTACAGCATTACAATTCCATACATTTTGACCAGCTCATTTTATTCCACAAATTGATACAAACTTTTATTAGCCCAATTTCGTTTTATTTATACCACTTTGGATGAATATGTAATAAAAACCTCATATCTTATACCAGACCCATGGCTGATTCATGTATTCAATTCAAAGTGGTTAAACAATCTAGATCGTTGTAGATCTATGTGAAAAATCGCAGGAGTTCTCCTTTAAGTAATATGACTGAAAAAAGAAAACTGACCCATTTGGTTTCGGCATGATCTCGGTCTGTCATAGACAACATTTCCATCACTGTCCCTCTTCAGCCACCTGACAGGTTGATGGCTGGTGGATGGTTGAGCCTCCTGGACCGGTTGATGGCTGGTGGATGGTTGAGCCTCCTGGACCGGTTGATGGCTTGTGGATGGTGGAGCCTCCCGTTCTACCTCCATCTTATTGATGAAACCTTCCAAGGTCTGGAGTTCATCATTCAATAAAGAATGGTCAACAAGCTCATCAAGCTCCTTAATGAGCTGCTCCACATTGGAGTTGTCACTCATAATGAACAAGACAACACAACGACAAAAAACAATAAAGGGGTAGGGGGAAGGGGGTGGGGGATGGGGGAGGAGCGAAAGAGAAAGAACAACAGAGAACCTGAGAGACAGACAACAATTAACTAGACAAACGTGGCTCTTAAAAGAGCCTTTGTTTTGGCTTTGTAACGAAGCTGAAGTTTTAAAGCAAATGATGAAGGGACAAGGGGACCTGTTGAGAGAATGGAAAGAATATGAATTCAGATTTGAAGCTCATGCTACATACTACTACATAAATACTGAATAACTAAAAGGTTTAAGAACTTGAGATAACCAGTGCCATTTCTTTTATCTGTTTTGTTATTAATTTTACATTTGAATTGACAAGGAAACACATTTCTTTAACTGGATTACAACACTGGCTTTAATTAAGTAAAAAAAATAAACACATACATCCATATGAAAATGTAATTATAGTAAAATAGGGAAATAATAAAAATCCAAGCAACATCAGATAATTTGTACAGGTTAATTTTCATTGAGCACTTCTTTTAATATACCTACTGTATGAGCACATTTCTATCCCGGATGGAGAGGCGAGAATTGGAGAATTTGGTTTCATGAATATGATATTTCTCAAATAGAATCAATAAATTAGGTGTCCATATCAGCCTAGATAGTTGAAACTCTTTGAGGCTAACTATCTATGTTGTCCCAAGGCTCATACTTTCATATTAATATTATGCTTTTGTTATTGTCATCTGACAAGATATAGAATTGTTTTTAGAAACAACTAATGACCACTTACGAAGATGCTGTTTATGTTTTATCAACCTTCAGTATATGTATGTCCAGTTGACATTGTACACAACAATGTTTAAATAAAATATAAAAAAAAATATATATATATAGCCTTTCAGCTAACGTTAGCTATCAAGTAAAAGGCTATAGTTGAACTTGTTGACGTTATCCTACGTTTTAACTAAGTCTAACATTAGTTGCTTTCTATTTTAAAGCTACATAAATATACATAGCATGACAACATCAATGGACAATCTTATAAAACCCCGTTCAAACAAAGATATTAATAAATTAAAACAGCATCTGACGCATGCTCAACTTACCAGATCGGAAGATGCTAATCTTTTTCTTTGCTTGCTGTAATGTTGACATTGACATCAATGGTCGCCCCCGTGGTCGCCCCCTGTTGGTAGCATGGTTGGTGGTCCTCCAGCCATGCAAACAGGCGTGAGCTCTTGACCATGCTCTTGACTCGGCGAGCAGGTTTCTTCTTCCTTCCTCGCTGTTACCATTTCCTGTTCGGCCGGGCTATGCTAATGCTAACAACTGTTCAGAAGGATGTGGATGCAGCAGGCTAACCTGTCAGAAATCTAAACAACACGTCACCCTTGCACTCAGATAGATGTGTTTCTAATAAGATGATGTCATTAAAAGTTACATAAAGTAACAGTTTATTAACACAACAGCGGAAAACATGTGAGCTGCTTGTTTAGCGATAGCAGCGTCCCTAGCAACCTGACGTCATTGAAACGTGTGGCAAGCGAGACCATAAAATATTCGTAATAACTATCAAACTAAAGATCAGACACATTCACTGACTGAAGATTATGCAAGTAAAAGGTATATTTCTCGCTAGAAATGTAATTAGAAACACGTTTGATGGTGAATCCGTCCTAAAATATTGCATTTTAGATATTAAAAATGGCTACGAAACCATTTCACTAAATGCCGGGAGAACATCTCGCCCCCTGTTGGTGCAACACAGACTGTGTTGTTGAGGGATTAACATGAACGCCTATCTGACGGACCCCCTCGTTGAAAAACAACGCAAAGGGTACACATTTTTCGTCGGAACTTGACGCCAGGGATCATTGGCCATGCGTCACACCTTTGACGAGTAGGATGTGAGACTGTGTTGAAAAAACACCTCTAGGTTTCCATCTCGGGTCTGGCAAGCAATGAATAACCTTGAAAAGAGCTCCATGTCCTGTTTGAGAGAGACCATTTTCTGTTTTGGTTTTGATACTGGTAAATGGTAAATGGACTTGTATAGCGCTATCTCTCCGTTTATCACAGACTCAAAGCGCTTTACATTGTTTTTTGTACACATTCACCCAGTCACACACACATTCATACACCGATAGCAGCAGCTACCACGCAGGGTAGGCTTAGCACTAGGGTGCTAAGCTAACTAAGCTAACTATCGGGAGCAATTTGGGGTTCAGTGTCTTGCCCAGGGACACTTCGACATGTGGCGGGGAGACGGGGGATCGAACCTCCGACCCTGCACACCAGAGGCGAACGCCCTACCCACTTCGCCACTGCCGCCTACTGCCGCATACTCTCCTCACGGTTGAAGTACCAAACACCAGAAGCTTATTTCTTGGTATGGTGTTGTCCACTGTCTTTGTTCTCTCAACAAGGCGTTCTTTGGTGAAAGCTTCAAATTGGTGCTCTCCTATCTGCTTCACCTTTCTGACTACCTCAGCAGCTGAAGGTCCAGCAAGTTCCTTTGAGTGGAGAACAATCAGGTCCTTGCTTTCCTCTTCAAATGGATTTCCAAAGTGTTCCATTGCACTGACCAAATATTGTACATCTTTGATGAATGAGACCTGGACACTTGTTGTTTGGTCATGGTGACGTGTGTTATCTGATTTCTTGGAATCAATCTCAAACTCCTGTATGGATCGTGCAAAAAATAATAATACTGGTTTGACACCGAGATCACCCATATCAGACAGTCATAAAAGTGATGGCTGCAATCTTGAAGATGTCAGCCATCTTGAATATTTAATGACACATTTAGATTATCCAAAAGACATTTACCAAGTACTATGTATGGTAAATAAGTCTGAAACATCATATTATATCCATCATTCATAAGCGAACAGTTGTTACTGACAGCCATTTTGAAAGATGGCTGCCATGGGCGCCATTTTGAAAATTCATGGTGGCTCCATATCCAAATCTTTTGAGAATGCCTTTGGCTATAAGTGTACCAAATTTCATGCTTTTATCACAAAATGCACGATCGTTCTGGTTACCAGCTGCACTATACATGTATTTCATTTGGCTGAGTTTTGTGTGCAAATGACAGTTTCTTGACATGATATTGACATGTTATATAACCATAACCTCTTATACCAAACAAATGCGACAACTGTACTCCAACTCGCACTAGAATTACATGGCTTCATCTCTGGGTGAAGTGTCTCTCACCCACACACTGTTTAAAGGTCTGCTTTAAGCCTAATTAGCAGGAATACATTTGACAGAGCAAATCTTTCCAAAAAGAAAAGTCCCCATCAAAAACCGTATGCCTTCTCTGTCTGCTACCCTGCATCTCCACACACAGCAGACAATGACTTTGACGCTCTTAGTTCCAATGTCTGCAGGAATTTTGTCAACAGCTAAAAATTCTGGCACAGATAACAATTGTCACATCTAGTCATGTTGTGTGTTTGAACTGAAAAGGGTTGGGTTAAGTGATGTTTTCAGTGCTAGGTTTTGTATATGTAGTTGCCTGACAGTTCTATTTGGAGTTTATGGTGCCATTGCAGTTCAACACATTCCCAACATCTTTAGTTTGTGACTCCTTAACTCAAAGCTATGTTTTGGTTCAATGAATGGGTTGTCACCAGTTAATTAAAAAAATGATTTTATGAATATTTATTGTGCAAAGAGGTGGAATTATTCATAATACTATGGAAATACTTGATCCTGATTGCTTTATATATGGAGATTAACTGGGCAGTATAACAGCACAGTAATCATAGAGGTCTGTGTTTGCAGTTCTAAATTGCTATACCAATATCTAACATAAGGACTGCAGCAGTGCGGCTAAAAACCTTTGATTTTTTTTCTGAAACAGAAAATGTAAAATATAATAAGCTGTTTCTATAATTCCCAAGGTTGGATATTGGAAGAATTATAAGAGAGAGCTTTTTTTAATTGGCTATGTTAGCTAGTAGGTGAGTCAATCTAGGAAAAAAAAGGGCTTAACCCCAAAAAAATTGATACAAAAGGTTTTTCAATGGATTCCAGTAGTATTTGGTGTGCTGAATAACATACTAAAAGTCTACCAAAATCTACCCCCCAGAAAGCCCTCATTTCCAAGATGGCGGCCGAAATGGCGGCAGGGAGCTTGAAATGGCTATATCTCAAATTGAAAAACTGTTGCAAAGGAATTTTCAACTGATTTTGGTACCTCTGGACATGCTTACAAACATACTAAAAATCTAGGAAAATACACCTTCCGGAAAGGCTTAATTTTCAAGATGGCGTCCAAAATGGTGGCCGGCCAAGCTTAAAATGGCTATATATCTCAATAGAAAAAGATTATTCGAATGATTTTTAACTTGATTCTGGTACCTGCAAAATATGCTTATGAACATACTAACAATCTAGGAAAATATACCTCCCAGAAAGGCTTCATTTTCATAATGGCGTCCAAAATGGCGGCCGGGAGCGTAGAATGGCTATATCTCAAATGGAAAATGTTACAAAAGAATGTCAACTGATTCTGGTACCTCTATACATTAATAAAGTGCGACAAATCTAGGTAAATATAACTGCTAGAAAGGCATCATTTTCAAAATGACTGCCTGTAAGCTTACATTGGTTAAATGGTTCAAATTGGTTACTATTCAAACTAGAAAGGTGGTGTTGTTGTTGAATAACATAAATGCCACACTTATTGTGGTCTTTATTCATCATCATCTTCGGGCTCCTCTGGAAGAAACTTGTTAAGTGGATTGTCACATTCCTTAAGTTGACATGGTCCACAGACAGTAGTACAAGGTAGTCCATATTTTCTGCAAGAACAGCGGAGTGTCTTGCAGGCAGTGGTACAGTTACAATGAATGACCTTCAAGAGACTGTCTGGAGCAACATTCGTTGTTGACATGAGTGGGACAAATCTATTGTCCTGCAGGCTCCACCCCCAGTTCAGGGCATCCATACCATCTTCTGTTCCCATCCAGACCATGACCTGGTAGTACGCTCTACGATTCAGTTGGTGGCAGACGTTCAGGCGTTACAGTTGATGAAGCTGAGACAACCTTCTTGCTGAAAATGTTATATCGCATTGCTGCAAGGGAATCTGTGCACTTTCCACCAAAGAGGACAGCCATTACTTGGCACCCAAGGTCATCAATCACCTCTGTGGTCTGGTTTGGGACAATGAATGCATTGGCACAAGATCGAAGGACGGGATCCCCTTTTACAAGCTTCTGGAAAGCAGTCTTTTTGCAAACCCCGAAGATCCGAGAAGTTGTGTCACAGCCAGTGAGAGCATGGATGAACATCAACTGAGAACACACATCATGTCCAAGTACTTCTTTTAAATGGTTTACGGCATACACTTTAAAACTGCCATCAGCTTTTGACTTGTCTGATCTGAAATATACGCCCTTACTATCTCTCTGTGCATAGTGAAGTAGTAAGACAAGGAGATCTGTATCTTCTCCAATCAGCGTAGTGGTGTGAAGAAGAGATGATTCCACTGCGGCCCTTACGATGTCTACATCAGCATCTCCAATTGAATTGACCACAGTGCAACCCCTTTCTTTCAGTTCATCGCTTATCATTTGGATCAGCCTTTGTTTATTCAGATCTCTTGACATGAACTCCTCCTTCTTACCTGAGAACTCTGTCTCAGCAGTGAAGTTGACAATGGGATGAATATTGTTTCCTCTTCTTTGATGTGTGTTGTCTTTAATGGATGGCCCATCCCCATAGCCATCGAACACAATGGTTGTAGCTGAGCCATAATGTTGGATGGTGAAGTCTGCATATGACTGCACAATTTTACTATAGCTTTGTCCGTGCTTCCATGGTATTCGGTGAAGGAGTGAACCTCCATCAAGAACATAATGATCTGTTTCTGGTACAGAATCTAGGATTGCATCACTTGCATGATCACAGATTGCGTGCGCAAGTTGTGGTTTATCAGCCTTGCGGAAGATGTTTCCAGCTTCAAAGAGGGCAGGAGGGAAAGGACTGAGTTCGTAACGCATAACCTCCTCCAATGATAGCTCTCCAGTTTGGGAGACAATCAGGAAACGTTGAAAAAGAAGTGCAAAATCAATTGTTCGATCAGGAGCAACCTTGATAGACGATTTTTGTCCAAGGGTTATGGCTTTATCCTTTCTACTAAATGAGAACGTGAATGCAGGCTGTCCAATCATTTTGTGCATGATATTGCGTCCAACAGAGTCATAATCATGCACGTTCACTCCGTCCTCAGCAACAACACCTGTAACAACATTCCTTAAAGAAGAGTCTGGAGAGAAAGGTGACCATATAGCAAGTTTTGAAGTGATCTTCTCCAGGTCAGCAGCATCCCTTTTCATCCTTGCCTCTGTTGAGTCCTTGTGCTGTTCTGATGTTGTGTATGTCTGGTTTGTGAACTCCTGCATTGCGGTGTTGTACTGTGATGTTATGCACTTTGACATGGTCCAAAGGGCTCTCTGATTGTCAGTCATTCCACTTCCATGCGTCTTCAATGACCTCATCAATGTCGTCTCGATGACAAGATCTGAGCTTAAGCCTTCCACATCAACAACGTTAACGGGCAGGATATCCCCGGTTCATTTTAGCCGTAAAGCCACAGGGCTTTTCTGTGCGGCGGCTCACACTGGCGAGGTGTCACTGTGAATGACACCGTTACCCACCGTCACGGAGTTTCAACTGGCAACTCGCTATTTCGCTCACGCAAGGCTTTTGTGTTTCGATTTAACATCAGTCTTGGGCGAGTACTTTAACTTTATGCTGAATAAACCATTGCATTGCAATCGCTGAAAGCGAAAGTGTTTGGGTGGGGGCACAGAAGGGTTCGCTGCATTTACCACACAAGACACGGCGTGCGACACAATAATCAATTTATTACGATTATCTTGTTTTCATGATCGAGGGACGCCAAAATCGTAATCGAAATTGAATTTCAATTAATCGCCCAGCCCTCCCCTATACCATCAGGCAGTCATTTTGAAAATGACGCCTTTCTAGCAGTTATATTTACCTAGATTTGTCGCACTTTCTTAATGTATAGAGGTACCAGAATCAGTTGAAACATTCTTTTGTAACATTTTCCATTTGAGATATAGCCATTCTACGCTCCCGGCCGCCATTTTGGACACCATTATGAAAATGAAGCCTTTCTGGGAGGTATATTTTCCTAGATTGTTAGTATGGTCATAAGCATATTTGCAGGTACCAGAATCAAGTGAAAAATCATTTGAATAATATTTTTCTATTGAGATATATAGCCATTTTAAGCTTGGCCAGCCACCATTTTGGACGCCATCTTGAAAATGAAGCCTTTCCGGAAGGTGTATTTTCCTAGATTTTTAGTATGTTTGTAAGCATGTCCAGAGGTACCAAAATCAGTTGAAAATTCCTTTGCAACATTTTTTCAATTTGAGATATAGCCATTTCAAGCTCCCCGCCCCCATTTCGGCCGCCATCTTGGAAATGAGGGCTTTCTGGGGGGTAGATTTTGGTAGACTTTTAGTATGTTATTCAGCACACCAAATACTACTGGAATCCATTGAAAAACCTTTTGTATCAATTTTTTTGGGGTTAAGCCCTTTTTTTCCCTAGATTGACTCACCTATAGAGTAAGTATGCTAGCTTGAGACAGCAGCAGTGGAAATGACTGAAATATCCAACAGTATGGATAATAATAGACATGGAGAAGTCTGAAATGGTTGAGAGAGGGAAGAATACTACTTTCTGTCTACCCTCCAAACTCTACGTGGCAGGGATCTAATGGATTTCCTGGGCACAAAACAGTTGACTCCAATCCCCCAAGCCATCCATTACAATCTACAATGTAAGACTTTTCAGGGTTTATAATAAAGCAAAGATAAGGAAAAATATTGTTTTCTGTTGCAAAAATACTATGTATTTTCTGCATTTCCTCTCTGTGAATCATCTCACGATCTCCACCGGTCCCTTTTGGAGTGGCTCCCCACTTCCTTAACGGTCTTGTCAACTGGCTCTGAGCCTATCGATTTGCATCAGTTTTGAAGTCAATAAAAATGTTCAAGCTCAACTCAAAATTTCTTCAATATGTCAACAAACAGTTTGGTGTGTCTGCTTCTCATTCAAAGCACAATATGCGTTTTAAATTAGATTTTGAGAGAGAGAGAGAGAGCGTCTTTTCAGCCTCTTGGGTAATTACTGTGTGTCTGTCGTCTGACCTTTTAGTTGGTATCACACTGTTTAATACTACAGTGTCACTGTGTTTGGAACAGATTTTGGACTAATTATCCCTTGACTATGAAAAAAGAACACGTGGCATCTTGTCCTATTTCCCAAGTCAGTGGGCCTTATCTTTTAACTGAATTGCGCGGTATATGGTTCATTTAGGATGACACTTTGGGACAATATTTACCACTTAAGATCTCCCCTCCTCCTTGTCAGTGACAGGTAATTAGTGGAAGGCTTTAGGCTGAACGGATGGAGTATTCCCACCTCCCACTCTACTCAGATAGCCTCTCTATGCTCCACAGAGCTCAGCTGCTTTTTAATTACAATCACCCAACTCTGCACGGGTGGGCGTTCCAGTTTGTTTTTGTTATTTTTTTTTTACTAGGTAGTATGTGGATGTTTTTGTGTGCTTTTTGGTGTGATGGTGTGTTTGGATGTGTGCATGAGTCATCCGTCCTCCAGGTTAAGACTCTATCTGGGGACACTGTTGCAGCAGAATAGAGCCGTGGGCTACCTCACACAGTAAATGAATACTCTGTCAGCACAGCGCATCTAACACAACCAAATATGACCCAGTTTGTCCCGATGTAGTAAACATGCCGCTTTATGAACTTGAATGCTTAATATCTTGAAATGTGCTTCTAATTGGAATTATGTAAAGCACGCATTGTGCAAATGGCCCTATCCACCATTGAGTTCACCGAGGTCCGTTAATGTGTATTTTCTTTTAGTTGTTATAGAATAAAAGTCATGACGGGTCTATCCGAGGAATTAGAAGCGCTGCAAAATAACCAAGCCAGCCTTGAAGCAAAAAGAAGTAAGAAGTACACTAAATGCACCAAAGGCTGATATCAACCACTGTAAAAGAAGAAGTAGTAGAACAAGAAGAAGTGTTTTTTAGCATTGTAGAGGTAACTAACCAGAGATTTTTTTCTAGCGGACTGCTTGTATAGTTCAATGCCATTCATCCCCAGACACCATCTGATAAATAGCTCCTGTGCGGTCGCACTACGTTAATCAATGGTCATCCATCATGATGTCAACTTACATACATTTTTCACTTGAGTGAATTAACTGGACTAGCTAACATTAATTCCGTCCTTCGAATGGCTTTATTTCTTTGGCTCCTCATCCTGAATTAATTGAAACAAATATTGATTTGACCATGGTTCAATATGAATTAGATTTTTGTATTGATATATTATATATATATGTATATATTTTAATGGCATCATGTTTGGGATATGATTGTGTACTGTCAACAATCAAATAGATTAATTCTTGTCATTACAGTGAGGGTGCATTGAGACCGTGACAAAGCACTGCATTCTCTTCATTCTCTGGCCATAATTGTGTACAGCTCACTTTATAAGCAATGGAGGATTTAATGTACTTAACTCTTTATTGGCTCGTTGACCTGCGTCTCTGTGTGGAGAAGGGCGCAGATTGAGGAAAGCTTCACTCGGTATTTGACATGCAAACGACTGGAGGTTAATTGTATGGGTGTTGAACTCTAAAGTGTCATGGCAAAGTGTCAACGGGCATTAACATTGGATGGGCATTAAGGTTTTATTAGCTCATGTTATCCTTTTATAATGAAGAGTGGGTGCATGTGTGTGGGTAGGGTGCTTATATACATATAAAAAGCATGCGTTCATGTGTGTGTGTCCGTGTGTGTCTTAAGAAGTGTTAAGCACGTCTCATATTTGCTTATGGCTGCACATCCATGAAGATGCATTACGCTCCACGGTGAAGGGGCATATCCAAATTTGACTCCATCCCTGTGGAAAGAAATGTTTTTCTGCTTTCCTGCACCTCAGTCAAACAAACAGGCCTGTGATGCAGCAGTGAGAAGCCTTGAATGCTAAACACATCATAAGAGAGGGAAGCAGCAGAGAGGAGGAGGAGGGTAGGAGACAAAAAGAGGAGTGGAATTGGAAGGAAAAAAAAGACTGAGGTAAAGGATGCAATACAGCCAAAAGTGGCAAATGAAGGGCTACAGCCAGTACAAGTGGATACATATCTGGGAAAAGGGAGAGTGAGACGTTAGATGGAGAGACTTGGCACGGAATAAGAGAGGGCTATACAGAAAGAAGGAGAATGAGCAAGAAAAATAGTCCCATCAGTGGCCGGGGATCAGCGGGCCCAGGGGACTTCTGTCCATTTCCACTGAATGAGATACAGAGATTTATTTATCCCTTTGCAGAGGAGCCGATCCTTCCCTTTAGAGCTGTCCCGACTCACAACTGTCTCTGGATCTGCCTGTTTAATCCAGAGATTTGACTATTCGGATACTATTTGTCAATCAGAAAAGTGCATTGGAGTTAGAGATAGTTGGCCTCCCTTCAACATCAAAACGGTGGTAAATGGACTCAAGATCACTGAAAACTGAGCTTTCACTTCCAGTGTAGACTCTTTGCTGCACAGGCAGTCCCCTACTGAATTATTCCTCCTATCTCAAATTGTCTTTACATTTTCCTTGGAAGCGCTCAGGTCACCTCTTTCTTACAGCTCGTGACCATAATACCATTGTATGAGCACACAAATACAATAATAACAAAACAAAACAATGGTGTATGGCATGGTCAACATAGAACAAATATTACAATGGGTGGACATTTGTCAAGAAAGCATCTTATTCGCCAATAACCTTTGGCCAATCTAACCTCAAAACTTAAACTAATTTAAACATGAATGGGCAGTTCACATAATACTCTGGCAGGTACATTTTCTTATAACTCATTATATTTGCATGTAAACAGGACATGGTATTAATCTCCAAAAACACCTCTAAATTTCTATCCAGCCCTTTATATCTTCCAATGATCTTATGGGAATGACTCCTTTATTAGTATATAGCATGCCCCACCCCAAACCCTCCATTTTAAATTCATCAGACGTTCTTGTGGATACTCTACTGGGGCGTTTAATGCAGTGCTTACCAAGCCTCTCCGTCGGCTCTGATGTCCAATGCAGTCTTTCACTGCTGCACAACAATGTGTGTATTTTCCCCCTCACTCTGCACCACGCTGAAGAGATGAATGGAGGCATTTGCTCATCTCTGGCTGTCATTTATTTCATACAGTGCATTCAGCCAAAATCTTATTTACCCGACGGTGTGCCACAGTCTTATCAAGCCCTAGTCTCAGCCAGCTACGTCCTGACTGCTCCCACAAGAACGACAGATCCGGCTAGCCCCCCCCCCCCACTCCTCCTGCTTTAGGAAAAATAATCCCTTGCAAATTAGGTATTTTTTTCAATTATAGTATGCATCTTAATAATGTCTTCTGTAATCATGTCAGAGAGAGAGAGAGAGAGAGAGAGAGAATGTACAGCATTTCCCTGCCTGTAGCCACTCACAACAGCATCACCTTGAATTAGCAGAAAAGTCGCATAGTTTTTTTATAGCTTCAGAAATAGCTTTTAAAACTCTTTTGAACCGACAGAGGAAATGTATTTAGTTTGCACACAGATCAATGCAGGTGGTATGACTGAGAAACCGCAGAAGTCAGCTCAGCTTTCATTCCAGTTCCACAGTGTATTGACACAGGTTGGCGCAGGGCACCGAGTCGACTCCATTGGAAGTCAGACTGTTTGCGGGGTTCTGATACGTGGTAGACAAAGAGTCAGAAGGCCAAACACATGCTGCATGTTCTAAGTTACTTTTAGGTGTTATTTAACTCGGGTTCAGAATATTTTTTTTGTTACCAGACCTCACAAAAGTCAGGAACAATTCAAAGGAAAATATTGGCTTTAACAGAGTAGAGCCACGGTCTTGTTTTTGTTATAGCTAATAGCTGAAGAATGATTCTGTGGAGAACCTCTTTAAGCGGATTGAAAGTTATTGTTGTGTTTTATAAGAAGGTATTTCTCAAATAAATGGATTTTTATGGGGACTAAAAATCAGGTCGTTTAACCAACCTCTTACCACAAAACCACAACGCCCGAAACAAATCACATGACACAATATGAGGATGTATGTCGACAATATAACCGTCATACCAATGCCATAGATTAATCATTCATTAAGTGCCACAACATCTGTAGTGAGTGTTTTTCTGCCTGCTATGAATAGTTAAAAGGCACAGCTTATAGCACATTCATTTATCTCAATTGGCCGTGGCACAGTTATACTACACTCTTAAAAGCCACACGCAGCACCCACCATCTCTGCATTATCAATAACATACTATACTAGAAATACTGACTCTTAATGAAGATAGTGCCCGTCGATCACATAGAATTCATGCTGTATGGTGTACGACTCAGGGCCCAACACATACAAACGGCTAGAGGCAGGAAAGCAGCCTGGTTCTCTCCTACTGTTATGAGTGTTATTCATCCGTCAAGACTGGTGTAAACAGTCTCCCTTGTGGCTCATGTGGAGTTGGCAGTATTATAACAATAGTTTGCCTCTGTATAAAGTAAAACCTAGTATACTGGCACTATATAAAATGACATATACTGAGACTGTATATTGCCCCTTAGCCCTGACTCTGCTGTTGGCAATTTTACTGTTCGATCTTTGTTGAGAAAAAATTGTCTGACTTGAAACCCTATCATCTAGTTTGCACCGACTATAATTTGTTGCGTTTGGAAAAAAAAGGCTGTTTACCTGGAAAGTTGCTCTTGACATTTTTTTTTCCTGCAAGCAGTAGCAATATGGTTCATGTCATAGCATAAATGTCCTCCCTTAACAATAAACAACGCTAGCATCAGAATGGCCTGTTTTACTGGACAGCTGCCAACTGTTTATGTGTGTCATTACACATTTGAGGCGAGACTTTTGCTGAAAAATCCCATGTGTGCTAAAGCAAACGTTTTCTATATATAAAAACGAAATGCCCTCTCCTTACTATTACCGCTACTGATTCCGACAGTTTAAATGGCTTTGTCAACTTTGGTGACAGCTGCTGACATTTCATCTGGGCAGGTAGTTAACTGTGCCTGCAGTTTGACATGACACTAGGTCGTTAAGGCCTCGTCATGGGTTGGGACTACCTCCTACGCCCCACAGTCAGATGGCATTCATCATCGGCCTGCCCTCCCATCGCCACTCTTGTGATCCCTGGCTGCAGTAATAAAGAAGCATGTTCTAGCATTGGTATTTTCCAATCTGGTTACTAGTAACCCTACCGCATTTCATACCAGCACAGTTGCCTGATCTGTTGCCCTTTTCCTATGTCTCATTATCTCTCAAGCATTCACGGATGCACGTACGCATGCACGCACACACACACACACACAGATACACACACACACACACACACACAAGGTCCCTGTTGCTAAGCAGGTAGAGCAGTCGTTCACTGATTGCAGGGTTGGTGATTAATTTCCCCGCCTCCCGCAATATGTTGAAGTGTCCCTGGGCAAGACACTGAACCCCACATTTCTCCCAATAGTTAGCTTGCACTGTGCCTGGCATTGGCTGCTATTGGTGTATGAGTGTGTGTGAATGGGTTAGTGAGACAAACTATGTGAAAGTGCTTTCCATAAAAGGGATATATATATGAGTGCAATCCATTCTGAAAGGAATTTAAAATTCAGATTTCACATGAGATGCAGATGTTGCGGAGGTCATAGGACAGAAAGCAATACGAATTGTGATGAACCTCTAATGCATAAGATGCCAACACATTACAAACAACATTGCTCTGCTGCCCACACAAACTTCCACGTATATTATTTATTAACTACCATCATAAGATCACAACGCACGTTATTTCAAAAGCATCCATTTTAACTATTTTCACTGACTCCTGGCTCTCCCTCATTCCTCTCTCCGCTGGCTCTTTTCATATGGCTAAAAGCAGAAAGCTGCAACAAAACGCTGAGACAACCGGCTGAGTTTGCCTCCCATGCGCTACTTAATCTTGCCTGTCCCGCTTTATCTCCCACCTTTTGCCTCTGGTCCACAAATCACGGCTCAATTGACTCGCACGTCCATCCTCCTTTCTCTACCCTCTGCCCTCCTTCAACTCCTGCAGTATAGACTCACTCAGCCTCTTCTTGAAAGTAGGGCTGCAGCAGCGGGAAGTCCTTTGCAATCCCTCTCTTCTGTGCCCTGTCTCAGCTTCATAGACATACCCCCCCCCCCCCACACACACACACACACACACACTAACACACACACTGCCCCCCGCGTCCCTTGCGTTTCTCTCATTCTCTCACACAAGCTGCTTTCATCCACTCAACATGAATCCCTCACTATGGGGTAATTAATTAAGGGTGGTCCAAGCTATGGTCAGCAGTAGCCTGGTGAGACCACCCTGATCTCAAGTGAGCTTCACTGTCATTACTTTCCCACAGAGGAGCCTGGTACAAAAAATTAACAATCAGATCCCTCACGTTCGTCCCTTTATAGTGAAAGGTAGCTTTTTGTGTAGTCATTAGTCTAGCCCTGTGAGACCAGCCATATCACACAAGCTTATTCATCGCTTCATGTTGGCGTGAACAACTACCAGGACCAATCAGGGGCTGCCTTCCACCAACTGTCCGAAATTGAGGAGGGCCCTGTCTGACTGGAGGCTAGATTGAGGACCAATCAGGGGCTGTCGTTCACAAGCAGCCAGGCTCCTCCCCACTGAGATTGAAGAAAGGCCAGATTGATCTGCGGGAGAGAAATGAAGGTGAAGCTTGAGGGAGATCAGGCTGGTCTTGTCAGGCTAGGCTAGCAGTGTATAACAGACATGAATAATCACACCAGAATTCACAATTCACAATGCTATTCAAGCTAAGACCTAATTATATTTTTGAGTATTGCTCAAGGTCATTCCCAGTGTTGGATGATTTCCACCCTTTTCTTGACGTGTAATGTATTGGTCACAACATATGCTCTGGTGGCACTTTAGTGTAGATGTGACAGTTTGAACCAGCATGAATGGGGAAAAAAAACAGGAAAAGCGTGCACTCTAAACAAGATGCTTTCGTTGATGAATCAAATCTAAAAAGTCTCTTTGCCCTTTCACTGTCATTTCAAAACACCCCTCCTCCTGCATCTCCCTCTGGCTTCCCGCTCTTTTATCAGCACCATCCTTACCATGTTTTGGAGAAACAGTCTCCTCTAATGCCCGTGAAAAGGAGAAGGAAAAGATGACTTTCTTCTAATTGCTCTGCAGCGTATTTGTATATTGCACCATCTGTGGAGCTTCTGCCGTTCCCTCAATTAGGATTCTTAGATCAACGTGATTGGAGCTTTACTGCAGCGCCAGTGTTTGCTTGGGATGGAATCTGCTGCAAGAGCAACGGGCTTTCACAAGTTCTAATTACAGTAATGCTGTGCTCGTCGCACAAACAGTGGGATGTCTGTCTCTCTTTCTCTGTATATTTCTCCCTAATTATCATTATTCCTCATGTGGAATTGGTCGTTTTCACCCCCTGCTGTATCTGTTACTGCACTATGCAAAGCTGTGAACTTGGCATAGCAGTCAGGAGTCCTCCCACAGTGTCCATACTTTTGGATTTACTGAAACAATACAAGCTGCTTATTTTTGATTAAGCGTGTGTGTGTGTGTGTGTGTGTGTGTGTGTGTGTGTGTGTGTGTGTGTGTGCGTGCATGTCTCATTCGAAGGACGAGTGGAACAAACAAAATGCACACACACACACACACACACACACACACACACACACACACACACACACACACACACACACACACACACACACACACACACACACACACACACACAAACATGCATACATTCCTCCATTACCAACACACACACACACAATCCTACATTTCAAAACACACACACACACACACACACACACACACACACACACACACACAAACACACGCATATAGTCCTACATTTCCAACAATGGACTTTCAAAGCACGATTGGAACAAACAAAATACACACACACGCACACACACACACACACTCACGCGCATACATCACTACATCACCAACAATAGACTATCGGTCTACATTGACCAAGTGGGGACCTCTATTTCTGGTCAGTAAAAAAAATCAAAAGGACAAATGGAACAAATAAAATGCACACACACAAATGTTGCACACGCGCACACACACACGCATATATTCCTACATGACCAACAATGGACTATCAGTCCACGATCTGGACACCCTCACTATTGCGCAAAACAATACAATAGACAACGATACAATGCTATGAAGCTACTTCTTTGTCCTTTTCTTTTTGGCGTGTTGTGGAGTGACTTCCTCCCTCCGTATATTATCTGGTCCTCCCGGTGTTTTATCAGTCAATGGGTTTGACAGAATATTCAGGAAGTCAAGGCTTTTATAAACGTTGCGTTACTGAAAATTGATGGAAATGTGATGTGTTTAGTACACAACTGAAGAGTATATATAATATTGGTTATGCCATTTTGCCAAGTTTTAATGCAGAATCAATACATATTTCTCCTTTAACTGGTGGTGGTAGTAGTACAAGGAAGTCTGGATTTGTTTGTTGGTTAGAGGAGAGCGGTTCAAACCAAATGGGTTTGCTCAGAGATGTAATTGTACCATTGATTAAAAAACTAGACAATTATTGAATCCATCTGCTGATCAAAGAGTGGTCTCCCAACGTATAGGATCAGTGCTATATTACAGCTACTGTAATGCAGGATGACAATGATCAAAACTGTCCAAAAAGAACATCACCTGAAAATCCATACAACATCATATTTACAGCTCCTGGGTCATCTGTAATAGACCACTTTGAATACAAAACAGACCAACACTAAGAGCAAACATTTATCTCAAAGGTGTCCCTCTACTTTAATGACATTAAGAATGCTGTGAAGCCATTTGATTATTTTTTTTTGTCTCAGAGATCTGTTAGCTATCTACCAAGATCTGTTCTTGGGAATGAGAATGCAATCCGAACAAATTGAAAATTCTGGGATTTAATCGGGAAAATATTGATATCTAGCAGCAAACAGTTGTTATTGGAAACCACAGTATGAGAAAATGAACTGCAGACAAAACCACAGTCTAAAATCCATCATGCTTAAAATGAAAAAGGCACAGGGCCTGGAATCACATTTGTTTTGATTCCCTGTCTGCTCAGATGACAGCTCACCCACACTGTCCAGTTAATGAGCTTCTTCTGAGCCTGTGGACTTCTGTTTACAAGCACCACTGTGATTGTAATTGTGAGCCTAAATGAACTAAACACAACACAAAGTTCTGCTCCTCAGCAAGCAAAGCAAACAAACCGTAGGCGTCACTAAATGCTCAGACTAATGCAGAGCATGCATTGCACCACCGAAAAACAACGTGTGTAAACAATGTTCTGCTGCTCTTTAAGTTTTTACAAGCTATGTAATGTCTGATGTTGTCTAGTTCTTATTCAATCTATATCACAATAACATTAAAAAGCATTTAAAAAGTCTTGAATTAAGGCTTTCCTGAAAGCTCCAGACAGCTATGGTGCAGTAGTTTACATATGTGTAACAAAATCCCCACCTTGCATTCCAACCAGATACAGTTTAGCCCCATAGCACTATACATTACGCATGTATTATTCAATGCTATGACGGCAGAAATACGGAATCCTCAGTCCTCACTCGTACTCACCGCTTGAGTTCATTGCTGCGTCTGCCCACCCACTCCTCCTGCAGTCTTCTTATACTCACACACTCCCTCACAAACACCCTGTTATCACTTCGGAGTCGGACCCAGAATGCACATTAGCTCTCCTCTATTGTGTAAATACAAACCACTTGCTGTAGTTTTATTGCCCACAGAATGCACTGGTCAAAAGGCTTTCGGGCTGCATCAGAGGATCATACCATGACTGCAGCTAGTAAAGAAGTGGGACATATACTTTCAGTATTAAATTACTGTTTGCTTTTCCCCACATCATGGTTGATTCACACAGCAATCACAATCATTTCCAGTACAGCTGTGTTGCATTGTTCAGGTGCTAGTGATTAATCTGCTGTTTATTGTCCATGTCTCCGTAGTACGCTAAAGGCACTTTGTAAGCTGGTGTGTATTCCGTTTGAATTTCCTTCTGATGCCATACTGATATCTGCATTGGAAGAGTTTGCATGTGGACTGTGCTCATTCTCACACCTCCCTGGCGTTGAGGGAGCAGGATTGGAGCGCAGTAATTGCAACGGAGGAGACTGATCCTGCTCAACAGGCCTGAGACAAATCAATGCTGAGACACAACCGCCTTTGTGTTTGATGTGAATCACTCTTTATCGAGAGTTTGGATCCATCGCCCTCTGCCTTTTATCAAGTCACTGACAAAAGAAAGTTTAATTGCATGAGAACAACGAGCGAGCTTTTTAAAAATGTATACAATGTGAAGGTACAAGAGTAAATGACATAAAACTGTGTATGGTAAGTCATTTACAGTGATACACGTCATTTATTGCATACTAGTGACATTTTATAAACCTTTTCAAAGGACAAAGCTAGGCAAATATTTTCTTCTTGTCAAGAATCGTCTAACAGGGTCTCTCTCCCAGGACGGATGGACAAGCAATAGATGTCAGCTGTACTGAACAGACCAATACAAAAATCACAAAGGAATACTATCATTGACAAAAACAAGTACCTGCAGATAATAAAACCTGAATTAGCATGGACGCAGGACCTCCCCTGTCTGGGCTCCAAACCCATTTGCTCCAAATGAAGATGAATCTTTTAAAACTGGTCACAAAGTATATATTTTTAAGGCTGTATCATTTCCTAAACAGGCTGGGCATTACCCAAACCAAAGCATTAGGTGTGCTAGCAGATATTTAAGTCTGCAGGATAGCCTTACATGGACTAAAATGGACTGCAGTGAGTGTGTGTGTTCATATTTATGGAGGAACATATCGCGTAGTGCAACAGTGTGCCTCAATGATGTGTTGTTGAACAACAATGGAGGCTTGACATAGGATTTACCCTTCAATGTACCCATTATAGTCCTAAAAATCATATTGGTTAGCATTTAATTGTGGAGACATCCATTATGCCTATAGTATAATATTACTACATTGCCCATGTTCATTAAGAGAGTAATTGAACTGCTGTCTCTGCTACAGAATCTGCTAACAATCCAGATCACAGTCAGTGTCAACCAACATCCCACTGTGATTAAACCGCTAATTAATACCACAATCTTAAAGGTCACATATTATGCTAAATGCACTTTTTAAATGTGTTCCAACATATCCATGCGTCCACGGTGTGCCTAGAGACTGCCAAAATATCAAAAAAAATAACAATCTCTCCTTTTCTCACTCTCCCCTTTTCTGAAACCCCCACCCCTCCCCCCAAAAACACTCCAGTCAGAATTATCCCCTTTTCTGACCTCACAAACCGTAAAGCCAGAAGCTTCCACTGTGCAGCCCACACCCCTATTTCTTATTGGTCCACGGCCCTGACAGACAGAGGGCGAGGCGTATCTGGCTTCGCTTCCGGACAGGGGGCGGGGGGAGCTCAAAGATTGTATATTTACGAGGGGACCTGCAACTCTTTTTTAAAAAATAGGCCATTGTGAGATTAGCTGAACATCAGCATAGTACAATAAATTATCTGAAAGTTTTTTTCAGCAAACAATTAAAGAAAAACGTATTAGGGACCACTAAGACCATATAATATGGTGTATAATAGAACCGAAAAGTGTATAATATGGGAGCTTTAATACTACAACACATACACAGGAATGTGTTATGGCGACACATGTGGAGAAACATTGCACATACAGTAATATTTCCAACCAGTGTAAAGAGGAACACCCATCTGCCAGCACTGTCGGAGGGAGGAAAGGTATACTTCTCTACTTATCTTTGCTGTGGGGAGCTTGTTCTTTCTGTTCATCCCTCTCTCACATGCACTGAAGTGTGTAACCTTTCCCCAGCTTTGTAATCAAATGTGGTGCCGCTCTGTGTTCTCCTGAAGAGCATAAGCAACACCCAGCCCCACTAATCCATACTGGAGCTCTCAACTCTTTCTATGCACAGTATCCGACTCCAAAGCCTAAGACGAGAGATCATCTGTATGTATTTGCCAGCAGCACGGCTCATCTCGTTAGCTGACTTACTTTGCATTCATGCTGCTTCCAGCTATATTGTTCTGCTACGGCTAATGACATAGGGTAGCTGACAGCCTTCCTGACATGAATTAAGATTCTAGCTGGGAAACACCTTTTTTTTTCTTGCATTGGCCCAAAGTAGTCAAATTTAATTTTAAAGCTACTGGAACCAGCTCATTAAATATCACACTTTGTCCTCAGTGGTATAGCTACACACCTAACAGCTGGAAACAGCTGCTCCGTTATGTAAAGCAGACTAGCAGATTTACTAAATCTGACCCTGCAGCATACAAGTCCTGTATTGTGATTAGAATACCTAAGTGACTAAATTAAGTTTACTCTACTAGGCACCATGCATACTTAATGACTCCCAAGCCGTGCAAGTAGCTATGTGAGGCATTAGGTAGGTGCAGCAAAGTTATTACTTACATGCTAATGTCAGCATGGCAACATGCACGTAGTTACAGTGGTTGCACGCTGATGTTTCAAAGGGAATGTTTATCATGGACACTTAGCTTTTAGCTAGAATGTCCACACTGCATCATGTTGAGAACAGGAATGTCTGTACCAAATATCATGGAAAACCAACAGTCAACAGTCGTTGAGGCAGTTCCTTCTTTACCTAAAATGTTCAACCTGCCTGTGCCCCAGAGGAAAAGTAAAGAAAGGAACACAAAGTATGTCTAACATGTACTGCAACTTAACTAAACAACCAATTTAACCACTATGTGGACAGACGCATGTAACAGTAAAAAGATAATATTTTGACCCCGGTAGAATCTTGTCAGGAGAGTCAGTGTTGATAGAGTTTAATTTATGACAGCACTTGTTGTGTGTTGGGTTTGAGGTTTGGCAGTCATATATCATGTGATCGTGGTAGAGGTTGCTGACGTTCACAACAGTTTGAATAATTTATCCCAAAGGACTACCGAACAAGGTGTTTCAGACTGGATTGGGGCACCTCTTCTTTCCGATATACTTCAACAGAGAGGCAGACAGTGAGATGTGTTTCTGTCCAGGTCACCGGACAGTGGAGGTCCATAATTCATGAGAGTTTGATAAGGAACTAAAAGCAGTCCTTTACTTAGACAAGAAACAGGTAAAAAATATAGGAGCCAGATGGCGGTGGGGAAGGAGAGTCCATCAGGCGAAGAAATTAAGCCCAAGACACAGAAAGGCAGAGAAAAGGTGAGGGTGATTATAATTGTGGAGGACTGAGACAAAGAGACAGGCTGAGAGATGGAGACAGAGGCAGACATAAATAAAGCATGAATAAAGGAGGCACAGGGAGTGAATTTAAAACGTTTTTTTTCCCCTGAGGAGGGAAGCTCAGGTTACCATCCCAAACACATATCCCAAGATGATGTGTCATGCCACAAAAGAAGAGAAAGCAAAAATAGTCCCCCGCTGAGTCATCCTGTAATATGTGGCATACACCTGGACCAATAATACCTCACCACAAAACATATTTTTCATTAGAGGGATTCTGAAGGTCATACCCATGGTTGTAAGATATTCTCCAATTGAATTTAAATGGGATGGTTATTGCGGATGACAGCTAGATGGTAAGCCAGTCAACACACTCTTGAAAAATACAGAAATTGTGACCCCCTCCACCCCACCATTTCAACAGTCCCCCGTAAGCAGTTTGGGTTTTGCAGGTCTTTCTGTCCCTGCGAGTCCCTGGCTCTGGCTCAGTGGCAGTAGGCGATCATTAGAGTTATTTTGCTCCTGGCAGTCGTACAGTTGTCTGAGGATCTGATCTTTTTTTTTTTTTACTGAAAAGCACGGAGCATGGAGCAGCAGCCAATCCCACAGGAGAAGTACACTCCTTGGACAACAATTTGAGCACGATTGTTTCAAGGCACTCGCCGCCTGGCCCATTGATGGCATGGGATGCATTGAAAGTAGGGCAAGAGGAAGAGGAGAAGGTGAGCGTTGAAGGATGGAGGGGAAGGACAGAAACGGCAAGGCTGTTTCCCTGCTGCTCTTTACAGATTTCTATGGTACTGCGGCTTTAGTTTTGGTGGACAGTTAATGAGATGTGGGTGATTATGTGAGTAGAGGTGTACTTCCATGATATGTAAGGTGTCAAGGAAACAGAAACCACTTGGGACTTAAAGGGTCATTCCAGTTTATTACAATTTGGATCTTTGCTTCGTGGTTTTGACCATCATCTCTGTCCATTATGATACAATCATATTCACAGAGGTAATTGCTCATTGGATAAACCTCTTCCACTGAACTGCGATTGTCTAATCCTGGCTTAGCAACCGTAACTAGGCATGGAAGGCTCGTCTAGATATGGAATCAACATGTTAAAGCTATGCATGTTTGGCTGTGGCATTACAAAGGTTTGGTTAACTCTTTCTAAAACCCAATATGCAAGAGCAAAGATGTAAAGACTGGATCGAACATCTGTCTTCCGTTATGGTTAGTATGTGCAGTTAACTAAAGTAGTATCAAAACACATTTTCTAAGGACAAGGAGCACATCTGTTTTAAAGCTCCCATATTATACACTTTTCGGTACTATTATACACCATATTATATGGTCTTAGTGGTCCCTAATACGTTTTTCTTTAATTGTTTGCTGAAAAAAACTTTCAGATAATTTATTGTACTATGCTGATGTTCAGCTAATCTCCCAATGGCCTATTTTAAAAAAAAGAGCTGCAGCTCCCCTCGTAAATATACAATCTTTGAGCTCCCCCCGCCCCCTGTCCGGAAGCGAAGCCAGATACGCCTCGCCCTCTGTCTGTCAGGGCCGTGGACCAATAAGAAATAGGGGTGTGGGCTGCACAGTGGAAGCTTCTGGCTGAGTATATTGGGGGGAGGGGTGGGGGTTTCAGAAAGGGGGAGAGTGAGAAAAGGGGATTGTTATTTTTTTTAAATATTTTGGCAGTCTCTAGGCACACCGTGGACCCATGGATATGTTAGAACACATTTAAAAAGTGCATTTAGCATAATATGTGACCTTTAACATTTGCCATGCCATACTTGTAATACTTAGGCTAAATTGCCCTGTCCTGTCTTACATTGACTGTACTGTTTCTTTAAATGAGGTGTGCGATGCGTAAAAAAACAGGAATGGTCAGACGATCAGATGGGTTGTCAACATGCCAACAGGTCATTCAAAACTACTTAACCATTCCATTTCAACAAGGAGAAATCAATTGGTAGTAGGATGCAATATTTTATTTAGATTAGCAGCAGAGAAAGACTTTGCAATCAGACCCCATTGATGTTAAGCATCTTCATCTTCCAGTAAGGCCTGCGGGCAGATAGTAGAAGCTCTCCATTGAATCACCCGCAATGTCCTGATGGTAATAGTGGTGGGATGTTTGAAAGACAACATGACCGGATAGAAGTTACTGTATATTTATAGAACAGCATCCCAGAAACCAATTTGTTCCATGCATGCAAGCAGAAAGATCATTGGTCAGATATGATAAACTAATCTGTGAAAAATCAGACTTTGACATTGAAGAAAAGTTGAAGTGGCTGATCAATTAGAGTTGAACTCAATAGCAGACTTGTTCCCTAAGAGGAACAGGCAACACAGGAGAGAAATATATTCCCAGGGTAAAACCATGAGTTCAACCAGTGAGATCAACCAAAGTATATTTACAAATAATCCTCAATTGCACATAAGAGCTACTGTATGTGTGGGCACAGCTGTGGTAGGTACAACACCAGTCTGTAAACTGTTACCTGTCATGGATGTTAACTATATCATTAATTCCAGATATGAGTTAACACGGGGAAGATTTTCTTATTACTTGCAAAGAATAATGTTTATAATTACAATAACAATCCTGATTTATACTCAAGGCATTATGCACCTGTATACACTAAATCCATAATTAACTATTTGAATTCTTTAGTGTGTTTGTCCAGCTACTCTGTGTCTTTATGGGGCAAGCGGCTTCATGAAAATAACACGGCTATGTGACAGAGAGATCTCTTATTTCCTCATTCCTGAGGACATGGACTGTCACATCCCATTATGGCGCCACAGCATTGGGAATAGAACAGGCCCTGACAGACTGAGATGAATTTAGATATAGCGATCTTGTCTGGGATAAGCTTTAATAGATTACATTTTATGGTGATGCGACCTGTCCCTTGTCGCTCAATGTGCACTTATCCTCTGAGCTCTGCACATGCATGGTCGCGCTCTCAAACACACAATCCCGAACCAAAACACACACACACACTCACACACACACACACACACACACACACACACACACACACACACACACACACACACACACACACACACACACACACACACACACACACACACACACACACACACACACACACACACACACACACACATCCGCCCACTCTCATCAAGACTCTATCTGTCCCTATCCCTTCCCTTCCACACTGTCTATTACTCTGTCTCTCACTTGTCGCTTCGTCACAATATTACTCTCTTGTGTTTGGTGTTTGGCTCTACACCTGTGTCTCCTCTGTGATGAGGTTTGGGAGCTACCTGAGTGATGCCTCTGTTTGCTTGACATTAAAGGAGTCAGACGTGCTAATGTTAACGGCCCCATAATTGCGTAGATTGAACACGGTGTTGTTCTAATTTGCCCAATGTCTCTCCACTCTATTTGTATCAGGAGAGGCCCCAAAGCGACAGGGTTGTTAGCAGATAATGGTGGCAGAGCAACACAAACCCTCACATTACGTTTGGCACTGGGGATTTAATGGTTCAATAAAAATCAGTTTTACCCACCACTGCCCTCCTGCCCACCGATCCTACCAACCAAACAACAGCCCTCTTTTCCTCGACTTATGGTCTCTTTCCTGCTACTCACATCTGTGTAAGCACACTCCAATAACACCCTCGACACAGACTGCAGCTCTTTTTTTAATGGCTTTTATTGCTATCCACACTCGAGATAGCTCTCCAATTAAGACAATTGGCTCCAGATGATGTGGCTTTAACTTGTCGAAGCACTGATTTTCAATTTTGGCTCCTCCTCTATAGCCTTAGGTCACGGCAGACATATTTTGATATCGGAGAGAGTACCATGTCAAAAAAACCAATCTGTCCTCCCCAAGATGCAGCCTCAATCAATAACATTGTGGTGAATGATTTTATTCTGGCCCTGGGTGAGTGACTTCACGCTCTCCTTGTTTTAGTGGGTGACCTTGCTGAAAATGGTCGAATCTCTCTCTGTGGTGCTTTGATTTATGCCTGCGTTCATGTTATAGAGAGCATAACTATGAATCAAATTTAAAGGCGGAAAATGTGGGGGCAAATTTGACATATATCATCATATTGTTTTATGGCAAAAGTATCATATAGTCTGAATATGAAGCAAATACATGGTGTTTAAGCACTCTTCTTTACCTCCGGAGGGGAAATCCAGTGCGTCCCGATGAAGCCAGTCATAATTTATTCATTAAAAGTCAGTTATCTGATTATCTCCATTAATCAGCGTCGTGTGTTCCTGTAAACAGAGTGTGAGGACACAGACGGGATCCACCTCAACTTGTTTCCAGCCCTTTGCCCCTGCGGCTCAGGAGTGGAGCTTTGGGTTTGTGAGCGTGTGTGCGGCTGTCGATTTAAGAATTTATATTGTGAGGAGTGGGGGTTGGATAGGGCCCATGCAACAGGGGACGCTAAACAAAACAAGCTAGTGCCAAACATGGAGCCAAGCCTCTCCTCGAGCCCATGAATAATGTAGCAGAAGAAAACACTACACTCTGTTGTCGCACCGCGGTGGTGAACAGTCAATTAACATAAAAAACAGAAGCACGTAGATCCAAACTTTACACATGAAGGTGTGCCCTTTACACTGTAGTGTTCATTGTGACCAGGCTTTTGACAATGAACTGGATTACATACATGTGAAACCAAACGTCAGAATACAGTTTTAAAGAAGATACAAAGTTCTGTGTGTTGGTCCTCGTTGCAGTCTTTCAGCTTACCCTGCTTTGAAAGATCTGTCCTCCAAAAAAGTATCTTTGTTCTATATTTATCCTAATGCCCTCATTCCTATTCAGTGCAGGCCGTCTCATAGATTTCCTTATTCAGTACTTTTTTGGACGAGTTTCTCAAGGCTGCTCTCTTCTTACTGCAGATGCAGGACGTCCTATGGATATCATAACTAGGCGGGCATTTTGTATCGATGATGTTCTCCTCATTCTTTTGGGTCGTTTGAGGCATCATCCCATTTGACAGGTTCAAATTTGGGCCAGGGTCAAATACTCTCAGTCTGGGTCTATTGGCTTTTGTAACATCTTGGAAGTATCACATCTGCCCTAATTATAGCCCTATTTGATCATTTTCTGGCCCTCAAACATTTTCTTTTATGCCATGCGCCAGCGATAACCAAAGGCCCGAGGCATTATGTTTTCGGTTATCCGTCTCCGTCTGTGTTCGGGCCAAGTTTGCACAAATGTCTTCGACTTAAGAATAAACTGAATGTTTGTCACATTAAGCACACACTCCAGGCTGAACTGAGTAGATTTGGGAAGTCAAAAGTCAAGGTCACTGTGAACTTATGCTCTCTAAAAGCAATATCTCAAGAATGCTTTGAGGGACTTTCGCAATATTTTGCACAAACTCACATTTGTGCTTGAAGATCCACTTTTTAGATGTTGCAGGTCATAGTTCAAATCTTGTGAGCACAATATTTTAAGAATGCATTGAGGTATTTTTTGTCAAAATTAAGGCAACCTAACATATTGTGAGGTACCTTCTTCGGAGCTTTACCTTCTCAAAAGCATTGCGTTATATACTGTACCTTGCAGAGGTTTTGTATATACCTGCCAAGCGGTAATGCTAGTTTTATATATCTTATCTTTAGAAGAACTATCTGCATATCTGCAATACCCAGCATACCTTTAAAGTTGTGATCAGCTGACAAAAACATGCAGAAAATCCCAGTTTTTTTTGTTGTTTTTTTTGTATATGCTTTTAATATGAATGATTGCGGTCTGACAAATACATTGTGTTTCTTTTGGCTCCCATCCTGTGTTTTGGCAGTTAGTAAATATAAGTAAGACCTTACATTATTATGTATTTATTGCAATGCATTGTTTAAACAACCAAGACACACATGCAGGGCTTACACTAGAAATATAGTTACCCCCTCATCAGTGTCTTAACCTAATCTGGCTATTGAGCAGAGCACAGCAAAGAGACTGTATATGGACAAAATGTCTTACCATGGCTTTATACTGACAACACTATTGTGCCCTCTAGGAGCATTGATTGACAGCGCCTGTTTACACACATTGGAGTGTTTGGGGGCATGTATCTGGGCCCTGCAGCCCCTGGAGTGCACTTTGGCCTGGATTGGCAGCTTTGGAGGGAGCTTTAGTTGTAAATGAGACCGCACATACGCGATGCACCTTGGCCTTGAGGAAAGAGATGGATGGCAGAGTGTGTTAGGTTACTTCTGGTAGATAGAGAGCTCGGCTGGAGTTCCCATGGGGTGCAAACAAAGGTCAACGGTGTTTAAGATCTCACCAGGAGTCAGTTGTGTGTTATCCAGCGCTCCCCTCTCTCTCTCTCTCTCTCTCTCTCCCCTGACCAGGGATGGAGGTCTGTCTAGGGAAGGTCATGGAGATAAAGTGAAATGTTGTTCTGCGGTGGAGATAGGGAACCGCCACAGTTACTGCCACGTCAATGGAAAGGCCTTTACATATCTGCTTCTGGCTGAAGAGGCGAGGTAGAAATGCCTCCTGCCAATTGCTCCCTTGGTGCATTATAAAATGATACAATCTCACAAGTCATTTAACTTTGTATTCATTTTTAAACTATTATTTTTTGAATACATGTAAGTGTTCAATGTCTGAGACATTTTACTTTAAATATTGATTCAGAATCAGGTTACTTTATTTTATCTACTGTACATGTTATCAAACAACACATGAACGAAAAAATTATAGGCCTACATACAATGATGATGCAGCATTTCTGTCTAACAGTCACTCAGTGTGAGCCCCAGTAAGAGTACAGTAAAAACAAAAGACAATATGAAAAGTTAAATTAAAAATCTTTTGAACTCATCAGGGAGATATTCAGGTCAACTCTGAAGCTCCATATTGATGCTGAGCTTAAACAGGCTTTTCAAATCTAAACCTAAAATATTAGCTGTGTAAAATTGCATCCCTCAATGGTATATGTATTGTAGGGATGGAGAGCAGTGCATTGTATGAGCATTTTGATCCAATGGGACCAATTAGAGATTATACAGTACCTCTAAAATGTGCAAACATGATGCCTATGAGGCATTGGGCAATATGAAAATGTAATGTAAATCATGGCCAAAATAATTGCTTAAAATAGGTCTTACATTTTGTTAGGAAACAGATATTATATAGTGGTCTGTGCCACCATGGTGAAATGTTTCAGATTTTTGAATGAATAGAAAGATGTTCTTCCCTCTTGAGGCAATTCAAAATAAATATAGGGCTGTATGTTAATGAGTAAGACGGCTTCCTTCAAGTCACTTATGTGAGGATATTCACAATTACGATTCACGAATAACCCGATAATGGAAATTCACTATGATCAACACTTGTTTTCATGATTTGCGGTTGAATCTTATATTCTCCCATCTTTATAGAGCCCATGCACATAAGCAAACATTTCCACAAATAGTTTCACACTGATTTAATTCCCCACATCATCTCTGTGTTTCTGTATTACTCTCACTGACAAATCTCTCTGGCGTCTTAATCCAGGATCGGAGGCAAAGAGGTACCTAAGGTGCTTTCGCTGAGTGAAAATGACATTTACACTGACATAGAAAAGGCAGTTCCATCCCTGGAGTGGAACTAACGTTTAGCTGGTGCTAGCCACTGTCAGGCATCCATTCTCATAGAAATCTCCCTGGAGGCTGCAAGTTTGCGGCTCACTTTTAAGCAGCCTCTTTGAAGGAGGCATGTCACATCACCACCATGGCCTCGTTGAGATGGTTTCTCTTCGTCTCACCTGCAGCCTTCATGCACTTTCGGGTTGTTCATGTGTACGTAAATGTGTCAAACCTGGTGCAGCAAAAGTGCAGAATCCACATATTTTGCTGTACTTCTCTTGACTGATAAATCGAAGCAAGAAGGAATTGTTTTATTTCCACCCTAACATTGCTGCTTCGTCGATGCTCTGGCTTTAATGACGTGTTAATGACAGCGTTAACCTCATCTAAAGTGAGTGCCCGAGACAGACTCGCTGCCATAAAGTGACCAATTAGCCCCCACCCCTGAGATCCATGTAGCTCCGATCTTGTGACATATCGTCTCTTGCCGAGGCCATATGGCAAGCTCTTTAACCTGATGGAGCTACAGATGGCTAACCGTGGTAGCCAGAGGGTCAAAGGGTCGCAGACAAACAGCTAGATAGTGTCTCTCTCAGGACAGAGGGGACAGCAGCAATGGGCCTGTTGGTATAAATCACCGGCCACCCCCACGACCACATCCCCATTGCCTTCACCACTTCTTCATGGAAATGCTATGCCATATGTCCTTGCACGCGTGTTACGCGCTCCCACATTTCTGCTCCTCCCTCCTCTTGCCTCCTTCATTCTCTCTCTCTTAGGTGTTGTGGGCCCTGATTGGGGGCAGGTGCTCCCAATCCTGCAGAGTTTAAAGGCGTGGCCTGGGCGGCTGGCTCACTCTCTCTGCCTGCCTGACTGGAGGACGGTCGGCTGCTGACCTGCTGCGGCTGCTTGCGGTTTATTTAGTTGGTTTGTTTAGTTAATGGGGGGGCTGCTAGGTGGTGTTATCTTTATTTTTACCGTAGTTTTTAGAAGGGCAGGGGCATAGTTTAGTTGGAGGAAGGCCTGGGCAATACTGTAGTCCAACTGTGGCTGCCCCAGGTCTTCCTCCCGTTTACCTCTTTTTCTTTTGCAGCCTCCTTCTTGAGTTGTGTTGTGGGATTTGTTTTTAATAAATCACATAATTATTTTGATTCCTGGTTTTGTCTGGCTTATTTTAATGTTTACTGGCCGGTGAACGAGCCTGGGATGGCCGGCCGTAACATAATGCTATTGTTATTTAGCTGTTATTCTTGTTCAGTTCAAGGAGCCCTCCCTGGATGACAGATATTTTAATCTTATGAAAACAACAGTTTAAGGAAATACTTTTGCACAGCCCTCAAATTACAGTTCAAATGTGTTTGACATATCGGGTAACAAGTAATTACTGACAACAATGACACATAACACATTTTACCGCCACCTACCTTTTTAATGACTCTATAATTACAGTGGAAATGGGTTGAATAGGACTGTATGTTACACCCCAGGCTTTCACTATAATAAGTGTGCCCTCCACCACATTGTAATGCCTTGCCTTGATTTTATTGTACGGTCACTGAAAAGTATTAGCCATCACTGACCAGGGACCAGTGTGCATACGGAAAATATACTTAAGTGGTGCTCGAGTGTGGAGAGTGTGGAGCTTTTAAAGAATTGATGTGTACTCCTCTGTGGAAAAAAAGACCAAACTACGTGCTCCAAAACTCTGCTGGAGAGCTAAATCATCAACTGCAAAGGTCCAACTTGGAACAAGCACAAAAATCAATAAAAAAAGAATCTCTTCAAATCTCTCATTTCTACATTTTTGGAGGCTCTAAAGCTTGGATCGAGGATGTACTGAAGCATTCTGAAGCTTGTGTTAAAGGGGGCGAGGAGACAAAGGTTGGTGCTTTGTTAATACCATTACTTTGCTTGTTTCCTAATCAGGATGAAAACAAATCTTTGATGAAAGACCTCTACCCTCCCTCTGTCTTTTTCTCTCCGTGGTCACTTTGTACACTAAGTGGGACGGCTAATAGGTCCCTGTTGGTTTTACATGGCCGGCTCCCAGCTAATCACTTTTTGAGGCAAAATCTTCAAAGTGCGCCCTCTTGTCTGATGCAAATCTGGGCCAAGTGGGGGCTCTGTAGATGGATGAGCGTGGGTATTGGCTTGAGGTAACGCTGCCCCTTCCAAGTCATCTGTCCATTTATTTCAGTGGTTATTAATTAATTCAGTGGTGAATTGACATCTTACACGGACATTATTATGTAAAGCCATTCATTTTAAGCAATGACCTCGTACCCGGGTCGAAGAGAAGTAAAACGTTGCACTTGTTGTTATGTTCTTGGCAACAAATAGAGAGGAAAATGTGCCAGATTAAGTAGAAAAATGAATGAAAAGACTCATGATGGAATGGAGCCTAGCTCATAGTAAACAGGGAGCGCCATGAAGTTCCCACCAAAATGCTCAGGGTTTTCATTGACTTGGTAAAAATCTTTGTGGAGATAATTTGATCACAACAGTAATTTATTATGGGTTCACACATTATCAACTCACTCTACCTTGCTAGCAGGACTGCAACTATTTATTTTGGGTATCAAAAACATATGTTGCCAAATATTCTTTCTATTAAACAATCCATTATTTGGTCACTAGCTCAGAGACAGCCCCTTTCACCAAATGGTTTGGGTCAGCATTTTCCTGTGATTGCGCCCCTATGCAGGCAGTAGATTGACACCAGCGTATTACCCCCTGTTTAACAGCTTAAATGGCTGACGAATCGAGTGCAGATCCCTGGGGATTTCATTTGCTCGAAGTAAGCTAGGGTCATCATCTTTTTTCATCTTATTAAGAGAAATGAGATGCCCATCACGGCCATCACCATCAGGACACTAGGGCTATTGCTGCCTGACTGATTCTTGATTGAGAATACAAAGCCTATCAATTGGCTCTGGTCCCACTGTAGCTGAGGGGGGGGGGGAGCAGGGTTGACTATGGACGGGACCTTCATTGATCAAAACATGAAGCGGGGATGGGGGGGGAAAGCCAAACAGCCAGTGAGCTGATTATGGTAATGCTTCAACACATCGATTAAAGGGATGTGCGTTTGAGGCACAAGAGCGCTCCAATAAATCCTCCTTCCTTGCGTCGCTAGCAGTGAAGTGTCTTGGATTCCTCAGCTTGATCAAGACGGGGAGCCTTGTGTAGAATACCAAACAGCAGCCGTGGACTAGTACATCAGAAGTGCATAACAAACACATCGATTGATATAATTTGGACAGAGCAGTAATTCTCAGTCATTGCAAAATGTAATGTTTTTCTATCACTTGTGAAAAATAAACTGTCTTGAATCCAAAAATACTTGAAATGTATGATTTGATTATCAATTATAAGCCTATAGATGATAAGACCCATATCCATTTAATATCTGCTTATTAAGTATGAAGCTGGAACCATGTGTCAGAGGTTAGCTTAGTTTAGCATATATACTAAAACATATGGAAACTGTTAGCTTTAAAAACTAAGTAATTAACAGTTATATACTTTGCTAGTTGATCTGATACAATAGCTAAAGTTTTAAAAGATAAATTCATGCTTTTATGGGAGTTCTTGGAAAAAAGGGGACTGAAGTTCTTCCCAAAATTTCAAACTACTCCTTCAAAGGTGGCATTCAACATTTCACATTTCAGGTTTTTCAGTCATCTCTCAAACACGCCTGCAGAACAGATAGGCTTCTATTTAAATCAGTACAACTTAACATGCACTATACTAATGTAGCCACAACCTGAAGTGTTTTCTAGCCCGTTCAGTCTATTTGCTTTTGTTTAACTCGTTACCTAAGTGACTGTGTGTTTGGTTGTGAACACTGCCAAAATGTGGGTGATCTTACACTCAATACTGTGTGTGAATGCATGCTGTGTAGACACAGATGGAGGACTGACAAGCTGTTGCTGCGCTGCAGACATGCTGCTTTTGCCATGAAGCCTGTGTACACATCAACACATTTGAACTGGATCGGAGACAGATTAATTGAATGCTTACCATAAACAAGGTGTACATTCTCTAACAAAAGAAAACAATCCAAATGAGGGACCGTCAAACGGGTCTGTTCTCCGAGGATAATTGATCTGATCCAAGTTGCCATCAGAATAGGCCGAAGTAAAGAGAGACAACCAACACTGGCAGCACCATCCTATAGGTTCTAGGTGATTGGCTGCTTTTGGACTTAGTTATCTTGTCCCGAGTCAAACATCTAAGTGAAGTAGCAAGTCCAGTGGCAAGACTGGTTTGAGTTAGTCAAGTCTAAAGCTAACAGGTTCAGTATCTTAGTCCGATACAGTTGTGAGTCTACAACCTTGGAAGGATTCTGATTCTGATCCCAATGCACCTAATTAACATTAATATGATTGACCTTTCTGTGGGTCTGGGAAAGTTAGTTAGGAATTGACCTTTTTAGTTCAAGAATCAACGTCGTTGTCTTTTCATACTTTTGCTTTTATTGCTAAAGATTGAGCATTTAAAGAGGGAATAGCTCAAACCAGAAGGAGTGCATTTAGCTATGTGATGAAGTCTCTGCAGTGTCTGGAACAACTTCCAGATCAAGACTTGAGCTCCATCCTGTCGGTCTGTGATAAAAGGGGTTTCTGTTACCCTATCCTCCTTGTGTGTATGGTGAAGACATATGCCTTGGCATACGTTTGTATGTCAAGGTATCATAAATGTACCTTCACGGATTCCATAATATCTGATGAAAAATTACAAACGATGTAGGAGCGTGATTAACTTTTTTCATCTTTGCCAGTGAGTTCATTATGACCCAGATGAGATAAAGATGACCACCAAAGCCGTTGTAGTTTTATTTGGTGCAGCTGAGGGATGATAGGAAGGAGTTCATTATGGTGAGAAGAAGCAATGATTGCACAACACTCTCCTTCTTATTCTTTTGTGGGCTTTCATTTCCTTCCCATATTCGCTAGATCTGCCCTGACAATGCTCAAGGGCTCAACAGCCCATTGACAATCCCATATCCAGACAAAACAATGCTAATGGTAGCTTTAAAAGATTTAAGCTAGGCAACACCTCCATTTAAATGTTCAAATATTCATTTATGAAATACTGTGTATATTCATATTATTTCAGAATATATGGGGTTCAATCGTGAGCAGTCAGCCTGTTGCATGCTATACCACAGCGATGTGGCCCTATGTACTGTACGTTTAAGCCCATTTATGTTATTTAGACATGTGTGTGCATGGAGGTGATTCATCTCCAAGGCTTTGTACTTTCTCCCCAGCGTGATTTGTCTTTGCTTCGCAGACAGCCACAACCCCTTCTACCCCTTCAAGCGTCTCATTCACTTACACCATACAGCAGGTGTGTGTGTGTGTGTGTGTGTGTGTGTGTGTGTGTGTGTGTGTGTGTGTGTGTGTGTGTGTGTGTGTGTGTGTGTGTGTGTGTGTGTGTGTGTGTGTGTGTGTGTGTGTGTGTGTGTGTGTGTGTGTGTGTGTGTGTGTGTGTGTGTGTGTGTGTGTGTGTGTGTGTGTGTGTGTGTGTGTGAGTAGGTGTTTAGGTGCGACGCAGGGGACAATATAGTATAGGATACAGAGACGGTGCCATGTGTTCAGTTATGGTTAATGAGTAGCTCCCTTGCATCATCATGCCTCAGGGCGGGGGGGAGGGGGGGGATCAAATCACACATACAAATTCAATTACATTGGCTTTTTTTTATATACAAACATCTTAACAGTTTGATCTGTGCTGAAGAGGAGGTTGAGAGGGGTGCTTCATCATATTACCAAGTGCCATCCTGCTAGCCAGCCATCCCACGGCATGGGACGTAATACTCCTCTGGTTTTTGCTGATGAATGACCTCCCCACAGTCATGCATATTCATGTAGATCCTTGTAGCACTTCACACACACACACACACACACACACACACACACACACACACACACACACACACACATTCTGCCACTGTGGAGGGAGAAATCGTTAAGTCACTCAGATTTCATAAGCAGGTTACCATGGAGACCCTTAGACAGCGCCAGCTACACCTTCTATCAGCTGCATCATACATTGGAGTAGGCACCGTAGGCCAACAAATCTATATGGTTATTACTAGCAGCTAATACACACTATACATCATGGCAAGGAGATACGGTGCACATCCTTAATCTCCTGTCTATATCTGTGTGTAGGTGTTTTGTTTGTTTTTACAGCAATTGGATTGCTAGGGTTACACGTCACAGCATGATTATTTTCTCTACAGTCAATTTGGAGAGTTCACTTTTTTCCCCCTCAAACGGCTTGGTGGCATACGTTTTGTGAGATCAATCCCTGGCCATGGCTTGCCAAAACTGAGAGGCTTGTCATAAGCACCGCACACAAAAAAAAAATCAAATAGCGCCCTGAAAAGTAATTGAATGATTCAATCTGCGACGCACACTCACCAGTTCACACTCATTTCACCTCGGAGCCGAATCTCTTATTACAATCTGAAAAGGCCCAAAGGAGACCGCCATGGTTCTACCCCCCCCCCCCTCTCTCACTCCTCAAACTGGAGATCTGCTTTAATCACATTGTTCAAGTGGAATGCACACTTTATGTTCAAATCCACTGTTTGTGATATCAGTGCACTGCAGTTGTTTCTGTCTGGAGACGCAGTGTGTCTGTAATAACAACGTCCGACAGATTGAACAGAAGTGAGAAATGCGCTGATGAATTAGTGACTGAACGTGAACTCGATTGTACTGTATCACAGTATTGCCCTTCTTCTCCATTGGACCACTGAGCCAAAAGTAAAGGCTGATCTGGGAGTTAAAAAAAATAGCTCACGCGTCACAAGCGTCATAACAACCAGCATATCAACCAGAAATAAATGTTGCATTTTAACGTTTTCTTGGCGATGTACAGAATAATATTCGTGATAACCATCAAACTACATCGTACACATTCACTGAGTGAAGATTGTGAAAGTAAGACACACATTTCTCGCTAACAATTTTAGAAAAAAAAAACATTTAATAGCTTATACATCTTAAAAATCATCAGAATAAAAGCTGTGGCAATGGCGGCCACAGCTTGCCGGGAGGACTTGAAAGTCACGTGACATGAACGCTGTCCATTATAAATGAATAGGGGGGGAAATGTAGCTATGTCACAATTTCAAGGTCTTAATTGTGAAACTACTAAATCTTGCGCTGTGGACAAACGTAGCCATTACACATTTAACTGTGAGACTGGGTTGGTAATCCACCATCGAGAGGACAGGACCCTGTGGACTAATCCGAAGTTATGAGTTTCATGCAGTGCCAGCACACCCTCTTTCTGTGATAGTCAACTGTTATTGCTGCGCCAAATGACTCCCCATTAATCTGGTCCCTCTGCCCGGCAGCTCAATTTGAAACTCCAGAAGTTTGAGCATGGGAGAGAAAATCTTGTGGCGGTAAAGCAAGACCGCACATCTATTTGTGTTTGTGCCTTACTCAACCCAATGGTAAAAAGTTCTATAGTTACGGACCAAATTCTGAGTATTTTTCTTTGGATGCCAGTCATGCCTTACTCACAAACAGGCCAATTATAACTCGTTCGGCATTATTCAGAGTGATCTTGTTGGTGAATAAGCAGGTAATGGATGGTTTAGAGAGAGAATGAATATATGAATAGATAAAAGGCTCAGGGGTTGTCATTGGCTCTCTCTCTCTCTCTCTCTGTGGGTGCATTGCTGGAGATCCATTTCCTCACCTCGAATGGACAAGAATATCAATGTCATTTGCTTGATGACGCATCCAAACCCTTTACTCTTTCTTCTCACTAGCACTGAGAGAATAGAATGTCACACATGTCATGTTATCGCGGCTGTGTCCTCACCTCACCTGCACTCTCAGATACCAGACATTTGTTTCACATTAAACTGCCTTTAAAACTAAGTCAAAGCATTTACAGATAAATCCAGAGGGAAAACTACCAAGACTCAATTATGTGAAGATGTAATCCATCGCATTAACATCTAATGTATTGTCTATTAAGTTCCTAGCCATCAAATAGTGTTTTAAAACAATGGTGATTGAGCATATGACCCACTGATGAATGCGCCTGTATTTGCTGCTTTGCCCAGTTGTATCGGAAAGCATCCTCATTAACAGAGATACTAATGCTGTTGTTTTGCTCTTGCTTTTGTATTTCTCCCCTACTAGTTTAGGGGCCCATGATGATTTCTTTCTTGTTACATTTCAATGAATATCCTTAGGCTATTCCTTGTTGGACCCTGTTATTGACATGAGTGGCTGAGCTCTTTGACTAGCCTGGCTCCGCCCACCCACCTACTTCCGCCCAAATTTCATTTTCCCTTCAGTAGTCAGTCTGGGGATGGGTCGTATTAGTGGGATTTTGCTCGAACAAATTTCTGAGTGTCCAATCAGCGAACAGAGGAAGTGGCTGAGAACGATGACGTCAAAGTCGCGCTCCAGTTTCAGTTGAATGCTGCGTTCCTTTACACTCGGAACTTGGAGATTTCCAACTTGGTAGTTCCGAGTTCCGACCTGTCTGTGTTCCAGTGCATCTGCTCGGGAAAGTATGGACGCCTACAACCTTTCTCATCCAAATAACTAAACGTTAGGCTCTAGCAAGTTACCGTTGCCAGGTACCGGTAGATCCATAGACTACAATATGTAGTGAAGTCGGAAATTTCCGAGTTCCCTGTACAACTGGAACGCACCGTCAGAAGCCGGCTCATGACATACGTCACAACCAAACGCGATTGGTTGGCTAATCCAGAGTGGCACTGAGCAGATCCAATAGTTTTAAACTTCAACAGACACCCGCCTCCAAGTGAGTGAACGTTTGCCAATTACAGCAGTTCCAGACCTTCTGTACAAATGAAATGAAGTACGATGGTCTGGTAGCACCAGGCTACTCTTTGACTATATGCAACATGAAAAGTTACTATCAGTATCTCTGACTAAGGGCCCCCCTGAGCCCTTGTGCGGTAATCCATCCCTGGGTGGATATCTTAGAAGCGCTGCACATTAAACAGAATCTATCTGCATGGCTTGACACCACAAGGGGTAAATTAGAATGTGTCATTTTGTGATTTGGATGAACTGGCCCATGTTAGAGTAAACAGGAGATGACTCAGAGTAATGTTTGCCCAAATTGTTTCTTACCATTACAGTGCTGAATGGAAACATAATTTGAAAGGACATTCCGTGCTGAGCCACAGTCATCTTTGCCTTCACCAATGACGGCAATGTAGGCTACCTTGACATTGCATCTGGAGACTGATGAGAAAAACTCTTGCACTTTATTTTTTGCTATGAAAGAAACTGACAGTGTCCAATGGGCTAACAGTTTAGAGAGAGTAATGTTCAGCGTGAATTGATGCTGAAAAAAATCTCCCTTCTTAGATCTGTTTTGTCTCAATGTCTTACAGCTCAAGTTGGCTCAACAATAATCCCCCCTGCAGCTCATATCTCAAATATTCATGCGTCAAATGAATTCATTTGTAATCCTCAATAACTTTCTCAAACAAACACTTTTGTCCATCTGTTGCAGTCTCTTGTATGTGTTTTTTGCTGAGACACAACCCTGTGATGTGACAGCAGCTTGAGTCAGAGCTGACGCGGGGAGAGTGTGTAGCTGACTGCTGACGCACAGCTCTGCCTCTCCAAGGATTGTCTGATCTCCTGCTTGATCTCTGCTCAAATGCAGCTCCTCCTCCTCTAACCAACACGGCCTGGCTGGAGTTAAACATACCCGTGTTGGCATGGCAACCTTGTAGGACTGTTACATTCCTCTTGATAAGTAATGCTAACACCGCTACAACATTACATTATGCTCAAGACGAAAACGCCTTTTAAGCTGAAACCATGGCAACCGCATCTGAAGATTTATGTTTCCTTTGTCGATATTTTCTAATACAAATGTGTTGAACTTAACCTCTAAAAAGTAGCTCCAGCACAAGCTCCAGTCTTGCCGAATGTTGCTCGGGAGCAAACCGTGATTTATTTCCACACTCTAAAACATCTCGGGTACAAATGAACCCCCTCTGAAGGTTCTCGATGTCTACCTATTTGTCATGGTCACAGTGCCTTTGACCATGTCTGCGCTGACAGGGACTGCCAAACGATTACCAAAAAAAAATTATGCAAATCTTCCATCGGGCTCGTCAGCAGTTCTTCTCGACCGCGACCGGGATCAGCAAGCTGCCCTCTGAGCTGAATTCATTTCATTTATAGTTAATTTTTAAGTTGCCCCCTGCACAACTGAATACATTGATATCTTTCCTGGAAATATCTGCATAGGCACAGAACTGTAGCTTTTTCTCATTTTGGATTACACAATGAAAAAAATAAATCTGGCTCCCTTAATTGCCACAATTCATGGGATAATCTCTTTGGAAATGTGTAGTTACCTTCACATTGTTGTGCATAGAGTCACACACGCAAGAGACTGCAAAACTTGTTACCCCTGAGGTAACATTGTTATCTGTATTAGTTAAAATTGTATATGTAACTGTTTGTAGGGCAAAAGGTCATCAATGTGTCATCTTGATCTTTAAATCTTGTCTTCATCTTTTCACAAATTTCTGTGAAAATGCTTAACTTGAGGTAGGCCGCATTGCTTTGTGCATTAATATATATCGCAGAATATAGCTGTTTTGCAAACTTTCCTTACTTTCTTTGAATACTGATTTGTGTACAGCACCAGCAAGAACAACGATGTGCATTACATTGTCTTTTTGAACTAGTTCTCTTAAAGGTTCAGTAAGCGGAATGGTCAGTTTAGCTAACTTCCTGTCACTGACTGCAGTTAGCAGTCCCCTCCCTCGTCACCACATTAATGCACTGCGGTCTTCAAACAGCTCCGCCATTGTAGGCGCATAAACATTCACCCATCTGTCGCTCTGGCGTGCACCGGCAGTGAGACGGGTGTCGGTTTGTAGCGTTCTCTCTTGTGATTTGATATTAATTTTGGGATCCCCGAAAAGTTTATTTGCCGATAACATGCAGAGCGGGTGACTTAGAGATCGGCTTTATGAAACGTGCACACTATGTAAGTGATCGCTGTATGAATAAAGAGCAATTTAACACTATATTAACATAAATAAATCGCTTACTTCACCTTTAATTCTCCCCTCGAAACACAGTTGTGTTGTCCCTTGCTAAGTCAAGGCGCCATGTTTAAGCCTGATGTTGAAGTTGCCCCCGGTCAAACATGGCTGTTGTGTTTTGCCCTGCAGGCTGTTATGCAGCTTTGCGGCAGAGCTGTGCATCAAGGAGAAAGTGGGGGAGGACGGGGGGAGGGAGGCAGACGAGAGGGAACAGCCTAGAATAGGAATTGACTGCTGACATTCACCTGGAAGCCCTCTGTAAGGAAACGTATATGTAGTGAGGGAATGATCCTGAGGCTAGAGAGCGAGACGGAGGTGTGTGTGTGTGTGTGTGCGCGCGCGTGCGTGATTATGGAAACTAAGGCTACGGCATGCTGCCCATGTTGCAAAAGGGAGGTGTCTCGTTGGGCTGAGGTAGAACCAGCTAAATCAACTCTGAAGTGTGAGGTCCCATGGTAGCGTTAGGGTTGCTCAGGAGGAACATAGAATGTTGCCTGGAACAGGTCCTTGGGGGTGCCATGTGGCTCATAGCAAACCCCTATGGGCTGTAAATCCCTCTGATACACCACATACAAGACCATAAAGATGTTGAAAGAGATGAGGAGACAAGTATACGAGATAAGGCTTGTGTTTGCGAGTTGTATATGCCTTTGTAGCACTTCACACACCCCCTGGGAAAAATGACAATCGCCTAACTTCCATGGCCCCATATTCAACTCTCTCTCCCATCTCTCCATCGTCACCCAGGCTCAAATCCGCTCGGCCTCTATCCCTGATGTCTGTATCCTTTGACTTCTTGGAAACAGACTGTCCGGCTTAAGCTGTTTGGAGAAGGGAAATGATGCAACATAAATTTCAAGGCAATGGCTCTGTGTCTTTCTCCTTCTCCCTCCACACACACACACACACACTCCGAGGAATGGAAATCAATAACCTTCAAGAGTGAGTCAATGCAGAAACTAATAGCTAACAAACCCACCGATGTAAAAATCACCACCGGCTCCGAAATGTCAACGGGTGTAATGTAAAGGAATTGGTCTTAAGCACGCCGCGGCTCTTTGTCGCCTATATATAATTATTTTGGCAGATAATAGAAGGGCCACAACGGTCAAAACAAGCCAGACTCTTGTATCTGAGTGGGGCCAGGGCAACCCACAATCACAGTAACAAACAGCCCGTCAATGGAGCAAGCAGGAGAACACATAAGAATGGACAAAGGAGCTCCCGTTGGACTTGATTAAGACATTTGGCCAACCTTTTTTCCCCGCCATTGATTTGGGCCTGACCATCTGACTAAGCAGCTACGTGTATTAGTGTAAAGGGCATTTATTTGGGCATCCACATTTATCCTGGCCAAGAAGCTTCCCTCCCCTCCAAGGCTCAAAGTGCTGATCCTCTCACACTCCAGGGTGAGGTGATTGACAGCTGAAACAAAACAGACGTCATTTGTATAAAGCATGTGATAATTTTCATGAGTATGAACCCGTATCATTGTCATGCATTCGCTCTCAGTTGGGGTTGTGAAGCAGCCAATAATGGCCGATAACACAAGCGTCAATGATTGAATACTTTTCCATTTTTAATGTAAGAAAAACCAACAATGTAGTAACTTGTCAATGACGTGATAAAATGTCTAAACCAATAGCATTCTAACGTTATCCACGTAATGTAGAGCAGGGGTGTTTGTGTGGGCAGGTCTTTAAGCATATTATAAATAGGCAATAGGAAGGAGGACATGTGATACTTTATAGCCGAAAAAATCAAACTAAAATAAAGCTGTATAAGTATATTATTACATTATCGGCTCCAGTTCTTACTTTTTGAAAGGATTTTTTATTTAAACACGGCCAATTATGTAAAATCCAGCCAATAATGTAGGCTAACAACTTAAAGCTATAGTGCGTAACTTTAGCATATGAATGATGATTGAGCCATCAAACGAGTTGACATAAAATTGATTAAGCCCATCAGCTCCACATAACTCTCTCTCTCTCTCTCTCTCTCTCTCTCTCTCTCTCTCTCTCTCTCTCTCTCTCTCTCTCTCTCTGTATTTCTCAGTGTGGCAGCATTTACAAACTGGTGTCAACCCCTCAAGAAGCGCCCAAGAAATGTTTCAGTTTGATTGTGACTGAGTGGTTTTCCTTCTTTCTAGGAAATCTTTTCACGCTGGAGAAATGTGTTAATCACTTTGCTTGTTGTGTTCATTTGAAACAACAGTTTCCGTTTCATCACTTAACACAAAGATCACACCAACAAAGAGGATATCAGACTGTGTTGTGCATAAAAAAGGTTTGTTACCCAGACGAAGGTACCCAGAGGACCACTGTGTTTCATAATACATTATAGACTTCAACTGTGATGTTGTGTGTAGAAAGCCTTTCCTTTCTAACAACATGTGCTAAAGCTGAAGTCAGCGATTATAGGGATACGCTTGTTGTCAAAATCCCGTTATGTCAAAATCTGTGAATATGTGGGTTGGAATATCTCAACATGATGCTATGCCTGTCTGTACAGTATATGTGTGCTGAAAATCACCAATGTTATACTGTAAACAGGTATGTAAACAAAGGGGCCCACCCCAACATGCCAGTATACAGAGCCTAGGCTGTGTATTACAGTTTGTTTCGATCGCTAACCCACAGTGGGCACAACTGTAGCTCAATGTGCAAAACTCTAACTACAGTCTGCACTACCAACAGTCACTGGAGCTGAACAGTTCACTTCACCTGCAAAATAGGCTCGGTGCAGCAAACACTATGAACCAGCTTCATTGAGATAACACATACTATCATTCAGAACACACTCAGAGTATGAACACTAGCATCAAACCCCAATACACAAATGACAATCTTTACATTTTGAATAATTTGAGTTACTTCACACAAATAACGTAATATTTTCTTTGATGAAAGAGTGAAATTATTTCACATGAAATTGTTTATTTTATAACATACCAGTTATGTTTAGGTAAACAACAATAAATGAAAATCAGACATTTGCTTCAATAGATACATCTTTTTATTTTATATTTTATTGATATTTATCTGTGTAAATATTCTATAATTGTAATACAGAAATACAATTCCTGTAATGTTGTCATTTACTGTAAGGATGCAACTCTTACGTTTTTGTTTGCTGGAAAATTCGTATTACAGATTCAACTTTAGATCTCTTTTTTTTTAACCTTTATTTATACAGGTAAATCCCATTGAGACCGAAGACTCTTTTGCAAGGGAGAGCTGTTCTCCTTTCCCACGTTACCATTCACACACACATTCATGCACCGATAGCAGGCTAACTATCGACATTCACTCGAGGCAAGGTGGGTGAAGTGTCTTGCCCAAGGGGATCGAACCTCCAACCCTTTGATCATCGGCCGACCCGCTCTACCACCTGAGCCACAGTCGCCTTTGCAGATTGGTTTGCACCCTCAACCGTGCCTCTCTCAATGAGAGACCACAACAGGGTCTCTGTGTAGCCCTTACTGTAATTACAGTAATCAGAAAATACAGCTCTATGTCTACTAGGTCTTCCACACATTCACACTCTCACTGCCACTCTTCTCCCTCCAACAACCTGTCTTCATTGGTCCATTTCCCCCCCCCCCCCCAAAAAAAAAAAATATATATATACTGTATATACTGTATGTTCACTAACAAGTCTAAAACAAGTAACTTTCTTAGTGTTTCAGTTGAAATTGCAATCAGCAGTGTTTGAAATGCACCAGGCTGAAATCCATTCTGTTTTGAAAAAAGTGCTGGAAATCCACAGTGATGTGCAGGTTGTGGTTAAGCCACGAGATAAGTGTGTAGAGTTTTGAAAATTGTGTTTAATCAATGAAAAATGAGCTAGAGTTTGGTCCACATGAACTGCTGCTGTGCATAGTGTTGTTAGAGTTTTGCACATGTCGCTCCAGTTGTGCCCACTGTGGTTTAGCAATCGAAAAAAACTGTAACACAGGATATTTTTTCCATCGCACACACAGTGCTAACAGGTAGCGAACCATATGTACTGATTTTGACCAGTCATTTTGATAACAAGCATTCTCCAGAATCACTGACTCCGCACTAATTTGCCTTTGAAAATAAACTGTTGCTCCTTTTTTCTCTAATTGAAATGTTGATGCACAGCACATTGGAGCCATTGAGTGCAGCCATATCAGATGATAAGATGCATGGAGAGGAGTGTGTGGCCACATGTGTATACGTCATGCATGCTGACAGAGCCGCTTTGGAAGCTTTTTTTGTGATTAAAGTTGATCTTTTGGCAGGGTTAAGTGCTGCCTGTGCTGTCCTAAGTGCACTAACCCTGGTCCACACACACACACACACACACACACACACACACACACACACACACACACACCCTTGAACAATATAGCTCTCCACCAGGGGCTCCAATCCACTGAACCCTAAGCTGTGGCAATAGTTCCTCTAGCTGTGATCATGCAGCTTCAAAGGGCTGAAACCTGACTTAAGCACAGGACCGGCACAAACACCTGACTGCTTTTGTGTTTTTTTTTTCATTGTGCAAAATGATTTGATCAGAGGGATTGTTGAGCTTAAATGTAACTCTGGTGTGATTTCTGTGTATGAATGCCTAGGGGAGTCTTTGATATATTTATATTAGTTGCTCACAGTAACATCAATAAGAAAAGGTTTACAAGATCAGTTTGGATTCACTTGTTACTCAAAGATGGCGAGTGCCTACACCTTGACATACCCCAGCCCTTGCCTTTCTCCCTAGAAACCATTTTCTCCCCAAATGTTGCAACATATTTGCTTCCCCTCCGGGTGTTCTCCGGTGGTTATAGCGGTTTAAACAAGATAAAGTCAGACCGGTTGTCTCTTTAAATCAAGCTGCAGTGTTGATGTGCCCTCAAGCTGAAATGGTAAGAACCATTTCCACCTCTGCGGCAGGGAGCCTGACCAAATCGGCGCACTAGAGCGCTTCAAACGTGATTCTCATTCCCTTGGTCACTTGCGGTCTATGGTCGCCTTCACTCCCGGAGAGGAAAAGCAATTTGTCAGTCTTTTTTTCCATGGGAGTTTGTTTTGCTTTAGTTTGTTTTCCCCCAGCGCATCTCGAATACATTATTTAATTTTTATTTTCCTCTTCTTTTTTTTGTGTTCCCCACCCGCAGAACTCAGTGGCAGTCGCCTCAATCCATTTACCGCTGGCTGCTGGAACGCCTATCTCGTCCTCTGCGCTGCAATCTGTTGATAACTCCACTTGCAAGCTGCAGTTTATTGTGTTTCGCAATGGGAAACTCTTTCCGTGCACGGGGAATTCGTCAAACCTCGCCGACGATGGGAAGCGTAGGAGCGTTTCAACACCAGTTGCTTTCACCAAATTAGGTAAGAAGGAAATCCATGTTTATCATCATGCCTGTGATGTCAACGCTGCGCTGTAATGCCGACTCGGAAGACATGCTTTACACCCACACGCACGCACGCACACACGCACGCACTCACCCACACGCACAGTCTATGTAGTTTGCTGTGCGCAACATGTTGACACCCATGCTTGACAGCCTAGTGTGCCAAAATAAATCAACACTCAATTAAGCAAATACAGTCTATTTAATATACATGAATGCAATCAATGTATGCGTGTCCACACCACAGTGTCCACTTCACTGACGTGTCTTTTCTTTCTGGAGAAATGGGTAACTTTCAGTTTCTATTTTCACATTTAAAGTTTATCTGCAACACTTCACACAGCAGTCCGTCAACTGCAGTAACAGTCTGACACTTCGCCGTCTACATAATGCGCGCGCGTGTAGGGCTATATGTGTTGTGCATACGGGATTGTTGTATGTGAACGTGCGCGCCCATGTCCACTCTTCTCCTTTTTGCCATATGGCGAGCACTTACACACTTTCCACTTGGTTTCCCTAATTGAATGTCTTGGCTTTTATGCTTGCAGATGGGTGCAGCCTCGGGAGCGCCGTGCACTCCGTTACTATTGCTCTCAGGCACTTCGCACTGGGTGTAGACCCCACCGCCGCCTATTGGGATTTTGACCTGCTGGATGGACACGGTGGCTGGAGGGCAGAGGGCTGCCACATAACAGGCTCCGGGGGCAACACGACCACCATTCATTGCACCCATCATAATAACTTTGCTGTGCTAATGGTGAGTAGTCTACTAGCCTGCTATGTGGTACCAGTGTCATTCATGTTAGCACCACCATGCCCACACATTACGCGTCTTCCACTGCTTAGGGCCTATTATGGATCAAATGCATCTTTTTTTTTCTCCTATTTTTTTTTCACCATGGAATAGACGGAGTCACGTGTTTTAAGAAGCACTTCATGCAGGGACTTTTTTTTAAAGCTTCCTATAGAGTTGCTCTTCCGCAGACATAAAGGATTTTGTTCAAATGCGCTACGGGGGATTTGTTGGCTTTGGAGTATAATGCGCCACGCTATATTCCCTCCTATATCCTGGAAATGAGAAGTTGCGTGTGTTAAAGGCTATAGTCGGCCACCTTTTTTTTCCCCTTCTTCTTCCAAAAAGCAGCACAGCAGTTGAAATAGATGAGATGCTCAAGAGAAGGAGCGCCTTGTCAGGAGCTATTCGCCCCCGAGCGCAAGTGGTGTGCTAATTGGTTGCAACCATCGCCGAGCGAGCAAAAAAAAGAGAAATGATGGACTGTAAAGCATAGCATCGTTCGTCTGTGTCGCTCAAGTCGCCCGCTGAGATGCACCCTTCTCCCGACGACGTCCGCCTGTTCAAATTGATTTGATGAGGATAATACCAAAAGCGCAATGGCATCGCATCGCCCAGTCGCTCCATAGAGCAGCGCTGCGCCTGGTCCGCTCTTTTTGGATGAAAAGAAATCCTCCGGATGTTTACCGAAGAGTGGGATTCGTTAGACTGGGAGGTCAGTTCTCGGTGGAGCATGAAAAGTGTTTGCTTGAGATGTCGGTGCTTTGCCGAGTTGCATTTGTAACCTGCATATTTTATGAAGCCGCTGTTTCAATCCCGTTGTTGTTCGTGTGTTGCAAATAGGGCTGGTTCGAGAGAGAAAAAGCCGCATAGGAATAAAATGAGTGGGGTACACAGAGGGGGGGAAAATGGGGTGCACCGGAGGGAGAGAGTGGGCTTGTCTGTGGATAATGTTAAGCTGCTGTCAGATGGGGAGCAGATGTCAGAGTGTCATTGTGCATGTATTTTCCGATCAAACACACGGTGGCTTGGGCAGGCGCACCGTCTAAGTGGGCACCTTGTGGCTGTCGGAATAAAGCGAGATCGGCAATTGTGTCAAATATTCCCAGGCAGCAGATTGATTATGACTTCAGGACACGTCCGACCGCTATAGAAGGTTTTCATATAGCGGCGGTTGAAAGCCGTTACATGAATGTCCACCTTTTTGGTCTTACAAGGCGAGCGTTTTGCGCCTGGGTTTTTTTGCGCGTCTACTAATGCAGTCACCACACCCGCCTGCTTTCTGCAGTGCCCGAGAAAAGGACAACTCTTTACGGACTCGTGACATCATTGGCCCCAATCTAAATGACTGTAAATCCTATCAATGAGCCTTATACTACCTGTATGACGACTGGCTTATGCGAGAACTCGACCTGTTGCATAATCTTTTCATGACAAACTGAGAGGAATCGCTTAGCACTATTGCCGAATCGCTTAGTACTATAGCCTCTCTTAGTTAAACTGGCATGTGTAAGTCAGTGCAGTGACACACCATGTTAGCCCCTGTTGTATATGCTACCGATGGAAAATCAGTGTACCAAGTTGAAAAGTCTCCATGACCAAAGTTAGTTCTTGCAGCAGCTGTGGCAATGTAATGAAAGGCGACAGTGGCGTTTGCATGCTCCCACTGCAAAGTATGGTTTTGCACCCTGATCTCAGCAGTTACATCAGTGTCTACTATAGCTGCATCACCTTTCCTTTCTTCTAAATGACACAGACGAAATCTCCCTTAGATCTGCTGTCTGGGGTATACAGTGGTAAGATTCCATCTCATGGTGCATCTATGATGTTGAGCACACTGACAGAGGGTTAGCCACAAAGCATGACAGCTTTGAAAGATGAATAATGCAAGAAAATCATCTCAAAGGCTCTGTGTTGTTTGGGGGGGGGATGCCTGAAAGGCACAATATCCAAGTCCTGTTGATGCAGACTCTATCACATTTTCTATCCTGTTTGTGTGTGTGTGTGTGTGTGTGTGTGTGTGTGTGTGTGTGTGTGTGTGTGTGTGTGTGTGTGTGTGTGTGTGTGTGTGTGTGTGTGTGTGTGTGTGTGTGTGTGTGTGTGTGTGTGTGTGTGTGTGTGTGTGTGTGTGTTTGTGTCTGTGTGTGTCTGTGGAGATGATTAGTTTACAAATAGCATGACAAACCAACACAATTGTCCCTGGGGACTGAGGTTTGGGATTTTAAAAAGTACTTTAATGAAAATCTTTTGACTTATAAAGCATTACATGGTGGAGAATCTATGTCTTCAATGCTTTGTGATCAGAATTCCAAATAACCTACTTGGAACTGGATGTGTGTGTGTGTCTGTATATGGAAACAGTAAATGGCATCAACCCTGTACAGCTATTGTTTGGGCACCTAATACAGTCCCCCTGCTGCGGAGTTTGAAAATTGCTCCTGTGTAATAAATGCATCATTTTGTTTTTCTCGCATTAGAAAGCAGGTCAATTACCGACTTGTTACACTGAAACTATGCTACAGATCGTTTCTCATGTGGGTCAGGTTTGGAAAAACAGCACTGCCTCTATTTTGTGATTATTTTTCTCCTGCACTGAGCCAAACTTAGTAGCTTTTAGAAAGCAGCCGCTCCAGATTTCAGCACCACGGATAGCTCCTATGCATTTCCCCTGGATGTACACTCACTGGCCTCTTTATCAGTACACCTTTTCATTGCTTCTAAAAACAAATAGCTAATCAGCCAATCGCATGGCAGAAACTCAATGCATTTAAGCATATAGACGTGGTCAAGACAACATGCTGAAGTCAAACCGAGCATCAGAATGGGGAAGAAAGGGGGTTTAAGTGACTTTGAACGTGGCATGGTTGATGGTGCACGGCAGGATGAATCCATACTTTCATGTTGCTTACGCCAAATTCTGAACCTGCCATCTGAATGTCGCAACTGCAATCGAGACTCATCAGACTAGACATGATTTTCCAATCTTCTATTGTCCAATTTTGGTGAGCCTGTGTGAATTGTAGCCTCAGTTTCCTGTTCTTAGCTGACAGGAGTGGCACCCGGTGGGGTCTTCTGTTGCTGTAGCCCATCTGCTTCAAGGTTGGACGTGTTGTGCATTCAGTCCAGACATGGTATTCTCCATACCTTGGTTGTAACAAGTGGTTATTTGAATTACTGTAGCCTTTCTATCATCTCGAACCAGTCTGCCCATCCTCCACTGACCTCTGACTTCAACAAGGCATTTTGGTCCACACAACTGCGGCTCACTGGATATTTTTCCTTTTTCGGACCATTCTCTGTAAACCTTAGAGATGGTTGTGAATGAAAATCCCAGTAGATCAGCAATTTCTGAAATACTTAGACCAGCCCTTCGGGCACCCTCAACATTGCCATGTTCAAAGTCACTTAAAACCCCTTTCTTCCCTATTATGTAACTTGGTTTTAACTTCAATAAGTTGTCCCGTCCAAGTTTGCATACCTTAATGCATCGAGTTCCTGCCATGTGATTGGCTGACTAGTTATATGTGTTAATGAGAAATTGAACTGCTGTACCTAATAAAGTGCCCTGTGAGTGTATGTCTGAAGGGGAGGGCTGACTCACCCGTTTACAGCACTGCAGCCTCATCATCTCTCTTCACAACAGCCCACAACAGTGTGTGTGCCCCCCCCCCCCCCCCACACACACACAACATTTATACCCCTCCTAAACACACACATCTTCTTTGCAGACACATTGTACTGTGAGTTATTTCTGTCTCATAAGTAGGGGAAGGTGGGGTGATTTGTGCAACTTTTTACTCAAAGTGATTTTAAAGTGAGGCCTTGACAGTTATGTCTCCAACTCAAATATGTACATATATTTCAGGATGTTGTGCATCCCTGGCAATAAAAACTTTGGATCTGGAATAAACTGTTTAAGAAATATAGCTTTCGGAAAAAAAGTTGTCTTGTCGCACAAATCACCCCACGTAGTGGGGTGATTCGTGCGTCATTGTGTCACAATGACAAAGTCACCATCATCATCTTTCTGGCCATCTGAACTCTCATCAGTGGTGTCGTTAAGTGGAATTGAGATGTCACTCTCTTCTGAGCTACTGTAGACAATCACTTTCTTTTGGTGACCAGCGTATACAGCCATGCCACTGGCACAACTCTCAGAAATGTACTTTGCACTAGTTGCTCCGTGCTTGTGGAACCAACTGCCACCTGACAAATGTGATTCCCCCTACATTTCTGCCTTTAAATCAAGGCTCAAAACCCATATGTACACCCTGGTGTTTCCTCCCCATTAACCTCTGCACTACTTACTTACCTCTGCACTACTATCTGTGTTTATGTGGATGTATGGGCTTTACGTCTTTTATTTTGGTTATTGTTATTTTACCTTCATTGTTTACCTACTGAATGCACTATGTACAGCACTTTGGACAGTGCAAACTGTCATAAATGTGCTTTTATAAATACATTTTACTTACTTACTTACTTATAACTCACCCAGGCCCTTGCGCACAAATCACCCCATCCCCAGAATTTTGGATAATAGGCATGATGCAGCAATTTAGGGTTGACATTGTGCTAACTATATAGACTCAAAGTGTAGCATACCAAAGCACTAAAACATGTGTCAAATGTTTTCAAACGTGTCTATAATTGTTCAGACACAATAATCAAAAAACCTTGATCATGGAAATTTTACTTTGAAAGGCAAAACACAGTTTTTTGAGCTTAAATGTGCTTATATCTTATTCCTTGTGTCTCCCTTCTTTACAGGATGAGTCAAATGGATGGCTCTTCTTAAATATGTGGTCACATTTCCAATTTCTTCCACGGTTTTCTAGAAACAAGGGGTTTTGCAACTTCCAAAATGCACAAATCACCCCACCTTCCCCTATATAATGTTATTCATTGATTTGTTTTATTTATTCATTCATTGAGGTGATAACATAGATGAAGGAGTTCCTGCATTTGAATGCTGCAACGCGCTGCACTGTTTAATATTCAGGAGCAGACCTTTAGAACGACAGACACACGGAGGGGGTGGCTGGCTTTTGTAAGCATCCAATCATCAAAGGCTCCAAAGGCCACGGTCCAATAAGGATGGAGCAGCTCTGATATGTACGCCCATGCACTGTACAGGATCTGATGAATATGTGAAGGGAAGTGTCTTTCTGGAAACAGAAGGCTCTAGCACTGGCTGTGCATCACAGTAACAGTAGAGCGGGTGACATGTTGGTAGAACATGGTAGAGGCTAACAAAGTGTGGATGTAAGTGTGCATACAGGCATCCACATTTGAAACTGGACGGTGATGGCTAAATGTTGATGACTGTTTGCGATGAAGAGAATGGGAAAGATAAAGAGTCAGATTTTTCCAGGTATGGAAAAGGTGTTTGGATCCTTAAATTAATTAATAGTACCAACATATAACAAGCAAAAGTCATTTAAAACCAGAGTAAATACTTAAATACAGAAGTATGATTCCCAATTAGATCAAAAATATCTTAACAAGAAAGACCTAGCCAAGGTTATTATATATTATAATGACTTCCGCTGAGGAGTTGAGTCAGGAAGTTTTAAATGAGTAAGTTTAATTACATGTATGCATGCTTCTGTGGCTATAAGCACTGATTTTTGGCGGTTATATCTTCCGCTTCCTGCCACATGTCGAAGTGTCCCTGGGCAAGACACTGAACTCCAAATTGCTCCAAATAGTAGAGCTTGCGCCCTTCGAAGTAGGTGCTACCATTTGTGTATGATTGCATGTGAATGGGATAATGAGAACAAATGTAGTTGGGATATCTGATGGGCAGCAGCCTCTGCCATCAGTGTGTTAATTATGTGTGTAAATGGGTGAATGTGACAGCAGTATAAATCGCTTTGAGTGGTCAAGTAGGACTAGAAAAGCTATACGTACGGTCCGTTTACCATTCATTGACCACGTGTCAAATGTTAGACTCAAAAGATACAGGTAACAATTTTCAAATAAAGTTCAACATTTTCCTTAGAAATGTAGTGAAGTAGGCGCCTAATGTAGCATGGATATACTGAAGTTGCCAGTAAGAGTACATGTGTAAAGGTACTTAACATTCCACCACTGGAGCATTCTGAGGGGATATGTGTAAAATATTAGCCGGATAGGAAGTGGCTGTCTGATTGTAGTCAGCCTCAGCGACATGACTGAGGCTTCATGCTCTCAGCACGGAGAATCCGACGTTTTCAAAAAATGGCCAGACGGACCACAATTCACTTGTCCTCGCTGCTGCACCTCCATCTTGAACCAAACCAACCAAGACAGGGTCCCATCTTTTTACATTAGTTCTCAGCGGCTGAGCCTTCTACACAGGGCTCGATAGCAGCGTGACATTACTGCTGACTGCTGGAGCTGACCACAATACAAGGTCCTGTCTACCGTATACGGAGGAAGAGAATACTAGAGAAGGGCTGCAAGAAGCCATCTGTCCTTCCTCTAAACAGCCTTATCCAGATGCACGTGAGAACACTCAAATGTCAGGCTGCTCTCTATGAACAGTAGGGGAGAGTGGCCTGAGTTGTGCCACTTTTTACTCAAAGTGATTTTAAAGTGAGGCCTTGACAGTAAAGTCTCCAACTCAAATATGTACATATATTTCAGGGTGTTGTGCACAGTGGCGTCACTAGGCTGTTTTATTCGGGGCTAAATCCCCGGATCTAATTTGATTAGCCCCAAATCTTTTTTGTAAATTATAATTAAAAAAAAATAATTATTGCTGCATGCAGAGCCTGTGCCATATCCACACTGGTTAGGACACTAGCGTAGCTTACTGCTTGGAATTTCTGTTGAAAGTTCCACTAGTCAAAAAGATTTTAAGCCATGAATTGATAAACTTGCATCGATGAAAATATGTCAGTTTTCCGGAAATAGGCCAATCTATGAGGCTAAATAGTATGCCAATATTGATGATTGATTGTGTCAAGTGTCTAAGGATGAAAGCTAGCATGATTTGTTTCCAACTTGTGCGGTTAAGTTAAGTTACAATTCAGCTAACTAGCTAACGTTAGCTAGCTGCCCACCCTTTTCATTTCCAATGGTGGCTGTCATTTCATTACCAATGTAAAGTGTCATAAATAGTTAACACTGGTGCTGAGTCATGATTTCTAAAAAAAGAAATACCCGCAACATGTGATATGTTTTGACTGTGCAGAAAGTTTTGAAAAATCCAGGATGCCTGAGAGCCTTACTGCATTATATTCCATTATAGTTGTTTCTTTAGGAACCTGAATGTTGTCTTTTCCTTCACAGAAAAAAAAATATTTCCACTATAAATTGATGCAGAAAAGGCACAGATGGATGAATAAAGATCCACCAGAATGCAGGAAATTAAGTGTTTGACGTTCAAAAATATCTGGGGTAGCACCCCCTTACCCCCCACATATAATTTGTCCCCCTAAATGTTGAAATGAAACCTAGCCTTTGACTCTGTACACAGGCTGTATACAATATATTCATTGATATGTTGTTTTTACTTTTTGGATTGAAAAGAAGACATGTCAGTAAACTCCATGTCGGCCCTTAGTGTGATTATCATATCATAGAGTGGCCCTTTGTGAAAATTAGTTTGACACCCCTGATATGGGTAATGTAAGGTCTGTCTCACTTGTAATCATTTTACTATGAAATAACTTGAATGGAACCTTAAATGTTTGTGGATAAGCAGCAGTCAGGTAGCTATTTAAAGCTATAATTACCTGCCTATTGTGTTTATTTTGCTACAGCATTATGAAAAAAAAGTATACAAAAAATTTGCCGCGCACTACCCTATTCCCTCTTGGGCTGAGCCCCGGATGTTTTGGAAACCTAGAAACGCCCCTGGTTGTGCATCCCCGGCAACAATAACTTTGGATCTGAAATCAAGTATTAAAACCTTTTGAATTATAATATGTTGTATTTGATTTTGTTCAGAGTTACTTTCAAGTGTTTAGAAAATTTGCTTTGCTTAATTGACCAAACCTCATCATTCTTTTACTAGTCCGACATTAGTTCTGGAATGTGTGGCTAGCTTTCAAGATTCTTACAGTTACAATATGTGTTGTTATGGTAGTTTCAGAGTGGAAAAAGTAAGTGGATCAGTTTACCCCACAGCTGGGGTAAAGTGAGCCACATGACAACATTTTTTAAAACAATCATATTTTCACTGCCCTTTGTCTTGAAAAAATTCTGCTAATGCCCATTTCTAGGAAACATCCTGAATTAATGGGAAATGTGTACATTTGAGTGATAAATCATTTTAGCTCGCTTAGAGGGGAGCAAATGTAAAATGTGGCTCAGATTACCCTGTTATCCCCTACTTACTTATAACTCACCCCAGGCCCTCTGGCACAAATCAACCCAACCCCAGAATTTTGGATAATAAGCATGATGCAGCAGTTTAGGGCTGACATTGTGCTAACTACACTCAACAAAAATATAAACGCAACACTTTTGTTTTTGCTCCCATTTTTCATGAGATGGACTTAAAGATCTAAAATTCATTCCAGATACACAATTGTACCATTTCTCTCAAACATTGTTCACAAATCTGTCTAAATGTGTGATAGTGAGCACTTCTGCTTTGCTGAGATAATCCATCCCACCTCACAGGTGTGCCACATCAAGATGTCCTCTGACATCATGATTAGTGCACAGGTGTGCCTTAGACTGTCCACAATAAAAGGCCACTCTGAAATGTGCATTTTATGCTTTATTGGGGGTCTGGGGACTCAGAACCAGTCAGTATCTGGTGTGACCACCATTTGCCTCATGCAGTGCAACACATCTTCTTCGCATAGAGTTTATCAGATTGTCAATTGTGGCCTGTGGAATGTTGGTCCACTCCTCTTCAATGGCTGTGCGAAGTTGCTGGAGACGGCTTATGGTGGAGAAATGAACATTCAATGCACGAGCAACAGATCTGGTTGACATTCCTGCTGTCAGCATGCCAATTGCACGCTCCCTCAATGCTTGTGGCATGTGTGGCATTTTGCTGTGAGACAAAACTGCACATTTCAGGGTGGCCTTTTATTGTGGACAGTCTAAGGCACACCTGTGCACTAATCATGATGTCAGATCAGCATCTTGATGTGGCACACCTGTGAGGTGGGATGGATTATCTCAGCAAAGCAGAAGTGCTCACTATCACACATTTAGACAGATTTGTGAACAATGTTTGAGAGAAATGGTACAATTGTGTATCTGGAATGAATTTTAGATCTTTAAGTCCATCTCATGAAAAATGGGAGCAAAAACAAAAGTGTTGCGTTTATATTTTTGTTGAGTGTATATAGACACAAATTGTAGCATACCAAAGCACTAAAACATGTGTCAAATGTTTTCAAACGTGTCTATAATTGTTCAGACACAATAATCAAAAAACCTTGATCATGGAAATTTTACTTTGAAAGGCAAAAAACTGTTTTTTTGAGCTTAAATATGCTTATATCTTATTCCATGTTTCTCCCTTTTTTACAGGATGAGTCAAATGGATGGCTCTTCTTAAATATGTGCTTACATTTCCAATGTATTCTATTGCTTTCTAGAAACAAGGGGTGGCACAACTTCCCCACCGGCACAACTTAGGCCACTCTCCCCTATATCAGATTTTTTTTTTCTGGCGCAAATGTTTTATCGCCTACCCTGAATCACTTTTATTGTCGTCAAAGGGTAGTAACTTGGAGGAAATGAAGGATGAATGGATGGAAAATGAGATCAAATTAGAAAGCTTTTGTTCTGTTTCAGCCTCGTACAGAGTAGAAGCCAATGTATTGTGATTGCATTCTAAAACAAACAAACCTTTAAAGGAAGTTGTTTATTAAAATGCAATGTGTTTTTTTTCTTGTTTAGCAATTATGGCTAAAAAAACACATAGTGTAAAATCTTGCGGAAATGTTGCTAATCCAAAAATAACCTTGTGGCTACCTCTGCCGCACAGAAACAGCTATTCCTCGCTTGCGCCTCGTTTCCTACTGTCTACTTTTCAACGTTTATATGTCAATTTCAAAGTGTGTGTGTTCTCATTAGTCCTTTGTCCACATCCTTTGCTCAAGGCGGACATAACCAGACAACAAGCCAGTTTTGTAAGCGCTCGCCCACTAGCAGGCCTCGGCTTCAGCCCAGGGGTTAACTTTATCCCAATGCCCAGGACTTTTTTCTATCTCCGAGACATGTTTTCATACCAAAGGAGCTTTGGCGTGTGTGTTTAAGGAGATGAAGGGATTTACAGTGATAATGACGATGACCTGTTTAGATAACGCAGCCGCGTCTCACAGCGAACTGTGTTGGCATTTCTCTGTTGATATGCATTGTAGTGGGCTGGGCAGAGGGAAGGGCAGATGACAGTCTGTGATATCAACAGAGTGGGGCTGATGCCTTGTGGTTGTGTGTTTGTTATCTGATAGTGGATTAAAAAAGGAGATTTAGCGGTATAGAGGAACAGGGCAACATGCAATACACGCCTCTTTAAGCCTCTGGAGAATCTCTGAAAGGCTTTTCCAAGAGCAATACATTGAGAACCTCACAAGAGACCAGGATTTCACTACAAAATAAATAGTCCAGCTTTATTCCGCGAACAGATTGAAGTATTTCTGTGTTGCATTTTATGTTTTCATGTGTGCTTTTATTCTACCTCTTTGCCGCACAATCTTGCCCCACTGGGGACATACAGAGTTATTCATTGGTTGATAGCTCGTAATCCACCATAACATACTCATTCATCATTGTTACATTTGCGTTTTTTGTACAAGCTAGATATAACATATCATTATCCAGCTTAAGAGGTGTGAGTAGGTGGACTTTCTTACCTTTGTAAAGAGCCACACAAGATGTTTCCAGTCTTTATGCTAAGCAAAGCTAACCACTTTCTGGCTTTAGCTTCAGATTTACCAAACAGACAAGGAGAGTGCCAATGATCGGCTATTCCTTTAATTTGATTTTGTATACTTTCGTTTTAGTTAAAGATGCTGGTAAAATAAGAGAGGACTCCTCTAGCAATCTTGAAAATGTGTGAAGTGTTTATTTATAATACATTGTCTGTGGGAGGTAAAGTGTGAGTAGGCCACATATAACTGAATACATGTAACCACACAGTATGAGTGATCGGTATACTGCATAATGTGTGTTTGAGTTTGCGTTAGGCTTTGTCATAATTATGCAGCTTAAGCCAATACTTAGAGCAAATGCTAATTATTTGCAGCGCGCTTAGCTTCAGCTACCTTTCACCCTTCACCTCACTTGCACTTGATCCAAACGTGACAGTTGACAGACGAGCACTAATCCACTGCCATCCACGGGCAGGCACCAAGCAGCCAGCCGCTGACTTAACGCTGAAGCTTAGTTGTGTGCTGAGCCGTGTTAACTTGCTGCACCATAGTTCGAGGTTTGCCTTAGGTTAATATTTCATAAATGCATTCATGTTCCATTTGTAAGCATTAACTTAAGTTTTAGGTCAGGAATGATGACTTGAGCACTTGGGGATTGCTTACTATATATGTGTGTGTGTGTGTGTGTGTGTGTGTGTGTGTGTGTGTGTGTGTGTGTGTGTGTGTGTGTGTGTGTGTGTGTGTGTGTGTGTGTGTGTGTGTGTGTGTGTGTGTGTGTGTGTGTGTGTGTGTGTGTGTGTGTGTGTGTGTGTGTGTGTGTTTACTCTTACATGCATCTTTGTAAGGACCAATTTAAGCCTTTAACCTTTTTTGGATAAAGAAAGTAGGACATTTTGCCTGGCCCTCACTTCTTTAAAGGTCTATTGCAGGGTTAAGACTAGGTTTTAAAGTACAGGCTAGAATATGGATTTTCTTTATAGTGTGAGGAGGTGATTTATTTCTAATGGTAAAGGTTAGGGTAAGGGGCTAACGAATGCATTATGTCAATGAGTGTACTCTCAAAGATAGAAGTAAAAGAGTGTGTGTGTGTGTGTGTGTGTGTGTGTGTGTGTGTGTGTGTGTGTGTGTGTGTGTGTGTGTGTGCACATCAGTATTGCAGCCTTTCTTCTTTTGCTACTGTTGTGATTTAACCTCTCAGTGTATGCTGACTGTGGACTTGTTGTAGTGTGAAAGTGAAAGGGTCTGGCTCATCCAGCAGTCCCCCCTTCACTCCCAGAGCAGATTGCTACTCGCCAATAACCTACCATTTGATGCAGATTGTTTTCTCCCTTACTAATGAGTTCAGAGCTTATACAATCCACCATTTATCTCAGACATTAACAGTTTTGCACTGGCATTGCTGAAGTAAGCCAATACTCACTATTGGCCCTTTTCCCTCACGCTCTGTATTGGACACATTGGATTTTTGAATGCGGTGTGTATATCCCTCTTTTAGCCTGGATACAAATTGCATTGCCATAACCTATTCTTATTCAAATTATGTATGCTTCGCAGCTAAGTGTATGAAAGATTATAATAGTGCTTCTTGCTGCAGAAGGGATTGTTGACTTAATGTGTCTGCGTGTGTGTGTGTGTGTGTGTGTGTGTGTGTGTGTGTGTGTGTGTGTGTGTGTGTGTGTGTGTGTGTGTGTGTGTGTGTGTGTGTGTGTGTGTGTGTGTGTGTGTGTGTGTGTGTGTGTGTGTGTGTGTGTGTGTGTGTGTGTGTGTGTGTGTGTGTGTGTGTGTGTGTGTGTGTGAAGAAGGTTAATAAGCTTTTCGGTGGTCTAGCGGTTTTGATGTTGTTTAGGTACACTCACTGATTAATTGGCAGCCCAAACTGTGCAGCCTTCTTTATAGAGAGGGGAAAGCGCTTGCAAGAAATGTAAATCTGTCCTCGCTGACAAGCAGTCTTTATGCAAGATAATGATGTAGTAACATTTTGATTTTATTTCCAAGTTGATGATTTTGGCACAGATTTTCTCAATTAGTCAGTTACAAACACTTGGAGGAGGTATACATTACAAAATTATTTTTTTTTTTTAATGGCGATGCTTTGGGGACTCACATACATCTGCTCAACAGCTCTATGATTAGGAACAAATGATTAAAATTAAATGCTTGGAGTGCATGGAGTCCATCTGACATGTCCTAGTACAGTGCACACATCATGGTATGGTATCTTATAATGAAACTGTCTATGTTCAAATGCCCCCCCCCCCCCCCACACACACACACACAAACACATACACTCACATTCTCTCTCACCAGCTGTTCCCTATAGTCGACAGTGCAACCCTCTGTGAACCCCAGAGACAGCTTGGCAGAAATGAGAGCTTGCCATGTAAACAGCCGCTCTCTCTCTCTCTCTCGCTCTCTCTCTCTCTCTCTCTCTCTCTCTCTCTCTCTCTCTCTCTTCCTCTCTGCCTTTGTTTGAGTTTCTGTCACTTGATGCTGTATTTGGGTTGCTGTATTTGTGCCGTGCATTTAACTGAAGCGGACAGCACCTCATTTGACGATGCTGGGTAGTCTAGACAAACACATTATGGGTTCTTTTTTTCCCCTCTCTATTAAGAAAGTGTTGAAAAGTGATCCAGCCCTGTGGCTGGCTGGCTGGATGTCCACCTTTGTTGTCAGCCAAGACGACAGCTCCCAGAATGCCCGGCTCTGCCCCTCCATTTCACTGCTGCCAGACCCTGGTTAGCAAAAGTATATCACCACAAAAACAGAAAAGACCGAGGGTTACGTTTACCTCTTGTGAGTGGTTTATCCAACATTATGGTTGTTTCCGCCACAACCGATCAAGATCATTGAGACCTCCGATGTTTAACCTCATGGCCATCAGTCATTCAATACCAATAACCTTTGTAAGAGTGCATCCCTGCCCCTCAGCATGGTGGGTACAGCCAGGCCCTGCAGTTGCTTCTTTTTCTGAATCCACTGTTTGGGTGTGTATTTGCTGCTGCTGCTCCTGCTGCTGCTGCCAGTTGCTAGGTTGTAATTAAAGGAGCAGCCATTGAGCCGATGTGGCCCCCTGTGCAGCCCTATGGGAGGGAGATAAGCACAGCCCAAAAGCGTACTTGCGTCATTTGAATTTGGGGGGACTACAGCATGGCAGGCGAAGGAGTCTGTCTTTTGTTTTTTTTCAAGGTCTATTAAGAGCCCGTCAGATTATTAGTTAAAGGTCTGGTATCTCTTAATGTGATAACGTGAAACATACGCTTCACTGTTTTCATGCAGGGGAAATGATTCTCTTCTCAGCTCCAGTTGGGCTTCCAAAAGATCTGTTAGATTAGACACAACCTTTTGCAAATCTTTCGCAAGTCAGTCACATTCAATCACCAACTATACAAGACCGCCCGATGATATCTGTGACAGTCAATTCCGGGGATGGAGCGGTTGAAACTTGCATTTCTGATAGGACGCAGCCAGATGTAGGGAGAGAGATGCATTTATCGACCATGGGTGATAACGCTGGCCATGTTCATCATTCTCCCTTTGTCCACAAATCCACAGAAAAACGACCGAAAACGACATGTTCATCCAAGTATTGTCTGTGTAGCCGAAGCCTGATATGGTATCTGCAGTGTATTCCTCTATGCCACAGAGCCCCATTGTCGTCCAAACACTATATTAAAACACATCAATGAGCCAACCCCATACCACCCCCATCCTCCCCCCACCACCCCGTTGCATCCCATCCCTTCATTACCATGAATGTCACTGGCACTGTAGTTTATATGGAGACAGTCTCCAAATAAAGCATCCTGATGGCGTCAATACTCACTAGCGCGTATTATAATAGTCCCCATAAATGCGCCATTTACATCTGTTCAAAGTATTTGCTCAAAACTACTGTTCCCCGGTGCTTTAGGTAATGACTTTTATACAACAATCTTTATCTTTGCTTTTAAAGATGTACATCCTCATTAAAAGCGAATGGGCTTCAGCTTCAGACAAATTGCCACAGACAAGGTGGTGAGGTTATAGGCAAGGCAAGGCAAGGCAATTTTATTTATAGAGCACATTTCATTTTCATTTCATAATAGGATTATTGTGCTTTTGGTCTTTGATTTGAATTGGTCATTTTGGCTACTTGGATCTTTGTTTAGAAGGTGATGGTAACTGTCAGTCTGGACCATGCGTTAGGGGTATGGCAATGGTTATTTTCTTGATGCTGCAGAACACAACAATTGGGGCTGCTGTGGCGAAGTGGGTAGGGCGGTCGACCCTCAACTACAGGGACGGTGGTTCGATTCCCGCATCCCCCCGCCAAATGTCCAAGTGTCCCTGAGCAAGACACTGAACCCTAAATTAATCCGGATAGTTAGCCTGCTATCGGTGTATGGATGTGTGTGTGAATGGCAACGTGGGAATGGGAACAGGTCTCCCCTTGAAAAAGAGTCTCCAGTCTCAATGGGATTTACCTGTATAAATAAAATGGAACAAGGTGGATGTCCCATTTTGGGTGGATGGGACAAGGACAATGGTTTAAAAGGAAACATTTCAGTAACGTGTTGTAGCCTTAAGATGAGTCAAGTCAAATATCTTTGCATAGCCCGATACCACATACTATGTCTCATGGGGCTTTACAGACCAACAAGGAATAACTCTTCTAACAAACTCAGCACATAAAAAGAGAAAGAAACCCCAGGAGAATCTATTCAAGAATATTCCTCCTACTTGGACATGCAGTGTGTGCAACAGCCGCTCTAGGTAGTAAAATGGCGACTGAAAATGAACAGAAAACTAATAGTAATACAGAAGAAAAACAACATGCAACTGACACCAATAAATGATCTCTCGCCTATAAATAAAGGTTGAATAAAAATAAAAATTTAAATAAAAGTATAATAAGTGGAAAATATTGCTGTAAAAGCTCCAAACAGATACATCCAATGACAGATGCAGTCCAAGGTGCCAGTTGGGTGGGTGTCAATTGAGAGGTTGGAGAAAGCGGTATATTGTATATTGAAAGATTGGTGGGGAGCCTCAGCTTATGGGGTAATAGTTATGTCCTTGTTGCTGCAGAAAACAACAATACTATAGCTAGACGGATCTAAATAGATACTTTTAAACACTGCCCATTGGGTTTAAAATTAAGATTTTACTCTGTGAATTCATCTTGGTATACGAGCTCATGTTATACTGTTGCCATGTGTGTCAGTATGAGAGCATGTCAGTGCCAATATGAACTTATTCATGTCGGAGTGGATTACACATCAATTGACAGTCATTTTTTTCTCGCTGCGTTTCAAAATTTAGAGCTTGCTTTAAAAAAATCTCCGTTCTGAAATCCCATTCCACGCTGGTGAGTGATGCACTCTGGTATCAAAGGTGAAAACTAATCTCGACGCTGAAATTCCCTCCTCTCCTACACCATCCTGATGCTTTTGCCTTTTGCGTTGACAGAAATGGCCCCATAACGAGATGCAAACATGTAAATGACATGGCGGCGGAGACGGAGCATCCACTTAAGGTCTAAATGGCACAGATAGCACAACTGTCGGATGGTAAAATGGAAACGGGGCTGAGATCAAAGCGTGCAATCTGTAATCAAAAATGGAAAGAGATTTGCATTGCAGGTTGGGGGGAGGGGCGGGGGGTAATGAGGGAAAAGAGTCAGACATACAGTAGCTTCCTGGGCTTAAGGGCTAATGATTTACCTATGTGTTGTTTTTCTCTTCTCCATCCGTCTCCATGTTTGTGGTGTGCAATCGCTTTTGAATGTCCTCATCTCCCCTCTATCACTGCTTTTCATTGTTGTCCCCGTCGCTACAAGCTGTTTTTTTGTTGGATGTACTACGGCACATATTCTTCATGCATTTATTCTTTGCACGGTTGACTGCACCTCCCTCCCTCCCTTCCTCCCTCCCTCCCTCCATCCCTTCCTCCCTCCCTCCCCTTGTCTCTCAGAAACTCAGGGAGCTAAATGCCGCCACACTTTAGACGACATGGCAGCAACAGACCGGCAATGGTAACATTCTCCCTCACAAGACATAGCTATATTTATTTTCAAGGTGTTTTTTTTATTTTTTATTTTCATAGATATGCTGGCTAAAGCCCTTACTTTCCAATGGGCATTTTATTCCAAAAAAAGCTGTAGTACAAATGTGGTGTCTATGGCGTTTCAAATGGAGCCATCAAATTACCAACATAACCACAGATGCTTGTTATGTAGTCATTCAGCAATAGCATTGGCTGTAAGGGGTTTGTGCTGGAGACAAAGAAAGAGCACATGAAAATGGTGGACAGCAACAGATGTCTGTGTGTGTGTGTGTGTGTGTGTGGTTGAGAGAGAAAGCTCTACGCTGTTAGGCACCACATAAGCAAACCTAAGCTTATTTGGCCACTGAGACCTGCTTTTGCCAGAGAGCGATTGCATTCTGTTAGAGAGGCTGTTTGCATTGTGTGGGCTTTCAGAGGCAGGGTTTTACAGTGCATGCATCCTCTCCGTCGCGCCGTCTTAAAGTGTTAACAGAGCAGAACCTGTGGAGCCTGCCCTATTCTCCTCCATTGTTACAGGCACCAAAAGACAGCATGTTTTAGCACAATGTATCGACCTGCAAGGGGACGAGGTGTGGACCGCTGTAGTGTATGCTCTCACTCTGTGCGCTCAACAGCATGCCGCCGCAGAGCAGTGTGTGTAAGAGAGCCCAGGTCTCACTGGTGATTGTGTGTGTGTGTGTGTGTGTCTTTGTGCACATGTGTGAGCACACAGAGTTCCATCCATTGAGCAGTAGTGTGTAACGGTTGGAGATGAGTCACCCCCTCGCGGACAACACCTACTCACCATTTCTCTCTTTATTGCTCTCTTTCTCTCTCTCTCTCTCTCTCTCTCTCTCTCTCTCTCCTACACACACACACACACACACACACACACACACACACACACACACACACACACACACACACACACACACACACACACACACACACACACACACACACACAATTGCAAAGACGATGAGTGTCAGGATGTTGGTTAGCAGGGTTCAATGCCTGCTCATTCCGGAATATTTGCTTTACATTTTAAAGTAATCTTCTGTCAGATGTATTTCTATTGATCCATGTTGAGAGATGAGAGGTTCTCCCACAAGAAGGGAGAAGCAGGGTGTTGGCTTGATTGGAATGTTTGAGGTGACAAATCAATGGTTGGCTTTGTGATGGCTGTTGCTATGTTGGCAAAATACTTTGATTCCCAGGCTGGAAAATATATTTTTCCAATTTTTTATTAACTAAGATGAATTCAAGTAGCAGTTGAATTGACAGACTGTATCAGCAGGAGCTAATTTATGTGGATTCTCCAACAATCGTGGAATCTTGGCACAATCTAAAGTGAATCTTGGCTTTTGTCTAGTTAACATGACCTCTGCAAGCTCATGTCTTTCTCTCCACCAAATGGATTGGTCATTTTTGACTAAATAGATTGGAACAGAAAGTTGTAGACATTCATTGTCCCACATGATGTATCATAAAGGCTTTGGTGATGCCCTGCTTTTCCTCTTAACGTCACCATGAAGTTGACATTTGTGTTTTTGAGTGCGGTATATACCAACTATCTTAACAATATTTTTAACAACTAACATTTCTAACCAACAATGATACGCCTTGACATTTAATTTGTTACAAACTGCATTAGAACAGCTTTTAAATGTTTACATTTCATTTAGCACCCTTATCAGCTAAACATATAAATGTTTTGGTTACTTTGGTTTATTATAATACCTGCAAAACTAGTGACATTCCCATCAGCCTTAGCTGTGTGTGCTATGCTTATTAGCCAATATTGGCATGCGGAGAAGCTGAGACTGAGATGTGAGCACCATGGAGCACCGTGGTAAGAATGCTGATGTGAGCATTTGGTTCAGATCACAGCTGTGCGTGTTCACAGAGCCACTAGCACACTCATATTCTCATTGTAGTTCCATTGCCTGGAACATAATGATACAATACCAACTGATCTCAATCAACCTGTGACCTTAAATTGCCACTACCAATTAAACCTCACAAAGAGAAAAAAAAATTAAAATTAAATCCCAAAAATGTGATCAAGCAAAACAATTCAACAAGATTGTCCATTCATTTGCTTCAACACCTCCTATAAAACACTTCCAACAACAGTAGTACATTATAACTGTAATGACGGTTGAATTGATTTCAGGAGTGTTGCATTCGTTTTAGCTCTCTACTTAATAAACTGTCGACTGAGTATATATTCAATAAGTAATGAGCACATGACTTTGTTTCAAATGAATTTATTGCAGAATAAGATCTAATAAAAAATCTTATTGAAGCCCAGCGCCCTACATGGAACTTATCAGTATGTTTGAGGAAAGTGGAAAGCTACTCAGTGAAGGCCAGTCAGCCTGTGGTCGGGCATATTAGCTCCCAGTGGCTAATGTGTTTTAACTGTATGAGTGGAGGAAAAGAAGGCATCATGCTCAGCAAATCTTCCTTGGATAAATACAAGCTGAAAAGAATTGGAAAGACATTAGTCATTTCAGTGTCTCTGTGCCCTATATTATAAAGCAATATCTTCCCTGCTTTCACATTTTACTTGTATTGATGCAGAACAGACTTGAGCATCCACGTCTCTTTGATCCACTTGTAGAGCTCAATTCTTAGCTTGTACTCTGTTTGCAAAGTTGAACGGCACACAGGGGCTCATTTATTTGATTGTCACTCAATATCTCTATAGAACAGCGATTACAATAGCCGCCGTATAGGAATTTTTCGAAAGCATAAATTCAACACTTGTAATCTCAGGCTCTGGAGAAATGAATGCTAATGAAACAATGGGCCCCCCCCCCTCCTTTGATGTTGGAGGAGATAAGACACAGCTTTAACTGATATGTGTCTGAGGCCTCCGATGGTGCTGTGTGATTCATCCCCGGTGCCAGAGCGAGCCTCCTCATCAGCTCAGAATGCTTGTTGTGATTTGATGGATGTGCACTTCATTCCGAGCGATTTGATTACTTGTTTCATGGTGGGTCCCTGTTTTGCCATCCGCCCATAGTAGAACATTCAACCCCCGGCTGACGAGTTGATTACCAGCGTGACTGTATCTCAGAGCTATATACGAGCTGAGTGACGGCCGCAAGGTACCCGCTGAAACATTGATGACCGGCGTTTAATGGCGCGTGACCATTTTCTCTGACTTGTTGTGGAGTTCAGGAGGTGACTGTGTGTCCCAGCTGCCCTCTCTCTCTCTCTCTCTTTCTCTCTGTAAATTGCCCAGTGGTGCATGGGCGAGGGTTTGATTTGCACACTCACTCCGGTGCTGTTCGAGCATTCACGCGGCCACTCAAGGATGATAAAGTACAGTGCTGGATGGGAGCCCGCAGGCTTGTTCACTAGAGGACTTTAATTTTGTTTTCCCTCTCTCGCTCCCTTTTCGCTTCTCTCTCTCGTTCTCCCTCTGTATCTCTCTCTCTCTCTCTCTCCTACGATGTTTGTGCGTCCTTGCGTGCAGCAATGTGATTGCAATTGGGAACACAGCACATTTGTGAAGTAATGTGTCACTGATTGGCTAACGGTTGGTCTGCGGTTTCAGCAGCATACATTAAAGGTGGAGACAGCGATTCTGGAGAATGCTTGTTGTCCAAATCACTTTTTTGTCAAACTCAGTTAATATCTCCACGATCTGTTGCCTTTTCGCACTGTGTGTGATCCATAAAAAGGATCCAGTGTCAATACACCTCCTAGGCTCCGTAAATGGGCATGTTGATTTGGTGGAACCCCTTTGTTAACATTCCCTTTGTTTACATACCAGTTTACAGAGCATGGGCTGTGTATTAACACCAGAGGAGATATTCACTGATTTTGATGACAAGCATTTCTCCAGAATTGCTGACTCGACCTTTAAAAGCAAAACGCATGAGGTTTACAAGAACCTGACAATAATGTTCATGTCCATTCTACAGGTTGTGCAGTTTATCCTCACAACCAATCACCAGGCCAGAACAGCATACTGAGCCTTTAAGTCCTCTCAGATCAACAGTGTATCCCCTGTCCCTATTTATTTAGCCGGCCTGATAACTTTGCCCCCACTGTGCCTGTGCACTGAGATTATGGATCAAATTTAATTGACGCTGGTAATCTGATTTTGGCACGGGAAAGGGAGGATCCTGGATTAAAGTTGTAACGACAACACAAACAGGGGGATCAGGGCCCTGTTTAGCTGCCTATGGCTATGGGGACAATAGAGGCATGTTAGGACGTAACATGCCAGTGCTAATCCAGAATGGGCTAAACTAAGCTGCCCTGTATGGTAATATGGGCCTCTCTGTAATGAATTGCACTGTCAGAGGGGCTCGGTCACATTGTCTCGCTAGTAATAAATTGGCCACGGTTCTGTGATGTAATACGACAGCAGTAATGATAATAAGTGGAGTGGAGGAATGGCGTTTGAAGCCGGCTGCTCGTGTCCCTAGCTGACTTCTTGCTCTGGCTTTGTGCAGAGGAGGAGCACAACAGAGCAGCGTAGTTTAGAGCACGCTGTGAGCCACGCCAACGGCCTATCAGTCATCATGACAGCCGGGTCAACAGGGGGAATCGCAACTTTACAGTCTGTATCTGTTGCACAGCACAAGAAACAATCTATACACACACCTGGACAATGCTAGGTGAATATGGCTGGACAGCGACGCAACTCATAAATACCACTGTCCTTCTTAAAAATACCAGTACTAAAGAAGCGTGCATTAGTCCAGTTTTTAACGGCGGGGTGTCCTGGTGACTTTCTACTATCAGTGCACCATCCAATACTAGCGTGGCAGTTAACATCCGCACGCGTGACAAAAATAATTTGCATGTTTTAACGCTCAGTCGACATATGACCAATTTAACTCTGTCTTCAACCAGCCTATCACTGTTCATACTGCAGATAGTTCAGGACTCCTCTCTCCCTCGATGTGTGTGCCAACCAATGACCACAGAGTAATGACATAATGACTTGCGTTCCCTGAATTTGGTCACTCACTCTCTCAGCCACATTCAACATTTCTAAGGCTGGCCCGCTCTGTGGTCAAGCCAAAAAGACAGGCGTCAATGTAAAGCTCCCATGTAGGAGAGAGACAAAGATAAGACACTCTGCACAAGCTTTAAAGACAATGATTGATAGCTGGATGATAAGAAAAGCTCTGAGTCAGTGTTCAGTACTGTGCATCCATCCCACTCCAGCCCTTTCTTCTGGATGTGTTGCAGCAGTTTGCCTCGCATCACCCCAGGAGCATAAGCACTGCTTCTAAGATCCATATGAACAATTTGTTTCAAGGCACCCTCATCTCCGCCTCGCCATTTTTCTTTGGAGCTATCCATCTGCTGAAAGGGACAGTCTCCCTTCATGCTATTTTTCTCCCTTCTATTCTTCCCCCCCTAGCGCTGCCTGCTGTACGCTCTCTTTGTAACCTTTATTTGTCCAGGGGAGGGATGTGCTGAGTATGCATGCTCTGTTCCAGCTTTGCCCTTCTTCACTTTCATACTACTCTCCCGTATGCGGGGCCCTATAAATGGTTGGTTCCTGTATACTGTTGGCCAGCTGCTCGGCATCTTGCACAACAGTATCTCTGTTGTAGCTGTAGAAGAGGAAGGCTTGTGTCTCATTCACTTTCAGCCATGTCTGGTTCCTCCAGACATACAGCCAGCTTCCTCTCCATCCTTCAGGCTACTGCTGCTGACCTTCTGAGGCTGGTCTGGAAGCTGCCGCAACTCTGTTTCAACTATTTTTCCGTCAGTCTTGTGTACGATTTGGAGCTCCAGATCAGTTTTGTTTTTATTATGATTAATTGCTGAATTTCGATTGTAAATCGCAATTAATTAATCCAATTTGTTTGCAAGTTTAAAATTGTATTATTTTGCAATTAAGTCCATATTAACAATGTTACCAGTGTATCATGAATAGAAATAAAATCAATGCTAAGAAAGTTAGTTAGACATTTAGATTTATTTTAGAAAGGACTGCAGTGATGTTGGTGGGTGGGTGTGGCCCCTATTGCTTGTGCCCGTTGGCAGCCTTCTAAATAGTAGTTGTATGCTAAGCTGGTAGCTCCAGCTCGAAATACTTTGGTGAAATCTTTATTCAGTTTCATTCATTGAGTTTGTTCTAACTGAGCCTTGCTAACAGCACATTTGGCTGTTTGCAACTTTTATGCTACATTTACAGTCCATACACATTGAAAATAAATCCTTAATTAACGACTCTAAACAATGCCAGCATGCATACTTGCTGGTAATGTTAATGGACACTGCTGTCTCATAAAACGGTGACAGCAATGTAGGGACTATTAGGAGCCACAAAGAGTTGAAGATGGGTAGACAGTTCTGAGAATGAATACAATACATCAAATAACATTTCCGAAATCCTCATGTGGCTTCTAAAGGCTGTTTCTGGATGTTTAAAATAGGGCAATAGTGTTCAAAGTTGCAGCTCACTTGACATTGGTCACTGCAGAGTTTGTGAACATTGCATTGAGTTCTTAGTAAATTAAAAGTCAGTGTGCTACCTAAAGGTTATAAGGCCCTGGGGGTGGCTACACATATGGTTTTGCAGCTAAACGTTCCAAGATGCCTGCAACTTGGCACACAGCTGTGGTGCTGGTGAGAAGCGGTTAGAGACTCTGTAGACGAGAAGCTGACATTCTCAGCCAACATTATCAGGCCAGTGATGATGATAATGTGTCCCATGAGAATGTTTGACTTCCTCCCTCACACCTCAAGCCCTCTTTACTATAGCTGCCTTCACTCCATGCATGGTAGCATCACATTGAACTGTTCAATACGTCTGGGCAGGATTTAGCTTTAACCGATGCGCTAACTGATTGCCTCGGACACTTCCCAGCATTGACCTTTTAGTTTGTGTGTTTTTTATGTCATGATATAAACTCCTCTGAAAGTATATGAATCAGCTCACTGACTTAAAAGCTTGATTTCAGTATAGGATTTCTTTCTGATGCTGCAGGCATAATGATCTTTTTTAGTCTCTCCCAGCAACATACATTAATTGAGCTGTAATTACCAGCAGTTTTCATTGTCCTTCCACAACATCGCTCCGGGACAAATACAAACTGGGTAATTCCCTCTCAATCTGTACTTAAGAAATGATGTGAAGCTATGTGAATTATGTGAAGTTTTCCCCAGAAAGGGCCACTCTCTTATTGTTTTTTCTTAAGCATTTTTGTTTTACTTCCTCTGTTTGTCTAAGTGCTGCTGTGCTCCCGTATAATGGTTCATTTTATTTATCATGTCTAATTACAGTAGGCCTACTCCTCCGGCTTGTTTTGTCTGTATTTTTAAGGATATTATTTAGTACATATTAAGTTCCTCAGTGTTTAAGGCACACTCACACTGCTCACCTCTTACACACTTTTACCGGACACTTTGTTGTATGTCAGACCTTACGACAAAGCATTGATTGACATGGCTAGTGTCTTCTCGTTTTAATAGCTCACGGTTTTGGGTTTGGGTTGTTGTGCATTGTATACTTATAGAGTCTTTGGTTGTATTTTTATTTTATTTTCATCCAGACATATCTGCACTAAACAGTACACCTCTGCATCAGACCAATGCAAACGCAAAAGCATTTTTATGAATGTCCGTCTATGGGAAAAGACACCTCTTCCAACCAGGTCCAACAAAGTGTACCATATGGTACGGAACACTCAAACTGGTCAAATGAACTGGACTTTAGACATCAAGCATGCTTGGGAACAGTACACATTGCATACTGTGAGTGTCCCCCCTTAGTGTCTCCCATCTTAGGTAGTGGCCCCCCAACTTTACTCTTTCGATTAAATGTAATCACTCGTATTGGTCTTGTTAAAGAGGACCTATGATACTTTTCGACTTTTATGACCTATAAACGTTGTTATAATGATTTATAGTCATGTTTAACCATACTAGAGTATCAAGTAATTACGTACATGCATTTCGACGTATTCCCTGCTGACCGTCTGGGGTGGCTGTGCAGAGCACTAAAAACTATGGCAGCCAGTCGAGCCGAACTTGTTCAAATTTCCGGTATGTGTGTCACCAGATATTTTTGCCATATATGGTCAGGCAAGCTCCCAGGTTGCTATATATAGCAGGGGGTGACAACACTAGACCAGTGCTCGCTTAGCTCAGCTAGTAGAGAGATCGTTTACGAAGCAGTAGACCCGCGTTCGCGTCCCGCCCGGGCTGATTCTTTGCAGACATTTAGAATCACGACTTCCCTTCGCAAGGTAACCAATCACAACGGAGTTGGGTTTGCAGGAAGGGGGGGAGGGGGCAGAGATGGCAGAAGCAAAGTGTTTACAGGGCCTGCTGGATCGCCAAAATAAGAGAAAGAGCTTCCCAAAAATCTACATAGTTTTTTGTGATGTGATTCGTGTCAGGTTGCTCTATAGCAGTTTTTAACAAGAAATTAAGACCAGAAAAGTAGTATAATAGGATCTCTTTAAGGCAGCCGGCAGCCCTTTATCAGCAACAATCTATAGTAAACCCACTGTACACTACATGTGAGCACTAAACAACAGACACATACAGTTAGCATATATGGTGAAGAGACGGAAGCATTCAGAAGTTTAAGAGTTAGATATTTCCCTCAGGAGTTGGTAGAGAACAAGATAGAAGTAGAGAGAGGATGAATATTGGACTTTGATTCCTCAGGTGGACACAGGCACACTTCCCAATCTGGAAACAGGCTGCAGCCCACCAGAGCCCTGCAGAGAGTAACTAGGCTGTGGATGATGGATGGATGGATGGAATGCATTTAGGTGCCTCAGAAGTGATGAATTCATGTTCGCAGTTTATTTATACATCTACAAAGACTCAATTGTCAGCAACTGACAGTCCGAAGAAAGACCAAGTGATCACTGTACAGGTTTTAAAGATATGTAACATTTACAAAAATAATATATATTCTATAGGGGTGAATGGGTAGTAATGTAACTTAAAGAAGGAGACTTTCCCAGGCGTTGCCTAAAACATGTAGTACTCTTATTTCTTTTAAAAGGCATCGGGTCAGGTATTTTTTTCTGCAAAAATCCAAAGAATGTGAGCTCAACTGTAACTGTTTTGGCTCAGTGGCTCGTAATGTTAGTCGAACTAAAATGAACCGAACAGTGCACCAACATTGACCTCATCTCTCATTTTAACTGCTCAATCACATGCTTACGCTGGTCACTGCAGTTCACTTTCCCACCACCGGCATCGCTTTTGAGAAGGAATTGCTGTAAGTTACATATATTACTGCCTTTAAAGTGGCACAACAACATCAGAGCGATGAATGCCTACAAAAAGCCAGAACAAATCGAAAAAACATTTGATTACGATTTGAATAGAAATCTTCCAAACACTTCTCTTTCTCCCTTCACCTCCCTACAGACAGAGGAAATGCTTAATTAGACTCAGTGAAGAAGGTTTGGACTGAGTGTCTGTACCGCTCGCTCTCCTGCTGTACATCTCCCCGGCGTCTTGTCCTTAAAAAAAAAAGCTTTTAGTCCATCTCAGGGCCACTGCTTTACAGCCGTGCTTATGCATGCTCAGTTAAAGAGGTCACGACTCTCCTCACAGGCCCGACAAGCCCATCAACCTTCTGGATAAACATGGAAAGAGAATATCTCACTCGGCGATGTACTCACAGAGACAATGATGGAGACAGACAGTGTGCCCCCTCTAAGAGAGAAAGCCACAGTGAGCTGGGGAGGGGGGGCGGGGGGGTTATGGAGATAAGGTGCGCTTTATTTAGCAAACGTCAACACGACAGAGGCTATAGTGTGACGTCAGCGCTGGCTGTTCTACGGAGCGAGAGAGGAGGCGACTGTGTGTGCAACGGGTGTTTTTTTGTCTTTTAATACAACAGATCCAAAGCGTCCAGATACAAAGATACATTCAAGTACTAAGCTGTTGTGCTTTGGCCGTGAGCTGTCACGATGTGAGATTAATAGAAGTCGAAGAACTTCATCTTCCGAGAATGAATTACCAAGCCCATCGACTGTGATGTTGATAAGGGCTTAATGAGCGTCTGTTAACACTGTGTCACACAATGCCACTGAAGTTTGCTTTCAATTTTTTCTCATTTTCTCCATGCCTGGCTGCTATCCATTTTGTGTTTGACTTTTAATGTTGGCAGACAAGGGAGCGTATGCCATTGTTGCACGCAGTCAGTGGCTCAGGCTAAGAGAGTGTCGGCTAAATGCCTGAAATGCAAAATGTAAACGCGCGGGGGGTTGAAGATTCGCTCAACAGGGGATGTTACTCTTCGATATTAATTTCGACAGCGTTCTAACTCGAAGATGTTTCATTGCCTGTCGTTTGTATTTTGCTCACATACTGTATCTCATCGGCCCAGTCTACTGTGCAGAACTTATTCCGCTTAGGATGGATTGTCTGAAATACTCTCACAAGCAGGCCTATAGTTCTTGCTTACTGAAGATGCTTGTGATACTGTGTTTATTATGATAATATATAATATGTCTAAACCTACCCTGTGTTTTTCTCTCTCTCTCTTGGTCTGCCTTAGGATCTGAAGAAGGTGCTGTCTTTCCCCCCGTACCCTGGGGAGTTTCTGCACCCGGTCGTGTATGCCTGCACGGCGGTCATGTTGCTCTGCCTCTTCGCCTCCATCATCACCTACATAGTGCACCACAGGTAAGAAGAAAGCACAGCACCACACTCAGGCATGTTTAAGTACACATTTAAACGTTAAAGCTAGACTGTGTACGTGTCTAATATAAATGAATGTCGGTTACATTCAAGCCATCGCCAAATGAGTTGACGCAACGTTGATGAGACCAAGCATCTCCACAAAACTCTCTCCGTATTTCTCAGTATGGCATTTACAAACTGGGTCAGGAGCTCAAAGAGCGGCCCACAAATTGTTTCAGTTGTTGATTCTACGATCACCGAAGGCTTTCCTCATATAGATGCGCTGACAGTGTTGTGATGTGATTACTCAGAATTCCTGGAGGAGGCGAGAGAAGTTTCACACTATAGCTTTAAGCCTCTCCAGCCTGTCGCACCTCAATTGAAAATCAGAGCCATTAACTCAACTGGACACTCAGACCGACCTTGAAGTAATCGCTCCATTTCTCGCCTTTTGTTACCTTCATGGTTTACAGGTGTATTGTTTGTTTATGAGTTGTTAGTCACAGATCGTGAACTGGCTGTAGTGTGAGTCAGATGCTTGAGGCTGGCATAAAGCACTGCAGCACTGTCTGACTAAGAGGATCTAAAACACACAGATGCGTGTATTTCTGTGTGTGTGTGTGTGTGTGTGTGTGTGTGTGTGTGTGTGCGTGCGTGCGTGTGTGTGTTAGCGTGTGTGTGTGTGTGTGTGTGTGTGTGTGTGTGTGTGTGTGTGTGTGTGTGTGTGTGTGTGTGTGTGCGTGCGTGCGTGTGTGTGTTAGCGTGTGTGTGTGCATGTGTGTGTGTGTTGTATTATAGGAGAAATGTATGCTTTTAATGGATTTCTGAGGGGTGCTTAAGCCGCCTTTGTTCCAGAGACGGCACAGTGTGGCTCTTGCGGCTCCACACTGTGGCATCTGTCTGCTCCTCTCGGGTTCATCTGCAGTCGATGGCGTTATGAAAGCAACGGAGAGCCCGACTGGCGTATTATTTTATTAATTCAAACAGGCCTGCTGTCATCTGTTGTTTCTGCAGGGCGTCAGTCACTCTACCGCGTCCGTGGCATTCATGTGGTATTACTGTAATAGCTCACCATCCATTGTATATAATATAAAGGAAACACGGTCTTATTTTCCCAAAAAATATTTATCCTCTTTCAGGATAACACAGTTTACTGATATTTTCTCGGAGAAGAATACTTGCTTTTATTCTTCCCCCCGTACTGTTTGTGACTAAAGCGTATCACTGTATCAGTGCTATTTGTAGCATTTATGAAAGTGTGTGAACCAACGCGCTGCAGCATTTGCAGTGTGCATCCATCGGTGTCACCTGGGACGGAGACAGGGTGCGTCCTTCTGCAGTCAGACGGTGATGACAGCATGTGGAGCTCCACGCAGCTGCATCCCTTACTGTCGTCTAGCGATGCAGCATTGACTGAGGAGCAATAATGAAAACTGCAACACGGACAGGAGGACATTCACAATTGCAGGAGTCTAAGACTTGGGATTTGAGTGAAATGTACTCAGTTTCCAAACACCATTGGATAGTTGGATGATTAGTGCAGAATCAGTGGGCTACAGAACAGGTTTTGATTAATTATTTTATTTTCAAAGTAAACAGGTATGATCCACAGTGTTTAAAGACATGATTTGAAGAATGAGATGAAGAAGATTGCTAAAAACCTTGTCCCCCCTTTATGATACGGTAATGCTACTAAGCCAAACTATATAGGTAACTAAGTTTGAGTGTTCTTCCACAGTAATTACTAATATCTCCAGATTGTTAACCCATTGATGACGGCTGCTGCGCGATGCCACATTGGCTCTCCTGCCTGATGCTGCGTCGCGCAGCATTATTACTTTATCTAATTTTCATGGCATTCCCAGCATAGAATGCACTGTCATTGGTTCAAATACACATGAGGTGGGTTTTGTTGATTTTTTTAAGACCACGTGACCACCCAAAAGTTGTGTGGTTTGCCGAAAATCATGTCAATCAAAAAAAATAAAAATAAAAAAATAAAACAAAATAATTAAAAAAATACGCCAGCTATGTCGGCGACAGAACAGTTAGTGGCGTTTGGTGCGCAGAATCAAGGTCTACTATTACTACTGACGAAAATCACACAACACATTGCATCTATTTATTAACAATATTTAATAATTTTCTAATTCATCTAATTTTGACGATTTTTAGAAATATTTGTTGGTTTGTAAGCGCTAGGGGAGCATGTTTAAATAAAACCTGTGAACCTTAACTTTTAAATGTATTTTATTTCATGTTTCTATGTGCTACACAGGCTTAGATATTAAGGTTTTGGTAGACTTGACAATTCGTACTATTTTTTCAGAAAACCCTCAGGCATTAAGGACATGCATCCTAGATTGCCATAGTCATCAATGGGTTTTAAAGGACTATTTTTTTAAACACATTTATATATATTTAAAGAAAATAAAGCCATTATATTTGGGTTAGGGTTAGCAATACGCTCTTGAGAGTGTATTGGTTATTTAACAATCAAAAAACCCTTGCTGTTTGGTTTTTCGGGAAACCAGAGTGCCGGGAGTTAACCCTATGATGTTACAATGAGGTGGCCATAAGAACCCATGTCTTGCCCCACATAATGGTAACCTCCTGATGTACTGGCCTTAGTCCCTTGTTCATGAAGGACAGAGGCCAGTAGAGGAGAAGATAGCTGATTTAGACAGGAGGCAGAACTTGAGGTCGGTATGATATTCATTCTGAAAGAAAACAAGAGATTACCAATTTCCCCCAAAATGAATGCTGCATTTCACATTAATCCGAAGGCTATGGTAAAGGCCTTTGACTGGTTTTGTTAATTATTGCAACATTATATTTGTATGTGAGAAACATGGTTATTCATATCCCTGTATACATAAACATAGCTTTTCTAATCAGCAAGTGTGTCTTCCACTCAGTTACTGATGCATTCACCACAGTGCTGGATTTAGCTTCCCATTATTTCACTGTGTTGAACTTCTTTAGAATAATTTTTAATTTGTATTTTTAACAGACGTCTTTGTGAGTTGAGGTGTTAACATGCAGCAGTATATCAGAGTGCGCCAGCTAGTATATCAAAGTTTATCCAAACCGGGGATGGAGGCTCGTCAATGTTTCTGAAACCATAACTGAAATACTCCAAAAATCTGATTGTAACCAGGATACATCTGTGCATGTTAACGTACTCATTCATCACAAAGTGTTCCTCAGAGCAAAATACATAAATTCCAGTCCAAACTAGGGTGAGAACAAGCCCATATATACGATATGCAACCAGAGCTTCTGTGGCGTCATAAAACACTGGGGAAGGTTACAGCGTTTTATTTCAATGCTGCTCACATTAACAAAGTCCAACACCTCCTCGTCCTCTATTCCACTCTCCGCATTGTGTGACAGTAATAATGAATTCATTATCTTATGCCTGTAAAAGGAGCAAAAACAGGACATGGTTAATGTGCTTAGTCACAATTACCTACATGTTTGTCGTCTGATTATATTTAGTTAAAAGTAGAACCCAAAGAGAAAAGACAGTGATCACTGTCATATACTGTATAGCCGGGTCATGGTTACATCATTTATCAGCTTTAAGTGTAATTAAAATGACACTGTTTGTGGTGGAAAAGTTCTGATAAACCCACCGTACACTACCTGTGTGAACACAGTGGAGCAATCAGCAGCTGAAGAGCCATTTCATTCAGGAGTGGGTGGAGACCAAAACAGAGTTCAATTAATTGGTTTCACATGGATCACGTATAGGAAGAAACATGACTTTGAACCAATGCTCATTTCCCAGACATTACAAGGTAATGATTTGTCATTGTTGTGTTTACAGCTCCAAGTGATTGGAAAAATATATACCGTGGAACACAGCTCATTGCACCGGACATAAACTATAATATTTGATATGTGACTTGCCATAGTTTAATACATGCTGTATATGTGTATGTTTTTTTTATATTGTGTTATTGATTTTCACAATACAGCCCAGCCCTGTTGCCAGGTTCCCTTCTGTTTCCCCATCATAATTAGCAGGAAAGCACTTTCATTTCTCCATTGAACAGCACTGCCACCTTTGGTTTATGGCTCTAATCAGCATGTTTGGAACGTTTCTTCCACCGATGATATGGCTTGGCTGAAACTATGATGTCATATTATAGTGTCCATAGGTTTATTGTCCTTTTACATTGGGCTCAGCAATGTAAGAGAGCAGATGCAGTTTCCCTGCCCCACCCCCCTCCCCCCCACCCTCGTGGAAGATGGGGATGTGGAGGGATGCTAGGTTAATATACTTGACCCAATGTAAGCCCAAAGTGGAGCCTATGAAAACCCCCTTCCAGGGAGGCCAGGAGCCGGCCTGATTTATGGCCTCTTTGCTGGATGGAGTTCGGTGCTTGGGCCATGGCAGAGGCACCGTCAACAGCAGCTCTAACTCTCCCTCCCCTCCCCTCACACACACACACACACACACACACACACACACACACACACACACACACACACACACACACACACACACACACACACACACACACACACACAGAGTGAAGAGCAGTGGAGCCCGGCCCCAGACACGCCTCATAGCTCACTGCTGAGCCACTGCTTCATCTATAGTTGGCTCACGTGCAGCCGGGGCTCCGCTCCTCCATTTTGGTGAGTGGAGATTTCCAGCTATACACGATTATATAATTTCAAATGGTGACGGTTATTGTGTGGATTCCGAAGGAGGGGAGCTGACACAGGAAAGTAATTAACGGAATCGATGGTCTGTTAATTCACACAGTGCGACAAATGTGTTAGTATTGTCTGACCTATTTCGCCTATTTCTCCAACAGCTGGATAGAAAAAGCCAATGTGGGTTAAGTGCCCTGTCCAAGGCGTCTTAACCCCCCGGCCGAGGCCGTATATCACATATGGGAAATGAGGGCACAGTTCTACATTGTGACAACTTCAATTGGCTCAGTCAACTGGAAGCAATCTCTTTTAATTAAACCAGCAGAGTGCCTCCTGTTTGTATGCATCTCTCCTATACTCTATGTGTTGAAAGTGGTTTGAAATGTGTGAAGGAATGTCGTACACTGAATAGCACACTTGGAATAGTTGTTTTCATGACTTAGAATCTTACATAAATTATGTACAGCTTGTTGGAAGTGTTTCCATTGTTGTCAACATCTTACCCTTATCAAAGCTACTGTATATCATTCAATGGAAATTGCCTGTGACACTTAATATCATAGATCTTCTTCAAATGTGTTCCTGTCATAGTTTTTGTTTTAGACAATAGCCACACACAAGTACAGAAGCTCATGAAATACAGGATTGTGATTTGGTGCAGTTATGAAAATCAGATAGTATAAATGCAATACAACGTAATTAAAGGTTAACTATTGACATTTGCCATTCTTATTTATAATGTATTTGTATACATTTTATACTCAGACCAAAATGTTATTGAGGCCTAAATTAAAGAGCAATTGAGATACATATAGAGAGAGATACAGAGAGAGAGAGAAAGAGTATAATAGTTCATCTTAAAGTGTATAAGGGTTTAAATTGTTATGTCTCAAGATAGATGTAGTAAAACCTCCCAGCATGCACCTGGGCAACAGGCTCAAAAATCAAATTGTTTGTGTGTGTTCCTCAAGTGTTTCTGGGGCTATTGTGTTTTACAATGTGTTCTACAATTCACTGTGGTTGGCCATGAATAGTGAATGTGGTTAGGCCATGAGTGATGTTGGGTGCATGATTGATGAGAAGGTACCGTACTTTGCGAGATGGCGGCAAGACTTTTAGCCTCAGCCTGACAAAGGGCCCCATGTTGCTCTTAAAAAGCAAAATGATCTTGATAGAAAATGGTTTAAGTACTTACTTATGATGCACTAACAACCTTAAATAGCCTTTTCCGGTTTTAAAAAAAAAGTCATCTGCTCAATTATTTTACGACAATCACTTTTATTTAGATGAATAGAATTATGTCGACTTAACATGAAAACATTTAGCGTGATACATTACCTTACTTTCTCAAGACGAAGCAAGGTTAGAACGTTTTCAGTCTACTTATATTCTATTATTCAGTACATGGAGTTGCAGTGGAGTATGTAATGGCTTGTTTGCACTACTGAAAAACTCCCATGAGCAGCATTTCCCCCGGGGCTCTGCTGTGGTTGTTAATCTATATGACAGTAGCAAGGTAAAAGAAAAGGGCAATTTATGCAGCCTTTGTGCAGGACTTGCTTAAATCATACTTGAAGTGACTGATGGGCGAGGATGCACCTTGAAAAACTGAATCTCAATGGGGATTTGACTTTATGATAAATCACACCTTGATAATGATATGTGCCTTCTAATTCTTTTGATTTTTTTGGTCTCTTTTGGCAGCGCAATCCGCATCAGTCGAAAGGGATGGCATATGCTGCTCAACTTCTGTTTCCACACGGCGCTGACCTTTGCTGTGTTTGCCGGCGGCATCAATCGAATCAAATACCCCATCATCTGTCAAGCAGTAAGTGCATTCCCCTTTCATTCATTCATTCCACTCTCTTTTTTCAGGAAATGTATTATGAATGTCTATTCAGGTGTTGGCAAGCAGCAGTGTGCCCTTAATGCAGCGTGTAGACGTATATAACCCAAGAGTGGTGGATCTTTCATGCTACGGTTGCACATATGGCCCGGTGGGGTCTTTAAGTAGAGTGCTGACACAATGAGTCCTGATGAGGCTCTACCGTCATGAATGCATCACTCACTGTCTCTTTATTGTCAGTCCGTGTCCACTTGTGTTGCCTCGGGGGTGGATTCACATCCTTTCTGTGGACATTTTGAAAAGTGGCAGTCAAGAAAAGAATGTCCGGCCATTAGACTTTTGTACAAATGTTTTCCTTTATGGAAGTTCAAATTTGCAGTTTCCATATCACCGGTGGGAAATGGTAGCACTCATGTTTTGATTGTAGGTTGTCAACAAAGGGTCAAAGACCGGAAAAAAAACGTGGTGTGACAAAAGCTAGCAAATGATAGTTTCAGTGTTTTGAGTTTCCTCACCAAACCCTGTCCACAATATATTTTTTTTAAGATAATTTTTTTGGCATGTTTTCTTTACTAGACATATTTTGAAGAGACAGAGTTGAAATGGGGCAAAGAGGGGAATACATGCAGATAACTGACCCGGGTCTGCTGCCAGGCCTGAGCCCCTAGGGGGACGCTCTTACCTCTGTGCCACAAGCATCCTCCTGTCCACAGTCCACCAGTTTAGCCACATCAGCAGCATGGCTCTACAGATGTCAGCCTGTCACTCACTTTATCTGAGATATCTCTATATCATATCTATATCTATATATATATCTATATCATCCATGGATCACTATGACATACATGATCCACCACAAGATAAATCCTGAGTGTGGTGAGCCCCTCTCTTTCCAGATGAAAACATTATGTTAACCCAACACTTATGACTTAATACTTTCATAACTGTTGATATTCCCATCAGCCTAATTTCTACTTTGATTTAATGTCTAGAATGTAAAGGTGATGCATGCATACATGGTCAACTAAGATGGTGAACATACCTGCTAAACATCAGCATGTTAGCATTGTCACTGACTAATGGCATTTTCCATTACATGGTACCAGCTCTACACTACACTACTCACCTCGCCTTTGGTATCGGGTCCTTTTAATTTTTTCAAAGATAATTTTTAGGTGGCAGAGAGGGGGTGGCATGCAGTAAATGGCCTGGGCTGGATTCAAACCCAAGACCACTGCGCAAAGGATTAAGCCAATGTGGTACATGCTCTACCAACAATGCCACGGAGCTCCCCAAGGGTCTTTTTCGTTGGGTCCTTTTCCATTTTAAGATAGTACGCTACCCACGATGATACAGCCTCTCTGTAGCTGGTCGTCATTGTGTAGTTAGCGGCTGTAACGAGGAACGGCTGTACCTCACATGAAAGAACTTGACAGAGTAGGTACCAAAAAAAGGGTACCAGGGACTTTTTCATAGTGGAAAACCAAAGAGAAACTAGTACAGTATAATAGAGCTCGTACCATGTAGTGGAAAGGTTCGCATGTTTTATCTATTTTCTTTCATTTGGTTCAAGATTAGTTTTAACTCTAACTCCCCCGTCAAGCTTCATCTGTCTCCATACATAAAGGCATGAGACCCCCCCCCCTCCCCTCCCCCCACTGCATGTTGTGTAATGCAGAAGGCTCGACCTTGATGAATATGAATAGACAAACGGAAATACATTTTTACAGACTCCCTGCATCATCAGATTGTAATTCTGACAAACAGGACCCTCTACTGCGGCTTAAGATAATGGATATGGAAGGGGAAGCTAGGCCACATCTTTGGATGCAGCAGCGTGCCCCTACATTTGGACTTTCTGGCCCTTTTTTGTAATCTCTGTGTGGTCTCGTGCGGGTGGTGCCTCCGTCTCTGCAGCCCACAGTTATAAATGAGTAAGCAAGACTAGTGGAGGGACATGGAGATATGGGATGTCAGAATAGATTTGGGAACAGGCCAGAGAAATGCCTTCCTTGTCTGATGGTACCTCACTACATTAGGTTGGCATAGAGGAAGAATAAAGATGTAACAAGGAGGGGTGTATATTCCTCCTAAAGGATTATTTGCTAAGTGGGCCATGGTTTTAATTGGAATGTAATGTTGATGGAAACAGCTAAACCATTTTGAAGTGACAGCTGAGAGACGGCACGTATGTTTGTGGGAGTTGAAATCTGCTTTGAGATAAGTCGGTGTCAAAAAGAGATAAAAATGGATATAAAAAAGGAATGTTTATTTTATTTTTATTTTTTTCATATGGTTGGGGATCCATATGGTCCTTGTGGATTTCCTATCCAGGTGATTGATAGCTGGACATGTTCAGGTTGTGAGCATGAAACATCAGCTAGTGGAGAGCATCCTCTTCCGACAGCTCACCTCAGCAGTGGGGCATTTATTGTATGTAGCCGCGGCGAGAGATTGATGTACACTGCTTTTCCACTCTTCACTCACAGTTTCATGTGTCATTCCCTGTTTTCCTATTAATGATCCCTGTTCATGTTGTGAGACACGGCACATGTGGGACTCAGCTGCCTCTTTTTAGTGTCACAAGCAATTTAGGGGGTCCCTTATTCCGTGGTGGAAATGCTTTACCTTTACATGCTGAAATGCAGAGCGTGATTTTTTAATGCCAGCCATATTTTAAATGTCAGCTCGTGGCCCAGCTGTCAAGTCTTCCTCTACAACTGAAATGGACACAGAACGGCTGGTGTGTGTAAAAGGCATCTTCTGTCACTCACCTGCTACCTGCTTCACGTTTCTCATTAATAACCTTACCATACCTATATTATATAGTAACAATTTGCCTCTTCGCCCAGCTAAAGTCTGTTTTGATCAAAGCAAAATGCCACAGGAACAGACAAATACATCATGATGTACATGACGCATGCGTCTTTGACGACCCCTGAGGAATAAAAAAATCTAATAGGCTATCTATACCAAATATAGAAAAAAGCAGAAGACGATAATTCTACATGAAACATATACAAATGAGCTTTTCCCATCAAGTTTTCAACAATGTTTTACATCAGTCGAGGCACCCTTTCAATTTTATTGAACCATCTTTTTCAGCAACGGTGAAGTAAGTGAACTAGCGGTCTTTCCCAGTGTGAATACACCCTCACTTACTTACATGTATAATTGAAGTTGATTGCTATTCCAAAAGCAAATAAGTCATTATTCAAGGCTATCTCATTTTTCACTTTATAATAAGCCATCAAATGCTCGGCTACGATAATCTATCAATTACGGTTGTACATTTTTAATCAGTTGTTAATCAAATTGAGTTTGCTTTGGATCTACTCTTTCTCAGAGGGTTAATTGCTGAACTGTTCATTTCAGTTATGATGGATTAAATATCCAGTTAAAGGGGACAATCCTGAACGAGGTTTCACAACATGGCAACCCCAAAGCTTTTTTAATTTTTTTATTTGCCTACTTGTATGATCTATAAAGCCTTGATGCATTATTCATTAACAATAAATTAATCCATAAGTTGCATTGTATAAGCCCCATGGAGTATGATTTATTAAAGTGGTACTTGTAAACGTAAATGTTACTGAAGTATAGCCATGAAGCACGCCAGATGTGTCAGTGCAGGTGTTGTTGACAAAGCCACATAGCTTAGTTGCCCTTCTGTGGCTCCTTAACATATTAAACATTCATGCTTTTATCTAATTGTATCCCGCGGCCGCTGCATGCTTCTTGCTGCTCCTCCTTTACCCAATCAGCGCTAACAGGACCACTCTCTGTGGATTCTGGCGGGAGCCCAGATTGTCTGCTGGTCCACGGGGATCCAGGCAGGCCCCACCAGACAAAATGTGGGATAATTACAGAACTGCTTGAGGAGACCTGTGAACACACCACACAGGCAGACACATGCACACATTCAAATCCCACCAGTCATCCCACCTCCACTCTCTACTACATACACACACACACACACACACACACACACACACACACACACACACACACACACACACACACACACCCCTCCTCCTTCCTCCTTCCTCCCAGGGGGACACATAAGTACATGCTCTCCCGCTGACAGCAGGAACTTCAAGGAGCCCTGAAACTAGCTTTGGCAGCTATCGCAAGCACATCAAGCATGCGCTTCCCACCCACCCACCCACCCAGCCTTCCGCCCCTCTCCCTCCTCCATTGCCATCCTGCAAGATATAATGCTCTCTCTCCCTTTCCCTCTCTCTATGACACTCATCCAGTCTTGCACCACCACCATACCGGCCCCCTGTGGCACGGTCGCTATGCAGCATCACACATGTCTTTTCTACGGCCTCAAAGTCAAAGTCATCTCTGAGATCTATTTCTATCTTTTTCCTTCCAACAAGGCTCGTTTTGTCATTGCTACGAGCAGCACCCCAGCAGCTGTCACGCAACACACAACTTGTGTTTGCCCGCATTAGGCTGCAGATCAAAGTACACTGCTGTAACCTTGTTTCCCCCAGCATCACCTAAGCTTACGGTTATAGACATTTCAATGAGACAGCTCCGTAGATTGTTCAGTGAGTGTGACCGGAGTTAAAGAACCTAGTACTTTAGCAGAGAACTTGGCCAAGGATGTGACCTAGATGTGATGTCACGTCCAACTGTCAGCTTAAAGATGCTTTACAGAGGATTTTCTCATTAGCGGGCCACTGTGAAATTAGTTGTGACGGCATGCACTGGCAAAAAAAAAAGACATTAGAGTATCTTCAGAGATTTTCTTTGTGCTTCCATTGGGTCCAATTTGAGAGTTCCTGAGCTGATTTCACCCGCATGTAAAGAGGCTTGCAAGTTGACTGGTTACTTATGCATCAAAAACAGCAGGGAGCCCATATAATTAAGATGCCCATGGAGGACAGCTAAAGGGGACTTTTTAAGTGTAGCACTGTTAGCATATGGTGAAATTGTTCAAATATTTCATCTGACCGTGTTAAAGAAATGCTACACCACACTCAGGCTAAAAGATGCCACTCGAATAACTGTGGTTTGCAGAAAAGTATTAATATCATTGGAAACTGACGTAGGTCCAGAATAAACAATCCGGGACATGTTAATCCTGTTAGAGTGTAGAATACAGTCATACCCATATTACATACTTAGGCTGTGTTCTGTTTTGTCCCTATTCACTGTCAGGTGCTGTTATTTAACTGGTTTTGTACCGGTGAACACAGTAGGCTATTTTTTATTTTTTTTAAGATATTTTTTTGGCATTTGTTATGCTTTATTGATAGTGTAGAGACAGAGTTGAAATGGGGCAGAGAGGGGAGTGACATGCAGAGAACGACTGCGGGCTGGAATCGAACCTGGGTCCGCTGCTGGCCGAGGCCCATGAGGGGGACGCCCTACCAACTGAGCTAAGGGCGCCCCCACAGTATTTTTGTTTTGAGTGGTTATCAATATGCTCGCTTTACTCTGTTGGTAGACTCTTCTATTTTTATATTTTTTCATTTATATTTTATGATGTGTGGTAACTACTGTACACTCTGTATCTTCTACTTTCTACAATTAAATTGTCATGGAACAACTCATAGTTAATGGTGTGCCATGCTGTGCATCGACATGTAAACATTGGATCCCAACCAACAGTGAGCTATGTCTGAACCTTATACTTAAATTCACTTTTTTTTCTTCTCCCAAAAGTTACACTAATAATGTTTATTTTATTCTGACATTAAAAACGGTACAATTGTTCTTGCCATATTGTGTCAGTTAAAGGCCTACTTCACCAGGGGAAATATGAAGGTGCTTTGAACTCTGAGATCCTATACAGTATAAATGTGCAAACATTTTACAAAACGGTTCATCTTAGCCTGAGAAAAGGCAGAAAGAGTGTTTTATGGTCTCACTGTCTAACCCTTCATTTTCCCATGTGTGACATCACACAGAAGTATTCTTTTAACAAATATCAAATGTTAACCAAAGACTCAGTTGCTTGTGCAGCACAACGTCTCCGTAGCCTTATGCACACGTTCAGTATCAGCGTCTGTCACCACAATCGAAAGTACAAAACTCTAAAGTCAGCTGAGCTAAATGAGCCTTTATGGCGCTTTTCCACCGCACATGTAGCTCGACTCGACTCAACTCGACTCGACTCAACTTGGTTTGGTAGCAGCACGGGTCGTTTTCCACCGCAAATAGTACCTGCTGAACGTGGGCGGGGTTGTCGTAAGGGGCTGAAAGCCTACTCCGGAGCAAAGTAGCAAAGCAGAAATTACGAGCAGTTGTTGCACTATTAACTGAACCAACCGCCAAAAACACGGATGAAAAATGTTTAAGAAATACCCCCCTTGTATCTGCTAAAAGAAGTAGAAGAATATTGCTACGGGCCATTAAAAGGGATGGTTGTTGTCCCGATGTGTGCCACACAGTCAGCTGTAGGGATGCGTCACGTACATCCCTACGTAAACACGGGCATGATAAAGTTGACTGTTTAGTGCTTGTTTCAGGATACGTGTTTTCAAATGCAAGCCGTGTCTCAGCCTGAATATTTTATTGGGGTAATCAGTTCAGTCCGAGGCTTGTAATGTAATCGCTCGCTATCATGTCTGTCCCAGCTGGCTACTATTTAGCCTAGCTGCTAGCTGCCCTACATGTCTCCTCTCGTATGTTAAGTAACTTCCCCAACAACCAACACTGGGTGAGCTTAGCGAATATATGGAAAATAAATTCGGATCTGTGATGCAAATCAAATGAAAGAGAGCCAGAGAAGGCTGCACGCGGCGTAAATACACTCAAAAGTCCCGGAGAGTTGGGGAGAATAAACAACAGAATGAAGCCGGTAGTCTCTGGCCACTGATTGGCCAAACAATAGTCTCTGGCCAATCAGTGGCCGGCCGTCTGCCGACGTCACCTTTTAGCATCGGCTCAGCTCGCTTGGAACCTAGAGCGAGGCGATACCAAAAAAGCAGCCGCTACGTGGTACCAGGTACCATGAAATTGCGGTGGAAAAGCCAAAAATGCGAGTCAAGTCGAGTCGAGCTGATACCATGCGGTGGAAAAGCGCCATTAGTTAGGTGCACGGAGCATTAGTTTCCCCCCTTTATTTCCAGCTTGTTTTCATACCTGCAACCTTCCAAATGATTTATTTATGTATTTACTTAATTACGTTACATGATAGTTTTCTCACATAACTGCCTATGTTAGAAATTTGTGATACAAATATCTAATATCAAGTTTATGGATTTACCTTGTTTTTTATCATGACAGAAACCTGTCCCATTTGCATTAAACTGGAAATCCTTGTCCTTTACAAAAAAATTACCATGAAAGGGCACCTTGGCACTGCGAAGCTAACAAGCTAATTACGGCTAACAAGGTTGACTGCATGTTGTGATAATGTGAGTGATTTAAGGCTGCAAACGCTGTATCGATGCTTCAGAGACACATTAGTATCACCGAGTGCTACCTTTAGACTGTTGATGTTTCAGTGACCTCGCACGTACGCAAGGTGAACAGACTTCCCGTCTGGCTGTAACAATTCTCAAGTGGAGGTTCGATCCCCGCCCTGCCACCTGTGTCAAGGTTGTTGTGTCCTTGGGCAAGACACTTCACCGACCTTGCCTCGAGTGAATGTCGATAGATAGCCTGCTATCGGTGCATGAATGTGTGTGTGAATGGTAACGTGGGAAAGGGGAACAGGTCTCCCTTGCAAAAGAGTCTTCGGTCTCAATGGGATATACCTGTATAAATAAAGGTTAAAAAAATAAATTAAAAAAAAAGTCTAAATCAAAGGACTTTTTTTATGGGTGTGCCGTTTCATTTATTTATGCTTCATTGACAGTCATCTTAAATGTTTAAAGAGGGCGTCTGATGTGACAGGAGCAGTGGCTTTTTAATGGGGACTTGTTTATAGTGTTTTCTGGGGCCGTGTCCAGCTCCTGTCCAGTTTACTGACTGTTCGCTGATCTGATCACTGACTCAAATGATCTTTTAACTCTAAATTTCCTACTATTAAAGGCACATTTAGATGAAAGCAAACATCAACTACCAATAGTAATGTTTGGGTTGGCTTTTACCTGAAAAATCCCTTTTCTTGTGGCGCTTGAGGATAGTGTTGAAGGAGTCCACTTCTAGGCAGATGTTAAGTCACTCTTAAAGCTCTCCATTTGTAGATGATTTGCCTCACGGTCGACCGATGGAGCTCAAACTTTTTTCTATGAATTTATAGCTGTCCCCAGACAGATGTGCAACATCAAAACTCTATTCCTGAGATCCTCTGAGATTTTTTCCCCTTTGAGCATGTCTGACCTGTATGGGTTCAGTTTGGTGAGCCTAAACTGACCTGGTTTTATCTTTGTTTTATCTAGTGCCGCCAAATTTCTTCCCTGAAGATCTCTCATTACATTGGTCTATTTCATCAATCAATTTGGCCCACCTGATTGTGTTGTTTACCTTGCTCCATTTAAGCAATGCAGCTCAGGGTTCACACACTTTTGCATATACATTTGTCAAATAATTTGTTTTATCTGTTTTAACAGTTGATTTCTGGAAAATAAAAATGTTGAATTGATAAACAAACATCTGTTATTTCATATAAAAAATACTGGTATTGATAAAAATGAATTAATAATGGTTAAAATAAATAAAATTCCAAAAGGCTCAAGGGGTTCACAAACTTTCACACTACACTGTATATAGAAAAATGTCCAATTATAAGTATGAAATATATATGATAAAAAGATCTGTCTTATCTAAACATACTTAACCTCTTTTTTTTCCTGATCTGAAACCTATGTTTAGTCAGATTTCTCCTCCCATATGAAATAATAAAGGGAGAAACCATGTCCCCCCCTCACACACACACACACACACACACACACACACACACATACACACACACTATGAAAACAGTGATGATAAGTTACCTTTAAATGAATTACTGACTGTTGCTGGGAGGCAGATTGTGAACAGTGGTCTTGGTTGCTTTCAACACATGAACACACCTCCCATGTGGTAATTGTTTCTGAAGAACCCGGTGTCTCATTGGTCATTATAGGTCAGTCGTCTGACATGGCAGGATGCTTCTTCTCATTACATTTCCCATTTGCTGTCGTGCTGTTCTGGATGATGTGGATTTGGAGTTGGCATCATTATTTGGTTGCTCACTAGGCTGAGATAAGTGTGTGCCTTCCTTATGGGATTTTGAAGTACAGTTAGATCATGCAGGGAAGGAAGGGGGAAAGGAGGGCTCTCATGTTTTAATCAAAATAAGATTTTCATCCATAACCTTCTGGTCCATTGAAAATCAAACATGTCAGCTGGTGAATTGGGAGGACTGGCTGATTAATTGCCAGTCACGATGTCACTGTAACTTTTATCCTGGGAGAATGGGGCTGTCAATCAAATATAATGAAGGGAACTCATAGGTCACAGAAATGTATGTAGATATGTTTAGTCCCTATGACAAACAATTATCTTCCCTCTGCTTCCTTCAAGTACTAACGGCTGCGGCCCGCGGGAAGGCGGAAATGGACGTAAGGTCCAGGTCCAACCTCACCCACATCCGGTTTGGAAGGTCCAGCCCTGCCCACATCCAGTGTTTTTTTATTCAGGAGCGGCACTAAGTTCAAGAAGATTGTTGATTGGTTGTCAGCAGCCCTATTATTGGCTATTGGTCCTATCTCAACTTTCTATATCCGGTTAGCCAGACCACATTTGGCCAAACTGTGCTGCCAGTAAAGGGAAGTCATAACTGGAATACCCACTTGTTAATAAGAGAGAACCCTATGTATTCATCCTTCTATGAACCTTCACAAACAATGGCTCACGGCAGACCACAACTGTTATTTCACTTTTCACCTGACATGTTGTACCAAGTATTTTCTACTTGTGCATGTGTATATTTGTATTGTCACTTTGTAATTGTTCTGTTTTTGTTACCTGCCTCGGGACTACGGATGTAAGTTAGTTGCTAACTGCGGCATGTTTACGTCTTGTATTTTTGATTCTGATATTAAATAGCGTGCTCTTTTTCTGTCTCACACAAAGTAAGGACAAGTAGTGCATCGCGAGGAGACATTCACTGGTTTTGACAGTAAGCATTCTCCAGAATTGCTGACTCCTTTAATAAGCCACTTATGATAAATCCTAACTTAAACATGTTACTACATGCAGTGCATGTCATGCACAGTGCCTGTATGTCTGTTCTGGGCACTAATGAAGTCCTGAAGTGAGCAGCAGTGATTGACTTACCCCCCGCTCTCTTCTCTCTATAACCCGATCAAGGACACTTCCAATTAGCATCCGGACTGTGGTACACTACACTAGCTTCAGTCCCTAGGCCTATCAGGCTGGACAGCAGCCATTTGATTGGATGTCTAGATTGTCAGTACATCATGAAGACTGAGGTGGAGGAATGGGCTAAGCGCATTTCAAAAATTTTCTACGCTCCCTCTCTCTTTTCTGTAACCCTCATCTCACCGTTCTCTTCTTTGAGCCTGCTGCAAAGCCTTTAAACAAAGCCAGATCGGTTCCCCCATTCAAACGTCATTCATGAATATTAAAAGGAGGACAGGCGAAAATATGTATATACAGTGAATTTCGGAAAACAATCACGCGCTGAAAGTTGTCAACGTGACTATCATTTATATTCACATTTGTTATTCATAGCTCACACACCTCGAGTCCTCTAACTCAGCTGATAAGGAGCTGCTCAGAAATCCAACAGTTTGACCTCAGCACAATGCTGGAGAAAACCTTGACGATTCAATGGCACTTTTAGAACCTGTCTTTCCCATTCTTACATGAGTGCCTTTTACTGAAGGATTACACAAAGCAGGGACGTCTCAAAGGAGGGTGTGTGTAGTAGACACCCTTGGAGTGACATTGATGATGCTTTAAGTAAGGAATGGAAGCTCCTACTGAACATACTTTTCTCTGAGTTACCGGAATAGAAACAAGAGGGATATTTTTCAGAGAGAGAGAGAGAGAGACATGCTGTACACTACATAGGAGCAGCAATAATTCAGAAGAGTCTGATACATAACTGGATGTGCCCTCTTCCATCCCTGCATTAGGTCGGGGTTGTGCTGCATTACTCGTCGCTGTCCACCATGCTGTGGCTCGGGGTGACAGCCAGGAACATTTACAAGCAGGTGATCAAGAAGCCTCCGCAGAGCCAAGATGGTGACCCGCCTCCAACCCCTCGACAGCCCCCACTGTTGAGGTAAGCCCAAAATGTCATCCCGACCCCTTCTTTAACCCACAGTAGAGGGTAAAGCACATAGGCATAAGTGTGTGTGTGTGTGTGTGTGTGTGTGTGTGTGTGTGTGTGTGTGTGTGTGTGTGTGTGTGTGTGTGTGTGTGTGTGTGTGTGTGTGTGTGTGTGTGTGTGTGTCGGACCAGTATTTCAGATTATTTTTTCCTTTGCTTTCTATGCAACTGCTGCTGGCTGTGTGTGTGTGTGTTGTCAGAGGCCAAGAACTGGTTCACTGCACAATTATCTGATTTCTAATGTAATTTTTTTGTCAGTACATGGCCTGACGGAGACTGTGAGATGTGAGGACAAGTCATCTTACTATCAAATACTCCTTTACAAGTACAGGTTCTGCAGCCAAAATCCTGCAGAACATTATTAGATTGTTTTACCACGGCCTGGTCTTTTCTGATTGGCTGGCAGGGGTGCGTTATAGCCCTGTGGTGCACACTTCAGCTCAAGTATAATCACCTCAAAATGACTCTGCTAACCGTTGTAAGGCAAGACGTGGAGGAGAATAATGGAATAAATTCACACTTACAAGGAGTGTAAAAAAAGAGAAGAAAAGAGAGAGTTGTTTATTCTCACACTTGGGGAGTCTCTAGTCACACCGAGGACCCATAACATAAATGTCTAAAAAAACTGGAAAATGGGCATTTTGCAAAATAGGTGATCTTTCCCATGAGCCCAAGTGATCGCCTTCTATGGCAGCTGAGCTACAATATGTTTTCAGTTGCTATGGTTACAAGTAGGCCTTTCACACCAAAATGAACCAAGAGTCAGTTCCAGGCTGGTGTTGGGGTCAGTTCAAAACTGGTTACAGCCTTATCCCAGTTATGAACCGGTTGGTTTCACATCGACCGGAGACAGCCATGGAGCCGGCAAGAGAGCAACGTCATGACGTCACTGTAAACGTGTGTGTACGTCGCCCGACGCCGCTGCTCTTGTGGCTAACGCTAAAGCTACCGCTAGCTTTAAGCACAACAACAGCAGCGAATACGTCTTATTCTTACACGTGTTAGCTCTCGCTTTGCTTTCTTAACCAAACAGGACCCATACAGAGTATTCTCGTCGGTCAATTTGATCGCTAGGTTCGGTAATTATGTTATGTTTACGTCTCGTAGTAGCGGTGTTTTTAAACATGGCGGGCATGAGGTTTTAGTTGGTCTGGTTGGTCAGGATAATCCCTCCCCCGGCCGCTGGCGCAAGCAGTTCACTTCAAACCCTGCTCAATCCTGGGGTATGAGTTGAACCGGTTTTTACGACCCGGAGCAGGCTTTCTGTAGCCTGGTGCTACCAGACCATCATACTTCATTTCATTTGTACAGAAGGTCTGGCAGTGCTGTAATTGGCAAACGTTCACTCACTTGGAGGCGGGTGTCTGTTAAAGTTTAAAACTATTGGATCTGCCCAGTGCCACTCTGGATTAGCCAACCAATCGCATAACGTTTGGTCGTCACGTGTGTCATGAGCCGGCTTCTGGCAACTGAAACTGGAGCGCGACTTCGACGTCATCGTTCTCAGCCACTCGCTCGCTCTCTTCGCTGATTGGACACAGAAATTTGTTCGAGCAGAATCCCACTAATACGCTCCGTCACCAGACTGACTACTCAAGGGAAAATGAAATTTGGCCGGAAGTAGGTAGGCGGGCGCAGCCAGGCTAGGCTTTCTGGCGGTGTGAAACCAAAACACTGGCTCTAACTCCGAACTAGCCCAGAACTAGCGCTGATTTTGCAGCGGTGTGAAAGGCCTAAAGGTGGTTATAGGACTACATTTGACAAATTGCACCATCAATGAACATAACCATAATCATTTTCCATTCAAAATGTTGTGTTTGTTAAAGCGGATGTGATACATTCATATCATACTGTTGACCATGGTATAAGAGGAATAATCTACTTGTAGGTGTGTGTCATACAGTTGTAAGGCACTTTACGTCGGGTGTTTCTTTGCCTCCATGGTGTGCCTCACAAACTAATAATGCACACCTTCTATGTAGTGTAAAGTCCAGTCTTATTGAGTGGTGTCTATGGTTCAGGTCCCTTTAAAAAGAAATCTGCAGGGGAAAATAATCATTGAGGGGGTTGGAAAGAAAAATACTGTTCTGCTACACAAAATGTACTTTCTTAGCACCTTGGAGCCTCAAACGGTCCATCAGAGAGCTTTTAAGGGAAAATCACTCTTTGTTGAAACTGCTAGCATGTTCTGGAGATCTGAAACATGAGCTTTCAAGACAAGCCAAAAAGATTGGGAACCATGTGTGGCCAATTGTCTTGAACAATGCATTGCATTTCAAAAAACTCATCGTATTTACTATTTAGGCTATGTAAAACTTAATGTGAAAAATAACTGCTAGCCCCCTGCTCATGTACATATCTGAAAGAACTATGAACAAGCATTACAAAGGAATATTCAAGTAAGTTGCAAGGACCTCAAAAGTAGTGGATTTACTTACTTACTTCCGAGCACTGATTATGAGTCATATTGTTATGTTTTTCTTTGTTAACTTTCGCCTTCTCTCGCCTGTGGAGAGGCGTATGTACTCGACTGTGCATTGGAGCGCATGCAAACTTGTGTCTCTGTTGATTTATGCTAGTTTATGTATGTTTATTTCAGGTGTTTGCTGGCTCATGTTTCCTTTAGAGGGCAACAATAGCTTTACACAGATGAGTTATTGCATTGTTTATCTGCAGAGACATTCACAGCCAGTTTGCATTCTTTAAAGCCTCTGGCTTTGTTCACTCTGTGGTGACATAGCTGTCATGTCGTCCTATTTATACCACGTGGCTCTCTTTGTGGATTTCTCCCACGTTTGTTCATGTTAAGAAGTCACATTTTTAATCTATAAGCCACTGTCCGCCACGAGGGAAGAAGCTTAGGTTTTGAACGCTAATGATTAACTTATTGTGAAAACGAGGCCAATAAAAGCCAGAGTATGGATGAGTCAAGTGAATTCCTTAATCAGTCACATTTATTTTGTTTAGCTCAGCTGTGTTTTAGTGGTGACATTAAAAGTGCAAACTGTTGCTTAGCAACACTAACTGACAGATGGGTGACAATCAAACAGTCTAGGGTCTCCAAAGCCTCAGTTAAGTTCATGTGAATAACTGCAGTATCGTTCAACTCATTTTGGGATTCATGAAGTTCAAACACTGTTTATTCAAAGCAGTTTAAATGTAGCAGTTGGTGTCGGGAGACCTTTACAGGTCTGACTAGCAGCTGTTGCAGCCTCATTACCATAAGCATTGCCATCAGCGTTATCTGTGGAGTTTAATGTTTCGGCCCATTGATTCCCAATCAGGTGTCCGTGTAGTCATTATTGTATTTATTTTAAGATAATACAAAATATGATATGATTTTTAAAAAAACTGAAAAATCCATATCTGTGTTGAGGAGGAGAATAAACATCCAAATTGGATGATGAATTAGAGTGTTACTGCTCTTTAGTACAATGACTGTCACCACAACCAACCAAGCTACATGCTGTGATGCACAGCACCAACATGGGTCAGCTGTACAACCTTAAGGCTGAGAGATGCATGACAACTGAAAAGAAAATAAGTAGCGAAGGCCTCAAAAAATGACTTGGCTGTAGAATGAATCACTAAACCAGTAAAATAATCAGTTAAAGTAATAGATACACAGTTGCTATTTGAAATAAATGGACAAATGGCTGAAGTATTGACTTAAGATTTTTGAATAAACACTGGAGATAGCAAACAAATATGGATAAACATTTACTAAACAAGGAGAAGCAGATTTTAGTTTTTGTGCACCAAATCTCTGGAACAAACTCCCAGAGAACTTGAGGTCTGCTGCAACTCTCAGCTCTTTTAAATCTTTTGTCTGAAGACAAGGTTTTAAATCAAGTCTGAAGACTTTTCTGTTTCCATTTTAACCTGTAATTTTAATTTTATATAAATGTTATTCATTCGCTTTTAAATGTTTTATTCATTCGCTTTTCTGATGTGTGTTGTGTATTTTAATCTTGCCCCTGTAAAGCACTTTGAGTGGCCTTGTGTCTGAATTGTTCTATATAAATAAACTTGCCTTACCATAAGAATGTTTAGCTAATCACATGCATTTATTATCGGAACTGGATACTGCAAGATGGCAAAGACGTTGTTTCTTTCTATCTTGTGGGTTTCCTTCCTCATTGTTTAGCAGCACGTTCTGAGACCTTAGCGTCCAGAAAGGTTAAGACATTTACAGCCTTGTGGAGAAAATGGCCTGAGTGGTATAGCGCCGTATCCAGCTCTCTAAACACGTCCGTGACTAAATGTAATGGGAGAATGATTGGAAGATCCCGCTTCTGCTAACAGCAAGTGGCACCCTTCTAGAATGCTGAACACCCACTTTATGTGGATGTGGGCTGTAGCCGGAAAATACATTTTTTTTGTAGTCTTACATTTTTTTGTTAATCCTTTTAGATTCTGTTGTTTTTTTTCTCTGGGTATGGATACACATTGTTGTAGGCATTTGTTTGAGGAAAGTGTCTGGAATAGTTGATTTTGGTGTGAAGTATAAATGTGTTGTCTCAGTTATTCTGTTTGAGACTTCCTACTACACTGTAAGGTTGAAAGAATGGAGGGCAGATGAATGTCAGGAGGAGGGCTAGGAAGCGAACAACTTATAATTAAAAAAAAACTGTTACTATGGCTACACCTCAGTGCTATAACTAATTGCCTCTATCGCCCCAGCAGCTTTAGCAACGTCATCATGAATCTAAATGTATTTAGCCTTTTGACCCATCCAATTCCTATTCGCTCAGATGTGTGTATCAGATTAAATCTCTGCTTTATTTGACCTCCCTCCTCCGTCCTCCTCCCTTTCTCCATTTCATTCCTTTTTCTGCTTACTCACAACATGCGGCGTGTTTAAGAGGATCAGCTCTCTGACACATGGGGTGCTCTTCCTCTGCGGCCGAGAAGGTGCTGCATGAGATCTTCTGCACATAGCAAAACCGTGCAAGCTGAACTCCAGAAGCTTCGACTCAAGAAATCCTTTTAAGGGAAGGTTTTTTTGGGAGCATGGGATACGGAGGCAAACAGAGGGTGCGCCGCAACAAATGGCTGTTTGTCATTTTAATCACGGATCCAGTTCAGGCGTGTCATCTTCATAAGGCTGCTGCTGGGAAAATATCCAGTTGCAAAATATCAAGTGCCTTTTTGAGTCGCATGAATTTTTCTTGAACTTTATGAAATATTTTGAAGAAGATTTAGTGGATGACCCCCAGACAAGAATATTATTTAAACGTGGAGTTGCACTGGATATGAACCCTATACTGAAATACCTTACTCGCATGCTTCATTCTTTCTTTCAAAATGTCAATTTTTTTTAGAGGATTATTGTGACAAATTAAACACCCACATGGACTGGTTTTATCACCCAAAACTAATATCTGTAAAAATCAATACATGAGAATATTCATACGTCTGACATTATTAAAAACTGGAATCTGCTCAATAATGTATTCCCAGAGAGTCTCTGAAAGTCAGTGAGGATAAGGGCCGCGCCAGATTAGGATCCCGCTCAACCTTATAAGCCAACACTTTCCTTGCATAGCAAATCCTCAGACACCTGCGTGACTGGGTGGTTTTTAATATGGAACGTTCTGGAAGAAGGCTCTCCCATCATGCAGTGCTTGCGAATGAGATCATTTGTCTGGGGGAGGGGGGGGGGCAGGCGGAGGGATGGTGTGGCGTGGCAGGGCGAGTTGATCCACAGTGATTGACTGTAATGCTCCCTGTCGGACAGGCTCATGCAATGAGACTTAGCAGCTAGAGACAAATCAATTTCTCCTCCTAGCATCCACCCCGCCCCTCCCTCCCAACAACCCCTCTATCCGTCCCCTGCTCTCCTGCCAGCGTCTGATGGCATATCAAGCCGACCTCTGTCACAAATCTGCTGCACTGTGTTGGAGCGCACACCTTAACCCTCCTACCCACATATTTAACATACATGCACTATACCGACTGGGGTCACAGAGATCCCAGGCACAAAATACTGGAAGAAACCTCCATCCAAGAAATAAATAAATAATTTGTCTTCTATAAACATTATTAGTTATGTAAATAATGCCATTTGAGAGAATAACAACATATTATTATCATTTTAGCTGAGGTAAAGTTGATTTGCTCATTCTGAAAAAATGGAAATATACTGTAAGTGTTTAAGAGCTCTCCTAATCTCCCTGGTGGTGTGTGTTTCTTTGATTTAGAAACTAGACACTTTGGAAAGATATACTCAATAAATAAAACTATACAGGCGGAATTGGATGTTTTTCGACTGGGCGTCAAAATGTCCCCAATACTAGCCTATATTTCAAAAGCAGAAATTAAAATAGAAACCAAAAAAACCATAATATTAATACTGACAGTCGTCTGGTGTGATGTTTGCAGATCATTCCTCTGAAGCAACACTTCATATGAAAGAACATTTCCCCATCTGTTGAATGTCGCCACCAACATTTCTCCCCTGCTGTCAATATTTGTTATTGCAAAGTGGCATATTCAGATCCTTAAAAGCACATTTTGAGACAGAGACTAAAATGAACTATCAAATATCTGCTATTCTCTTGTTGGGGATGTCCTGGAAGGGCTATTTTTAGACTTAAGCTTTCAAAAAGGGAAATGGCTATTGGTGGCGGGCGATGCATGAACAATGAGATGTGTGCATTCAAATGAATCTAGTGAAGCAGAACATCCCTCTACAATGACAAAATGATACATCACATGGAAAAAATATACTAGACTGTTGCTAGTTGCTCTCATTTGCATTCTTCAGATGAGAGGACTGACAATCATAACTGTCTATTAAACTAAAGGTCACAGGTTAGCTTAGCTTAAGTTAGCTTAATGTTAGTTAGCCATGCTACCTGTTTCCAGTCTGTATGCACGGGTTAGCTATCTTCAACTAGCTAGCTACTACTATTGATGTTCTTGTTTAACTCTTGTCAAAAAAACATATTGGCATCCAGACGTGCATGATTCTTGTTTAAAGCAAGTTCATACATTGAGTCCAACCTAACCCATCAGCATATGCTCTGTGCTTCACCTATACGACCATCAGTTGCCCCAAGCTGTGCTATGTATATCCTGGCTCCGGTCCAAAGAGAAGACAGTTTAGAGTCACAGAATAGAGGACAGTGCAAGGGAAGAGGGGGGTAGAGGGGAGTCACTGTGTAGCTGCTGGCTAAGAGGCACTTCAGGGTCTATTTATATCAGATGATTGCTGTTCCCAAACTCACTCAAAAGCACATCTATGCATACACAGCCATTTTGTCTGAGTTTGAAAGGCTTTTTGTAATAGAAGGACCACCAACCCAAGAGTATTATATGGGCAGGGCATGTGTGTGGGCAAGTATTTGTGTCTGTGTTCGCTCAGGAGTGAGTGCACTGGCAATAATTTGTACGTAAAGTAGCAACTTTATGCATGAAAACAGGGCAACATGTAGACTGCAATTCAATCGCACATGCTGTACACTTTTTTGCATGTAGGTTACATGTGTTTTACTGGCCGTGAACCTTTAAGAAACACAATCGGGCTTTTCTAGAGAGGTATGAAGAAGAGAAAAAGGCAATGAGGGTTATAAAGTGGCCCGGTGCTTTAGCATCCACTAGTTCTTCTCATTTATGCTTATCTGGCTGACGGGTGTGTAAATGGCTTTCTGTTGAAGGAGAGTCCCCCGGGGGAACCGCTCCACTCGCACAGACAGTGACAGGCCGTTAAAGCCATGCAGCCAGCCCTCCCCACACAACCCACCTTCACCCACCAGCTCAGACAAACATCTTGATTGTAATTGAATTTTGGGACGGGCGCTGTGTGGCGGTGGATAGATTGGGTGAGAGAGAGCGAGAGAGAGAGAGAGAGGGAGGATAAAGAGAGAGCGAGAGAGACGATAGAAGGCAGGAAACAGAGGATGAAGATGGAGTGGTGGAAAGGTTAGAGCAGTGACAGAGGTTGGGATTGAACAGGAACGAAGAGGAAATAGCATAGTGTTATGGAGGAAAGTGGATGACAGTGCAGCAGACAGAGAGAGGACAAGGACAGTGCAGAGGGGGGAGCCGCAGGGGGATTAGCTTTATTTCTGCAGTGAACTCATAAGGCTCATGATACAGTATCTGTTATAATGATAATAACAATAACAAATAGTAACGCATTTTTTATAGCGCCCAAGACCCAAGGACACTCTACACATCGTGAGAAAGAGAAATACATAAGACAATTACGAAAAGCAATCATAGCAATGATTGCCTGGAATGATGGAAGAAATAGACTTCCATAGGTCTTAGTGAACAGGTGAAGTTTTTTTTTTTTTTTTCAAAGATGCAGCATTGCGGAGAGAGTTCCAGAGGGTGGGGGCTGCCACACTGAAAGCTCTGTCCCCAAGAGACCACAGGCTGGATAGCTCAGAAGGTTTACACCACTGACTACAGGAGTTCCATTCCCTGTCAGGACAGGGCAAGTCCAGTGAGGGTCCTTTGGCAAGACCCTTAAGGGCCCTATGCAGGCGTGGACTTGCAGTTTCATTCATACAGCCCTGGACGGCCTGCCCTAGTCTTGTGGTGCATGCATGTGCATTTTGCCGATCCACATCTACTGTTTAAAGAGTGTGTTGTGAGAAGAATTCTACAGTGTCAGCACAATGAAGGTTGATACCTCACTGTAACAACACACAAGCGTGGAACCCATCAACAAAATGGTGGTGGAGGAGGTCTGACAGGTACTGAGGAGCAATGGCATGGAGAGGTCTGCAGATGCGGAGAAGGATGTTGTAAGGGGATGCGGTGCGGGACTAAACCGGGAGAAAGTGAAGGTAGATGAGGGTGGGGGTGATGTGCTACCAGGGCTTGAGGCAAGCTGAGTTCTGCACATGCTGCAGCCTTCTTCCAGGGCTTTGAATTGTGATGCAATGCATTGCTCAGATATTTCAAGATAACTACTTGACGGCGGGTGAGAGCTGAATCATCCCAAGCGGACATCAGACTCCCTAACTTGAGAACTTCCAACATGGGCGATCCCCGAGGTGGTTACCATGGTGTTAATGTTTACAACATGGCAGAGAAAAACGGCAACATGTTATTTTCTCTTCACAACGTTCCGCCCTCGGTATTGTCATTTGTTCACAGGCTGCTGCTAACGATATGTCACATTCTGTTACACTGTCTGCACTGTGCATGTGTTTAATTGCATCTTGCGGAGTTGCCTTGTTCATTTGTTTGAGGACGCTGACAACAAACGCTCTGAAGGAATGCATTGTATGCTGAGCCGCAATGAAGAGTGCAGTGTGTAGTTGGAAAGTATAAAGACACTCAGCTCTGCCTCTATGAAGCATTCTAGATGCCACTCACTTGTCAGTACCACATAACAGATAAGCTTCCAATGTAAGAAACTCCCTTCAGCCCCGGGTCTGACGCTCAGTGCTGCAGTGAGTTTCCCTAAAAACTAAACCCTAAAAAGGTTTATTTTTCCCCCAACATAAACCAAGAACAGCCTTTTTCCTTTTTACTGCACAGACAACATACAACGTGATCGGTCAATCATTCAGCTGATGCTAACATCTATTTGTGTTATCAATTAGATAAACACCCACCAAACTCATTAGATATGGCCTCTACTACGGTACAGTGTAGCGCCACTGCTCTCATTTCCTCTGATGTCAAATAAAAACTAATATTATATTTCAGAGATTATATTTCATAAAAATTGTTATCATTGTTGGAGGGGATCTCTGTTTCAGTTGAGAAAGGGTAGATCCGCTGTAAACCAACCAGGCAAACTAATCCAAAATAACTACAAGGTCAAACCTAGAATGATGGAATGAAATGGTTTATGGCTTTCAACATGTTGTTTATTCATGTTGACATCTGTTTGTCGAATGCCTAATGCTGAGTAAACGTAGAATCTAAATTCACTGTCACCTTCTGCTCAAATCCAGGTTTCTCTTCACTTCCCATGAGCTGTTATGAACGGCATATGCCTTAAATATCAGTAATGCGTGCCGACGCGTTAATCATGCTTAGAACGACAGCAAACAGATTTGTTTGCTGTAAAATTTACACTTTAGGTTTGCAGCAAAGAAAACTAACGGTGGGTGTGATATCACCCATGGAGTGTGATATCACAAACACAGTGATGAGCTGAAAAGTAAAACATATGTCACTTTATCTGTTTGGATCTTTTAGTTTTGGTTATCTTCTTTCTCTAAAACTACTCTCTGTGTGCTCTTTTAATCCAGATGTGACTTATTGGATTTGTAGATTCCACTTTCACTGCAAACATTCTCATACTCTGATTCTCTCTGCCTTCTGTTTGTCCCTCTGTCACCTCACAGGTTTTATTTAGTCGGTGGTGGAGTGCCCCTGGTCATCTGCGGCGTCACGGCAGCTGTGAATATAGACAACTATGGCAGCGGGGAGCAAGCGCCTTAGTAAGTCCTTGATTTCTGGAAACATTTCTAGACTCTTTATCGTTGAGTGTTTCAGTTCTGCTGATGAGTAAAAATAATATGTGAGCATAAATCTAAATATTAATTTCTATTCTCTTGTGTGTTTGTTGCAGCTGCTGGATGGCGTGGGAGCCCAGCCTGGGAGCCTTCTTCGGCCCTGTGGCCTTCATCGTCCTGGTGACGTGCGTCTACTTCCTCTGTACCTTCGTCCAGCTGCGGCGCCGTCCAGAGAAGAAATACGAGCTTAAGCAGCTGCCCGAGGAGCAGCAGAGACTGGCTGCCATCGACGTGCCGGCACACTGCCACCAGCAGGGGGCGGCAGAGCCCGGAGCGCTACAGGCCCCACATGGTGCTGGAGGCTGCCCCGCAGGCTGCCCCGGCATCCCCATCAACCCCGCGCTGCTGGCCAACGAGCACTCCTTCAAGGCCCAGCTCCGGACGGCCGCCTTCACCCTCTTCCTCTTCCTGGCCACGTGGAGCTTTGGGGCGCTGGCCGTGACACAGGGCCACTTCCTGGACATGATCTTCAGCTGCCTCTACGGTGCCTTCTCCGTCACGCTCGGCCTCTTCGTGCTCATCCATCACTGTGCCAAGCGCGACGACGTGTGGCACTGCTGGTGCTCATGTTGCCCCGGGAGACGCGCAAATGCCAACGGAAATGCCCAGGGAGCCGCACAGGTGCAGAGGCCCAAAGTCAACGTGAACGGAGATACGCCCGGGCACGGCCACGGTCACAGCCACTGCCACCACGACTCCTCTGAGTGTCAGGGCAACGCCTTGATGAGCTGCAGTCACGGCAGCCTGGGCCTCTGTAAACACGCTGCCCTCCCGTCCACACAGAACCATGTGGCCTGTCTGGGGCCGGTGACGCCGTGCTGCGCGGCGCTGCACAGCCAGCAGCTGATGGAGGAGGAGCCACACGCCGCCACACACGTCCTGCTGCACGCCGACCCCGAGGGCTACCGGCCGGGCATACAGCTGCACCCCTGTCTAAAGAGCAGCAGCACCAGGACTAAGAGCCGGCCCTTGGGTAGGCGGGCCACGACCGGTGCTTGTGAGAGGGAGTACGCCTATCACATCCCCTCCAGCGCAGACGGAGGCAGCGTGCACAGCTCACACACGGACAGCCCGCACAGCACACACGAGCGCCACGCCCACATCTGTCCGCACCTGGCCCAAGAGTGCCACCACGACGGGCATCACACGTGCCACGCTGCTGCTGCCGCGCATGAGGCCCTGGCCTGCCATAATCCCTGCCACAGGCATATCTGCTGCTCCAAGGCGGACCTGTTCCCCTCCCTGTGCCCGGCAGAGACAGGCGGCGACACGGGCATTTTCTTGTGCGGCTGCGGCAAAGTGGCGGAGCAGGAGCCGATAGCAGCGACGCATCATCACCTGGAGATGCACAATGCCCCGCGCAGACAATCCTACCCCCAGAACCCCCCGCCCAATCAGAACGGGATCCTAAAGGGGGGCCTGCACGAAGGACTCCTGTACGCCTCAGACAGCACGGGGAATATACGCACCGGACCTTGGAAGAACGAAACTACTGTGTAATGTGGGAGAGAGGCAGCAACCCCCCCTCTGCCTTGTCCCACCCAAAAGTTAAACCACTTGCCTCCCTTTCTAGAATTAAAAAAAAAGAATAATGAATTGAATAACATTTTAAACATCACAATCAGCGTGGGATATTTTTATTTGAATGTCCTCATGTTTTTATGTGTGCCGTTTTACTGTACAGAAATCAGATCTCATGTCAAATGAGAATAGAATATCTTCTGCCAATCAGAATTTGAGAATTTGTGAAATTTGTGTCACATCATATTCCGTCAAATGTAATTGAAGGTATTTCCATTGTTCCATACTATTACAGATCTCTCTCTCTCTATATATATATATATACAAGAAAATGAATGGTTGTGTGTATGAATATGTGTGTTAGTGCTCGCGGCAAGGCAACACGCGGCAAGGAATCTGAATCCATCAAATAGTCCTTGATGACAGTGAACCTCCAGGAACTCTTGGCATTTATGTTTTAGAAAACTAAACCAGCAATTTTAGACTCCGTGGGTATTTTTTCTTTGACATTCAGTCCAGCAACTGTGAATATCTGCTAGATATTTTCTAAGTGATATACAAAGAAAACCGTCGCTTTGCCAGAGATGTTTGGATGCCAGTGATGTTGGGAAAAACGCAAAGCAACAGTCAACGAGAAGTGAAATGAAGCATACTCTTATCTGGTTGGTATTGATCGTGCTGTCTGTACAAGTTCTTCACAGTTGTGTTTCATTATTTTCTGGGGAGAAGTAAATAACGGCAGCCGTGGACAGCAACAGCATGGGCCATTGTGAAATGAAAGAGGTTGGTGCCATGGATTCCATTGGATCCATGTTGATGAACACTGTGCCACATTTAGAACCAGGTCCATACAGCGAGTTCATTGCCAAAACCAGTGTGCAGTTTTTTTTTTAAATTATCTTCAGCTCAACACACACACACACACACACACACACACACACACACACGCTCTCTAACATAATATCAGCATATGATTCTTTGTAAAATCAAACACTCAGACATTTTAGGAAATTAAAAGTGTGAATGAGATTATAACAGAAACAACAAGCTGCTTTGGGAAGTAGTATTATTTCTTCCTAATAACAAAACCCCTTTGCCAACCTCAACCAGTTTTAAGCTGAAGACCACAGAATACAACATGGCACACTGTAGAGCCGATGCAATGCCATTTATATGTCATTTGTTTTAAAGCCCCAAAGCATGCATGTTTAGTTGTTTGTAGCCATGGGCTGTGTTTGAACAGTGTAAATGAACGCTCATCCAGCCACCCAACAGATTATTTGCCTCGACCCCATTTGACTGCCACAGCTTTGCCATGCAGAATGTCTGTCACACTCGCAACTTAATCCTTGTTCCTTACAAATGCAGTATTGTTAGTATTTGGTACTGGAAATCTCTATTGAACAAGATGTTAACATGAGGTTTATCCTACAGTACAGTCCTTGGAAAATCGTTAATGCTCTTGGCTCTGCTTTAGTAGATAACTTGTGTCAGGTGAGGCCAAGGTTGAAGTAGGGATCTTTTTTTCTTTCTTTCTTTCTTTTTGTTACCATGAAGGCCACATTCTCTTTGAGGAATTGTCACTCAAGGGAGAAGTCAAAAGACGCTTTGTATGGATGGAGAAGCACTTGTTTTATCAGTGGTGGTATTGAGTTCAATACTCAAGACCAAACCAGCTTCACATTTCATCAGAAAAAGACAAACATTAAAACAAAAAAAATAATAGTACAGACCCAAGCAGCTCATATAGTCTCACAGTTAAAAACCCCTGCTCCTGTGAAACCACCTCGGCATGCACACACACAATCTCTTTATCCATCGTGGGCACTCTTCTCTGTGTATATAGAATCAGTTCCTGATGAATTATTTTATATGAGATTTAAGATATTTAAGAATTAAATAAGTCTATATGTACAGAAAGTTGTATGGGGGGTAAAAAAAACTGACCCCTCAATGTTAATGCTCAGTATCTGAGTTTAGAAATGTCCTTTTTTTTTGTTTTCAAATGCCTTTTTTTTCTTCTGTTGCAATTTTATTTCACTCCATAAAGTATGCAGACTCGCCATGTGTTGTGAGCCGTATCCTGTCATATCAGAGATAGACATGAACTATCCATCATAAGGTTTGGTCTGCCAGAATATAAGTTGTCACTTAACAGTATGTCTTTGATATAAATGTTCATTCAGACAGATTTTTTTTTTATTTATAAAAGCTGCTTCTGTGGTAGAAAAAAAAAAGAGAAATATTAATGATGATACTCCCTTTATTTGGACGGCAGGCTTTGAATAGTGAAAGGAGGCCCTGGTTGACATCAAAGATGATGCACCAATCTCATAGCTTTGCGCAGGGGCCACTGAAGTTATTTGGAACAAAATGAGATATGATGGGCCAAGCTTATGAGTTCTAAGACAGTTGCCCCACAATTGATGAAACGACACAGGCTGCTTTGAGCCACCTTACTTGATGGCAGTCAGTGGCCCCGGCTTTATTGTTATTGGAAAGGGATTTGTAACAGTATCACAACAAAACATTTGAAAAAAAAACAGCCTCTCCTGCTAAAAGCTACATTAAGCTGAGAGAACATTTGGTCTAGGCTAATCGCTGTACAACATGTGTATTTGCTGACGGTGTGTCTTTTGGAGCAGCCTGAGCTTGTCAGAGTCTGTGACACAATGTGTGTGGTATCATCCTAGGCCACAGTAGGCCAACTTCTATGTTGTCATCCGTAGCAGATGTTGCTGCCCTAAACAAGCTTTGCTGACTTAGGTTCGGCTCACCAGACGGCTGCTGGGACATTCACCTGTGGTACTGTGACAAAAACCTCAAGCCAGTTTTCACTTTTTTCTACATTGACACAGATTCCAATAAATGTATTTTTTCACCATGCAACGGATGATAGCGTCTTTGGCTTAAGCGTGTGTGTGTGTGTGTGTGTGTGTGTGTGTGTGTGTGTGTGTGTGTGTGTGTGTGTGTGTGTGTGTGTGTGTGTGTGTGTGTGTGTGTGTGTGTGTGTGTGTGTGTGTGTGTGTGTGTGTGTGTGTGGGTGTTGCCCGCCCTGTGTGCCGCATGAGCAGAGAGAGTGCATTTAACTGTTATGATGATGAACGGGAGCAAAAGAAAAAAGCCTGTTTTTATTTCTCACTTCTCCCCGTTATGTGTTTATTTCTTTTGACAGCGTGATGGAGATTGAGATGCCTCTAGGAGCCACCACAGGGGAGGGATTCAAATGATAGCAGGCTTGACTGCCACTGTGGGATTGTGTGTGTGTGTGTGTGTCTATGTGTGTCTGTGTCTGTGTCTGTGTTGTGCATGCACACATCTTGTCCACATACATGCACAAGGCGTCCACATCTGCGCACACATCACCCAGGAAATGAGATGGTGTGTCTTTCAAGTGTCGTGAATCACACACCCAGGTTTGACAGGCCATGAAACGCCTCGGCACATTTAATATGCAGCTGGAGTTTTTTTTCTTTTTTTTTACAAGGCCACACACGCACACTTACACCCCCCCCACCCCCACACACACACACACACACACACACACACACACACACATCCTCCCCACATCCCGACGATCAGATTAGTTTTGTCTGACTGAAAGCCATGTGCAATGTCAGAGCCCATCTCTTCCTCGTGCGTCTGCTGTATAGAAGAGCCAGACTGAACACGAGTATACTGCAGGGTGTCAGGGAAATAAAAAAAAGGTGAGTCATGGACGTATCTTTAGAAAACAGAGTAGTAGCTGTAGCGCCAAATGAGCTGCAGTGGTGATTACATAGATAATTAGTATAAGGCTATGATGGCTTTAATTACCAGGAGGTTGGTGGGGGGGGGAGAAGCCTTTGAACCAATAAAGCAGAAAGTGTGCTGTTCAGCGTACCACAGGGAGTCAGTAAAACAAGACGATGCCTCGCCATGTGCTTCTTGGACTGAGGGGCCGCGGTGGCTGGCGAGGTGGAGAGAAGTTGGCCCAGGATGGCATCTGTTTCATTAAAAATTAATCCGATTTTAGTAACACAGATGCCTGTTTATGATGCAATTAGTTGTGTTTTAATGTCTCCGCTGTAAAGAAAATAGGTTTGTAAATAGAGAGCATGATCATATGGAGTGAGTGTGTGCCTCTGTGATGATATGATGAGTTAAAGCTATAGTGCGTAACTTATGTCGCCCCCCCCCCCCCCCCCCCTGAGGAATTCAAAGTAATTACAACAACACTGTCAGCGCACCTACATGAGGTAAGCCTTCAGTGATCGTGCATAGATTGTATTCCTTCTGCTGTATGTTTCTTAGCATTAGACTCAACAACTGTAACGTTTCTTTGGCGCGTCCTGGGGTTTTTTCTCAGCTCCTTCGCCAGTGTCGGGGGGCGACATCAGTTTGTAAACGCTGCCATACTGAGAAATACAGACAGAATTTTGTGGAGCTGTAGGTTTAAAATAAATTTGTGTCAAGTCATTTGGCGATGGCTTGAATATAACCGGCATGTGTTTATATGAAGTAGTTACGCCCTATTGCTTTGATGCAATTGTTTTTGTTGTCCCACTTTCTCCCCCCCCCCCCCCCTCTCCCACCTACGGGCATCCATGAGCAATCAGATCTGGAATAACAAGCATGAATTCATTCAGTTTGATTTGATTTCACTGAGGGCTTTCATATTAATGATGGAGGAGCTGTGTGTACACTATGTTCCGGTGCAACACATGCTGTTTGAATCTCTTCTGAGGGCCCATCTCTTGACGCTTGTGGAAAACGCCTTTTGTCTTCCGTTGACAGACTGGAACAGAGGGCTTTCTTGGAAAGTCTGCACATCTATTCCGAACAACATAATCCATTTGACCACGCAAATTGATTATGGTTTTCCTTTAATGTCGACACATGTTTGCCTTTGTCTTACGTAATCATGCATCATCTTCAATATCCTGAAGGCCGAGTCAGCCTGTCTCTACATGCTTTCCTACACTCTCTCTATCTCTCTATCTCTAGCTCTCTCTATCGCTCCCTCTCTCTCTCTTTACAGGCATGTTTAGCAGTTCTCTCTCCACCGCTAATAACAAAGCCAGCTCCAGACTCCCGATAGAAGGTTGTGATCATCATGCTAATGCTGTCCTTGACTTAAGCAACATGCTCGGGACTGGCAGACAAGGTGGTGTATGTGTGTGTGTGTGTGGGGGGGGGGGGGGGGGGGGGATTAGGATGGATAGCTCGAGGCTTTTGGGAAGAAAGGGAGACGAGGAAGATGGGTTGGAGAGATCAAAGGGGAAGGGAATACACAAAGAGGTGGGCAAAACTTCTTATTAGATATCATCACTTGTTTTTTTGGAAGTTCCATTTCTTATGGGCTGTGTAATGTGTATGTGTGTCCATGATAGGTGTATGTGTGTGTGTGTGTGTGTGGGGTGGGGAGGGGGGTGTGGGTGGGTGGGTGTATGAGGCTACTGCTGTGTTGGAACACACATTAAGACACATGAGACACAATGCGCGTATACATGTTTTAAAAATCAATTTGTTGTGTTATTCTGACTGAAACCAGACTTTTAAAATACATGTAAACATGTGAGTCCCACTGAGATCGTACTAAATCCAAACACATCCTGATAATGGGATTGGGAGTGGAGATACTCGATGTATACGGTCAATTGGACCTTAATTGGCCTAGGTGTTCTGCGCATGCTCCACAGTTTTACACATTTGCCTATGTTACAGACTGGGAGTTTGAAAATATGTGTACATTTATGAGGCTGAGAGGGTCTAATGTTAAACACATTTGGGGTGTATTATGGGGAAATGTTAGCCTGGAAATCCAGACCCTGATATCTTGAACGATAGAGGGTCTGGCCACGATCAATAGTAATTTCCAACTCAAGGGGCGGCTCCTACTCGTGCATTTCAAATGCCACTGCACGCAGTTGGATAGCACTACAACCAATCAGAGCGATGCACAAGGTGACGTAAGCCCCTTTCGTTTAGCGAACAGAGTTAAACTGTTAAATTAAACGTTTGCCGTTATCGGTCGGCAAAACAGAACATTCCACTTACTTGCTAATGAAAGATTTGAGTGCCGTCTTCCAAATCGTTAAGGGTCGAGGCCAAAGCAGTCTCAAACTCACACAACATATCCGCAGCCATCTTTGATGTTTACTATCACGGCTTCGACGTCGCATGCACGTCACTGTCGCCATCCGGTTACGTCCTCCCCAGAGTACCATATAAAGGGCTCTGGCGCGCCCATATTAGATATAACCAATTGAAACCATAGCCAGATTTCTGGTCTTCTTGATAAAACTTCAACGGAGCGTGTCCAGACCAACACGCGCAGCAAATTTAATTTGCCAGCGCCTAGTGGCAGGTCTGGGAATGCCAGGCTAGGGAAATGTAGGATCTGGCTTCTTTTTTTTAAGCTCCACTCATTCTAGGTACAAATAGTGAGGACTTTTGGGCTCTTTTGCACGAATTTCCCAACAATTTTTCCAAGTTCTTAATATTTACAGAGTTCGATACTAACTCACAATGTTTTAGATACTTTCCATTTTATGAGGCTTTTTAAATTCCAGCCCACTAAATGTCAGAGGGAAATATTGACCTTTGTATGGCACTATCTGAGCCAGCCATAGGCAAAAATAAATATACTATTAATATATGATGCATCTAAATGTTATGATGAATTGCATATACCGTTTTAATGTTTAACACAAAGCTATACTTTATATATGTATAAAGACTATATATTTCCAAACCTATTTTATTTACAACATGAAAGTAAAACACTTCTTATTACACCATTTTTGAATGCCATCCTACCTTTAGTGGATAATTGTACACAGGCCTTTCTCTAAATTGACATTTGGACATGCCTCAGTTTTTTTTTTCTTAACCTTTATTTATACAGGTAAATTCCATTGAGAGCAGAGACTCTTTTGCAAGGGAGACCTGTTCCCATTTACACGTTACCATTCACACACACATTCATACACCGATAGCAGGCCAACTATCGAAATTCACACGAGGCAAGGTGGGTGAAGTGTCTTGCCCAATTTCACAACAACCATGACACAAGTGACCCACAAGGGTGGGAATCAAACCTCCAACCATTCGATCACTGGCCGACCCGCTCTACCACCTGAGCCACAGTCGCCCTATTGGACATTCCTCTGTAGAAAAAGGTTTATATAATACAATTACTAATGGCTGAATTCCATTTCCAGTGTCAAGGTCCAGGCATTGTTTTATGCTGACTCACTGTCGAGGCTTAGCAGAACACTAGCCATCTCTAATGCTCTTAGCAACCCCTGTGTTATGGCTGGGCAGAGAGGACACAGGCGCGGAGACAATACCAGTTTAAGATGTTTTATTTGCTGGAAAAGCTGGGGGTTTGGACCGTGATCCGGTGGGAGCTGGCTAGCACGGGGCTCCAGGGGGAGAGCAAAGGGGAAAGTCCAGGGAGACGAGCAAGAGCTGGCAGGCAGGCAGGGGGGTCTGGGGTGGAGAGCTGGCTGACGAGGGCTGGAGCTGGTGGCAGGAGTCAGGCCGGAAGAACTGAGGCAAAAAGAGACAGAAATTAGGCGACGGAAAAAATACAATGGAAACTGTCAAAAATCAAGATGGCTGGAGAATGACTGACTGGGTAAAACAGAGACTACAACCTGGCATTGTCTGGACGGTTGAACCGGGTATTTGTAGAACAGTAGATTGTTGATTGGTGGCAGCTGTGGATGCTGGTGCCTGACTCCTACACACCTGACTCCACCCCTGCAATCAGACCAGACAGACAGGGGAAAGGGGGAAAAAACACACAAGGGCTAGAGGCCCAGGCAGGATCATAACACCCTGTGCCTTCACTACTATTGCAATAGAAAGCACCAGTGACTGTAACACTTGCTGTGGTGAAAGTGGTCACTTACACCTGTCCAATTGTCCAACATTAGCAAATATGGAGTTGTGTTAGTGGACACCTGACTAAAGTCTTATCAAATGTTCCGTCTTGATTTAGTTCTGTTTGGGTCTCCATCTGCCTCTCCAACGTGCCAGGTGCTCAATGACATTCAGCGAAGAGTAAACAGCTGCCTCAAACCATGACAATAATCCACCCCTGCTCTCCGTGGATTTGTCACTATGGGTCCCCAATTTCAGCAGTACCCATTGTTATTGTATCTGTTGTATAAGAAACATTGATTAGAGCAGCTATATACACAAACAGTGTATCAAGAGACAGATTATTAAAATTTTTATGTTATTGGTAATAATGTACAAGACAACAAGTAAGTGCACACAAATAACCACAACCAAAAACAACGACCAGGGAAACATTAGTGAAGGTGCAGCCAAAGTTACAAATGATAGTGATGTACATGCCTTTGAATCATGTTGCGTTGTCATTATTCACTTGGGCAAAATAGCCTGCTTTTCCTTACACAGACTTGCATTGTAGTTGGTTGCTTGGCGGGCAAAAGGATAGGATATATGCTAATGCAGCACACTGGAGCTGCAGACATTGGAAAACAAAAACAGCACTCCGTTGGTTTACTTGGGTTGTCATGCTCTGTGTTTTTTGCCTCTGTAGAGGTTGCCTCGCAGCCAATCACTATCTCTCAGCTCCCCCCTCTGAAGACTTGCATCACTCGTCAAAGCACATGAAAGTAATGAACAGAAAGCCCCATCGTAGTTTACCAAACTCAACCCCGCGTTCTGCTTATCTCACAGTGGCTTACACTGTCAACACAGCCGCACCTGGTTCTCCGTCTATGAAGTGACAATTCTTGGTAGCTCATTCCAGATAATAAAAAAAAACAACACTCTGAGGTCTCGGTGGTGAGTGACATGTCTGCATATTCCCTGTAACTTGTTTTGGTGTCACAGCCATTGGGCCCCCTGCTGGTGTGCTGAATTTTTCTGAATGCATCAAATCCTGTTGCGACTATTATATTGTGATGCATGCCAAAGACTAAGTCAGTTAAGTGTGAACATTACTGCGCTCCGTAACTCAAAGCTGCAGTGTTGGGGTTGCTGATGGAGCCAGTAGAGCTGCCAATCTGCGTTGTTCTATGTGGCTGATAGCCCTGTCTCTCTCCCCCTCCCTCCCCCGCAAGCCTTTCTTTGTTATTTATAGCTTCATCCTTCTAATGGTGACGCAACACGTTACAACTGGAAGGGAGCAGAGAATCATAGGATGGTTTGAATAGCAACAAGCCACTGGATTATATGGGGGCCTAAGAGGCAGAGTCTGCAGTCTAAAAACATCAAGGCTCCAACACTAAAGCCAGGCAGCCAGGGGAGGGCCCAAGCCGGCCAGATCCCTCCCCCCTCCTCTATCCCTCCTTCAGTGGGAGAGAGAGCAGGGACACAGCTGGGCACGGCATGGTGGGCAAAGGACGTGGGAATCGAGAGGATGGGGAGGAGTGAAGCCAGGAGATTACGCCACAGTAGCTGTTTGTTATGGCTGTGTGTTAAATCCCATAAAGCCACCACTAACGGGTGTGCAACCACTCAATAAAAGAAAGTCTATCCTCTTAAAGGAAGATGTATTTGAAAAAGTTTGTAAAGGGAACTGCAATGATTTAAGTTAACAATACTATAACAGCTATGCAAAGGGGCTGCTTGAAATCAAACATGACATAGTGTATACAATGTTACACTATTGTGAATTTGGAGGTTTTGGTAAGCCTGCTGAGACTACTTTCGGGCCAAAGTAATTTCCGACAATGTGGTGAAGAAATAAAAATAAATAAAAATAAATGAAATGGCAGAGAAAGATACTATGAATAAAGGATATTGTTTAAATTATTTAAATCTGCTGTAAAAATAAATGTATATTCTTTTCAACCAGTTGATCCCTTTAAATTTCAATCAATTGAGGAAACTATTTTAACGCATTTCAATGTATTATTCTATCTATATTTGTATTATACGACTCCTTAGTCTTTCTCTTAATATTTCTTCTTTTAATCTCCTTTCTTTGTTGTTGTCTTAGTTATTTGATCATTTCCCTTACGGCTGACTATGATAATGAGATTGGCGTGTCCAAGTGTGTCCAGAGCAAAGGCCTTAAACTATTTAGACCCCTCATTTTGGAAAATCTAATTTGCAGAAAATATCAATTGCAAAGTCCGGTAAATAACTCAAACATGAATAATGGAGAGAGTATGTGACACCTCCCTTGTGGCACCAGCCATGACCTGAAACCTCCCCAGTGTGCATCCACTACCCATCTCTCTCTCCTCTAATTTCCTGACATCCCTGATCTGATACAGTCTAAAAAACAAACACAAATCCGAAAGGAAATCAAAATGATGTAAAAAAAATATAAATAAATGCTTCTCAGTCTTGATGGATTTGTTTTCAGCAGATGAGCTCTGGGAATCTCAGATTGCTTTTGTACACTTGACTGTTAGGGTCTTTAAACTAGTGGCCAAATGTGCAAATGTGAGTTTTGAATTGGAGAAGCCTTCGGAGATCTCCACAGGTTTATCCTCTAAATGAGAGAGAAATCAAGCTGCTCACTAAAATAGATGCTATATAAGGAAGAAACACCTTGTATACAAACAGACGTTGATGTAACGTAACGTCGCTCTGGCACTGGCATCAACTGTCACCTTTGCGAACGCATTGTAACATCTGATTAGCCAACCCTGCCTTTGGTTTTCCCTTTCTGCTCTTGTTCTGCTCCCTATACAGGAATGCCATCTAGTGGTTAACATGTGTAACTTGAGGCAGTGCAGTGGACCCCAGTCATGACCCCAGTGAATATAAACTTTATTTACACAGCATCTGAGAGTCTGACGCAGAGGTCAACAGACAGGTTCAATCATAGCATAGGCGGGGTTCCTTTTTGACCTTTCTATTGCATTTGTCACACAAGAAAAAAAGGAAAAACAGATGAAGCCAACAGTCGAGGTCAATACATGGGTCAATTTAAAATGTCAACATGTATGGACGAGTAATTGCAAGACACATCTGCCATGCACATAATGTTCTCTTGGCCATTGATCCAGGCCCCTTTATGTGGCCTGATCCAGATTATACTCAGACAGGCCTAATTTGTCGACTTTTATTGAGTAAAAAATGTGCCAGCTGAAGTAATTAAGTGTTCAGAGGGAGGTGCAAAATCGGGGTCCCCTGGTGAACCCCAGCCCCCGCCAGCCAAATGCAAACATATGCAGGGATCCTCTCTCTCTCTCCCCCTCTCTCTCTCTCTCTCTCTCTCTCTCTCTCTCTCTCTCTCTCTCTCTCTCTCTCTCTCTCTCTGTGTTTTCCTGTGGAGTGTTATCATGTGACACATCCATGGGCTGACTTCATAAATCTGCCCCCTACTGTACGTCTTACTGCAGCTATGCATTCCAAACTCGTTGCGAAGATTTTGCCACTGTATTGTTTTGTCTGCAAGGCCTGATGAATATGTATTTGTGTTCCCTATTCCCTCTTTTTTTTCCCAGCCCGATTGCTCCCTAGCACACACACACACACACACACACACACACACACACACACACACACACACACACACACACACACAAAAATACACACACACACACACACACACACAAAATCAAAAATGCTGAAGGACGCTCTTGGCATCAACTCCAATCCGCATGCATACAAAGCTGTTTGCATATAGCTATGGCAGAATTGTAATGCATTCAGTAATCAACATTACTGTAGGAACATTTGTCATTATGTTTGACTTTATTGCCACGCATTGCAGTAATATGGTTTTGTCTGATATACTAATTTGCTTGCTCTTTTTAACAAGTTTTTAATGATTATGTTAGATCTCTGTCAACGATGAAAATATTGTAATCATAATTGTAATATTGAGTCTCTGAAATCAACCTCGGACCAATATTCTCAAGACTGCAAAGTGCAAGCTGCTGACATGGGAAAGACATCACAGATAACACAGAAATGCAGCAATATGCTAATGGGGAAAATGCAGAAACAATGAACCACAGTACCAAATCACATGTAGAAATCAAAGAAGAAAGAAGGAAAAGTCAAGTAAAGGAAATATATAATAGGGTAGAATTAAAGAAACATGGAGAAAATATATTATCCTATGGTTGGTCCACTTTAGGCCACTTCCTTGTCAACAGGAAGTAGGCAACAATGTTGCCATGGGCTGTGTTCGGAAAGCCATATTAGCGTCCTACATCCTACATACTCAACATCTATATACTACATACTGTCTACTCAAAGATCGATTGTGTATGCGAGGTGCGTCGAAACGTTTTCAGTGAAGTATAGGCTACTCAAGCAGTAAATAATTTCTTCTTCTTCTTATAAGATTCAGGCCGTTTAGACGCTGTTTAGCGTATTACCGCCCTCCACAGGTTAGATATTGAACTAGATTTTTACAGTCCTGTGTTCATCATCTGTGCTTTAGACCGCTTGTTTTATAATCTAAGTAGGCCTAATCTAAGTAGGCGATCATCGGGCCGGTGTGTCCGGGCCTTTTAGGCCTTTTAGGCCCGGACACACCGGCCCGATAATCGCCGTCGGAGAGTCTGGAAGGGGCGGGGACACTAATCTGTTTGGTGTGTGCCGTGACGTCGGTCGTCGTAGATGTCGTAGGGCTTCTTGCGGGCAGTCTTTCAGTTGGAGCAATTTGATTGGTGGAAGGTTAGCGAATCAGTGAAGCCCGGAAGTGAGGCGGGTAGCACAAACAGCTAACAACAGTTAGCCATTGTTTTAATGTGTTTGTTTGTTTCGTTCAGCGAGTACTCACATGCATTAACCCTTGTTGACTGCTCGACACCATGCTCGACACTCTCTGCTAAAAATGGTGCCCTTTATGATCCATAAATATAAATACATATTTCTATCTATGTTTATGGTCTAGAGAGCTGTCCCATCATTTCCGGCTTCTGTATTTTTTTGGGCCACAATACAGATTAGCGCCGCCTGTTGTTATGGAGACATTACGTCCCGCGCAAGCGCAGAGCGTACGGGAAGTCAGTAGTCGGCTCGGTGTGTTCTTGGCACTTTTTTGGCCTATAATCCTAAATAAACAGTAACATGGCACACTTATTTTTAGGGAAGCTCTATTGATTATTCATTAATCTTTTCACATGTTTATGTTTTGAGGCGGAGGATCCCTCCGACGCTCTCTGTCCGGCTCATCAGTTGAGCTGGGCGAGCTGCGGTGTGTGGAACACAGCCTTCAGTTCTGATCTCTCTCCACTATCAGACTGGCATCACTCATTTCACTTAGTAACTCTAATGTTGTTGGTATTTATCTTCATCTCTTATCTATTGTAAGAGTTTATGAACGACTGCACGTACAATTGTCAGATCGTGGACCCCAAACAATGTCGTTGCCTAGCAACTTGCTTGAAAATATTTCATTTTCCTGTGCTGGTAGAATTGACCCAGTGCATTGTGGGGCGGTTGAGTAGGAAAAGTATCCAATCGATCCCATGATCGATCCATACCCAAAATCTTCCCGGAAGTTAGTACTCTTCCGGGAATTTCTCGCATACCCTGCCGTCACATACTCAAATTGAAGTCAAAATGAGTATGAGTAGGTGTATAGGTAGTATGGCTTTCCGAACACAGCCATGGAGTCAGCGAGTTGGCTGGATTTAGTCTATTTTTCTTTACACTTCGGCACATTGGCACCAATTAAAGTATGCTGAATATGCTATAAGTAGTTCCCGTTTGCCATGCACCTTCATTTGTACATACAACTTTCACTGAACTACATTGACACGGAAGAAAACCTAATAACGTGAATTTTTCTGCATATGATATTCTGCAATCATAAGGAGCTCTTCCCTCCTTATGGATGTTTTGGTGACGGACTTAGGAGATACTTATATCCTCGGACTGACTAATGATTCAAGAATGAGTGCCATTTTTACCTCAGGCACTATATGATGTGTTTGAATAAAGAGTTATTATGGGGTTAGCGGGTAATATTGTTTTATGATATTTGTGAGTTCTGACTCTTGATTTAAAAAAGCTTGATAGAAAAACGGGACTGTGACCAAACATATAAACACTGCCATGTTGCAATGAGGACAGGAGTGTGTGATTATTAGACCTACTGACTTATTTAATTAGATAAGTGCCAGTCATTGGGCATTCACAGTATAACCCAGTACAATATCTAGGCAAAGAAACAAAAAACAAAAAAACAGGCTGCGTTAAAATATATAAAACAACACTGTTGGCATTAAAAAGTGTTTGTAGAAAAAATTAATATTGCATACATGTTTCTTATTATAAATGGTTCTCCAGGGTCTCTAAAGACCTAGCACATATCAAATGGCGATACACACTTGTAGGTGTGTGCTAGAACTAAAGCTCAATCAAATGTTTCCATATTGTACTGCACCTTCAGCTCCATCCACTGTTCCAGAGGTGACATAAAGAGCATCTCCTCCACAGGTCAGAGTCCTGTCCATGGGAACAGCTTTCACACTCATGCATTAACTACAGCAATCAAGGCTGTTTCCATTAGTTTCCTTTGAATTTTTGTCGTGTTTAAATCTAGTTCATTTTTGTCGAGTTACAAGGCTGGCTTTACTGCCAGTGCTGTGTGCCGTGTGTGTGTGTGTGTGTGTGTGTGTGTGTGTGTGTGTGTTTGTGTGTTTGTTCTTCTTCTTGTTTGTTTTGTTTTTACAAGGTACCGGGGAAGACAGGTGTCATAGCTTGTGTCAGACACGTCTCTCTCAGTGGATGTCTGAACCCTTGACACACATTTGCAATGAGAGAAGTTGAGAGCAGAAATGCAAGAGGGCGGGGATACACCTTTGTGAGTGAAAGTGTAAAGCTACGACTTCAAGTCACTGCTCACTACAACAAAATCCTACCAGGACAACTGAAAGAGGTACAACTTATCGGTACATCGGCTTCAACTGTTGTGTGTCTGCTCTAAAGCCAAGGAGGGAATGGAGGAGCAACTCAAGAGTAGGGGAGAACGGGGTAATCTTTTTACATGTGCTCCCCTCTAAGCGAGCTAAATCACTCAAATTTACAAATCTCCCATTAATTCAGGATGTTTCCTAGAAATGGGCATTAGCAGATTTTTTTCAAGACAAAGGGCAGTGAAAATATGATTGTTTAAAAAAAAGTTGTCATGTGGCTCACTTTATTAAAAACTATAATATCTCGTGTTCATTTATTCGGATACATGGAAGAAAAAAGATAAAAGATGACTGGAAAAAGGTTCAAAGTTCTCAGTTGTTGTTTAATTAAGTGAGATCACAGGACAGGTGATGCAGGCAGTTTCTGACAGGACAAAAAAAGTGAGCTCTCTCTCTACAGCAGAGTCTCTTAACATATCTTGAAAATGTCTATTGATTGGTTGATCTCTTTGTCAGGCAGTTTTCGGAGTCCATCCTCTTCTCGTTGTCTTCTCCTGAAAAGTAAAACTATGTTCCTAACCTTGGATATTACTTCTTATCTATAAAAGTTGAGATGAGTCAGGTTTGTACCATTCTCCAAACTTTCTTCTAAGGCACGAACCTTCCCTCCCTTCTCCACTCCCTGCTCTGTACTGAAATGAGAACATTTAGATCACATTATAATTGTATGATTGTTAGTTGATTATATAAGAGTAAATGCAAATTAATGATGGGGACTATAACATCATTAATGTTTAAAAAATTAAAATCCTAACACTTTACCCCAGCTGTGGGGTAAACTGATCTACTTACTTTTTCCACTCTGAAACTACCATAACAACACATATTGTAACAGTAAGAATCCTGAAAGCTAGCCACACATTCCAGAACTAATGTCGGACTAGTAAAAGAATGATGGGGTTTGGTCAATTAAGCAAAGCAAATTTTCTAAACACTTGAAAGTAACTCTGAACAAAATCAAATACAACATATTACAATTCAAAAGGTTTTAATAAGATTCAAATGAAAGATAGAACTAGTTAGATTAGAACACAGTCTGGGGGTCAGAACACAGGACCCTTAGAGCCAGCTAGTGTCTGGGGGTCAAAGCATAGGAAAATCAGAACCAGCGAGAACAGCCTGGGACTCAGAACACAGGAGAAGACCCAACTGGATTATAACATCAGCCTGTCATACTCTACAACTAGGCCTACTCTACATTCCAGCCCTGAAGGTTACAGGGAAAGACGAGAAGGTGCTCTTTCTGTGTGGTTGCCCCAGGTCGTCTTCCTGGTGTATTTCCTTGGCATGATGGCTTTTCTACAATGTGTATGACATTAAAATAAAACATATGTCATGTAATATTACATTAAAATATGTTTAAGACTAAACTTAACTTGTGCCTCATGGTGGGGGAAAGTGAGACAGTGGCTCACTTTCCCCCACAGCATTTGGCTCACTTTACCCCACCACCACAATTTGAGAAAAAACTACCTCTCTTTAGCCTGGCATTCCCAGACCTGCCACTAGGCGCTGGCAAATTAAATTTGCTGCGCGTGTTGGTCTGGACACGCTCCGTTGAAGCTTTATCAAGAAAACCAGAAATCTGGCTATGGTTTCAATTGGTTCTATCTAATATGGGCGCGCCAGAGCCCTTTATATGGTATTCTGGGGAGGACGTAACCGGATGACAACAGTGACGTGCATGCGACGTCAAAGCCGTGATAGTAAACATCAAAGATGGCTGCGGATATGTTGTGTGAGTTTGAGACTGCTTTGGCCTCGACCCTTAACGATTTGGAAGACGGCACTCAAATCTTTCATTAGCAAGTAAGTGGAATGTTCTGTTTTGCCGACCGACAACGGCAAACGTTTAATTTAACAGTTTAACAGCTGTTCGCTAAACGAAAGGGGCTTACGTCACCTTGTGCATCGCTCTGATTGGTTGTAGTGCTATCCAACTGCGTGCAGTGGCATTTGAAATGCACGAGTAGGAGCCGCCCCTTGAGTTGGAAATTACTATTGATCGTGGCCAGACCCTCTATCGTTCAAGATATCAGGGTCTGGATTTCCAGGCTAACCTCTCTTAGCATTTCAGGCTAATCTTCAGTTATCAGCATCACATGGTTTCATATATTGGTAGTTCATCAACACGTATGATAGAAGTTTTTCTATGTGAATACATTTGCTTTGGCACAACAGTTGATTAAGTTGACAGCAAGAAAATGTACTTTTACATGCAAAATACCTCTTTTGGTGAAAAAAACATGCTTACCACAGCACCATGAGGTCCACTCTTTCAGGGCCATGGGGAAATGAGAGGGGCTTGAAAACATATATCTCGCATGACCACAAATGTTTACCGTTGCCTAGATACAGGGGGTGGCTCACATTACCCGATGCCTCAGATTCCCCCGTTCTCCCCTACTCATAGTGATAGACACACACACACAGGCCTGCCCACACAAATGGCTGGGCCCCTAAAAACCTCCAGTCAATGGGCCCCCCTTACCCATTACTCCTATCAACAATGAGTGTGAGTGCGCTCATCCCTCAATAAACAAATACATGTATTTGTAGAGAGAATAACTATCTTATCAACCAGGGACTTGCAGGGACAGTTGGGAGAGCAAGGGCTCATTATTATGTTACAATAGTAGCACATTTCTGACTTAGCCCAGCATACCTACCAATTTATTTTGATTCCCACTCACACAATTGTTTAACAGATCAACAGATCTCTACAAAATAATCAGTTCACACAGAGACATTGTTCTTCTTTAGTATTCACTAAAGCAAACAGTTTTTTCACAATTTGCACGTTTTCTATGCTACTAGTTTCTGGTAAGATACATTTACACTAATTGACTGCACCAAATATTGCACTATTTTGTATTTCTGCACATGACATTAAATCATTTAAAATCTTTTGGTGGTATTGTTGAAATAAATAACACGTAAAAAACACATCAACAACACATTCTTCACACAACAATTAAAAAAGGCGCTTCTCTACATGAATAACCAAACCAATCTACCCTCAAAACTATAAAGTTGGCCTATGTTTGGTTGCAACATTTAGGCTTAGTTCATTCTGCTCTCATCACTGCAAAAGCACTAAAATCATTACAAAAAAAGTTCTTAATCTTTGAACTCAAATCTGTTCCTTCAATTATTTCCAACTTCTTTGTGTCTTGTGTCTTTCTTTGCATTAAGAACTTTTTAGGTCTATTTTTATTTTTTATCTTTAGAATTAATACAGAAAGCAGGACCTTGGTGGTTACGGCAATAATTAAAACAGGATGATGCTGCTCGTCAGCTTCATTGTGGTAGGACCCGGCTGGTTGGTCGATTGGCCAGGTTTCTGAAAAACTGGTCAGACCTGGCTGGCCGGGTCATCCTGAAGACTTATGTCAAAGCCTTTAGAAGTTATTGTCCCCAAAGGGAAATTCTTTATCACAAAAATTTACTTTATGGGGAGAGATACTTTAAACCTATTTGTAGACTCAGGACAATGACAGAGTAACTAGCCTGTCCTGTTTATAAGAATGTAGAAGAACTACAAAAGGTACCCAACCTGTTTTTTCATGGGCTCCAAATACTTTTCACAGCCACACCCAGACACAAGTAGCAGGTACATGTGGAACAACTCAGGAAATATAATCCAGCCAAAACTGTTTAATATCAAAACCCAATCTTGTCACCATTTGGCACACAAAGAGTTTATAGGATGGATTATGTTTGAAACAGTTACACTCCGCTGTGCTCAATCTGAAACATTTTGAACATTACTGCTTTTCTACTGCTTTTTAAATGGCCGTAAGCGGAGCCGCGGCTCTGTGTAAACACCCAACTTTGAATAGATATTGACATAAATATCTAAAAATCTAAAAACAAAGTTTAGCTTAGTTAAGTTCTTGGCTTCCAAAGAACATGGGCCCCCCAAGTGGCTGGGCCCTAGAAAGCCTTCCCACTTTCTACCCCTTATGGGTGGCCCTGCTCATATTAAGAAGAAAGGATGAGAGAAGCCCTTTTGCATGTCTTTCACCACTGATATTTCTCAATCATTCATTATTAATTGGTGATTGATGGACAAATAGATAGAATTTCAGGTGTTTCAACTTTTTATGATGTACATATGGCACCTTCCACCAGTGACACATTGACTTGGGACGTAAAATTATTATTTTCTGTCGCTGCTGGTCTCCTCTTCGGCCTTCAACATGCAAGTCCATGAGGCTCCATCTCACTGCTAGCTGTGGGCGCCGCCCCAACGGCAATTTGGAGCACAATATAAAACAAGAATAAATAGAACCTTTATTATGGCTGGGTGTAGTCTATAAGTGATGAACCACCAACACACTATTCACGTTGTTGTAACCTGTTTGATTAGGTTGTAAGAGTATGAAGATGCAGTAAACGCTCACATTTGAACAATGCCTCTTCAACTCCCAACCAAGGGAACTTCAACCTACATGAACGTCCTTCATGTACATTCATCATTTAAGTGAGCAAATAATAAAAGTTGGTTGTGTCTGTGACTTTCTAGACTGGGAATGTTTGGGTAACGACCAGAAAACCTCCCCCTCTTTATCTTGCTGGAACGCAAAACCTGATGGACCTCATTCTTGGGCATTGTGCTATCATTGAGTGTAACTTGAAGACTTGTCATTTGCCTTACCTGGAGCTCACTCGAGACAGGTATTAAGACTGTAGAAGACGAACACGTTTGATTTTGACCTAGTAAACCCCAAGGAGGATGAATAACCTTTTGAAAGCCGTGACCGTCCTTTGTGCCTTCATTGCTGCAGGTATGTTGACAATAATGTTGGGTGGATTAGGAGAATGTATGTACAAATGCATTTTATTCTTTATCATTCTTCCTGTTGTGGAATGTCTTTGTTAAGCACATTGTTACACTGTAGTTGGAGAAGTAGTGTGGTCAAAATAAACAGTACAGGCTCATTTAGAGACTGGACAAAACAAAGGATCATCGATTCATGATTTAGCCTTAGGCCATTTTAATGCGCCATAGCCTAATGAAATGCAGTCTGGTACAAGTGTATGTATATAACCGCAACGTAAAACCATATGTATCTATTTATTTGCCTGAAATACATCAATGCAAAAGGTCTCTAGAAATGAAAGGAAAGGTATAAATATGAGAATTAGAAAGAAGACAGAAGTTTGCTCATCAGGCTTTTAGCCATCAGATGGAGTCAGCTTGAAGAACTCACATTGCATCCTACAGACAACACCTGTAGGTTCCTATAAGACGAGTTAGTATGGTGGAAACGCAAAAATTTAGAGTTTTCATAATTTGTTCTTGTCTTTAAAGGGTGCCATTGGATCTAAAACGCAGCAATACTTATGATTAAGACAACTATTTAGGTATTCACTTCTTATTTTGAAGTCGGAACACAAGAAGACAATGTTGTTGAGTGAGTTACTGATAACTCAATCTGATAAAACAAATTATTTTTTTTCTTCCCTCTTTTCATTGGACAGCACAATGCCTGACCTGTCATCAGTGCCCTGTAGGAGTATTTGGGAAGTGCCTGTTCGGAAGTGACGTAACATGTAACTATGCAACTCAGAGCTGCTACACTGGAGAAGCACGTAAGGAAAACCTCTACAATACTGTACATACACTAGACAGGCTGAAATGTAACTACTACAACATAGAGAAAATGTGTCATAAAATGAAACCAATAAACCTTCCTTTGAGAAATGAACTAAATGTGGTGTACTTGAAACTTTACATAGTTTACAAACCAGCCGAGGGGCAGAGGCAACATAGGAGATGACCCCATCAAAATGATACAAATTGGCTCAGCTTGAATTTCATGTCTGTTTTGACTCTCTGTTTCCAATTCCCCTCCAGAGTTCAATGCTACTGGCGTGGTCACCCTGCACACCCGCGGCTGCCTGGACTTCGACCTGTGTAAGACGCAGACCAGCACCATCTTCAGTGCTGGCTACACCAGCAGTTTCACCTGTTGTAATACAACTCTGTGCAACGGAGCCACTTCTATTCAGCTCCCTCTGACAGTGGCACTCTGCGCCGCCCTCCTGTCCTCTCTGTGGGGCATGTGGGAGTTGTAGTTTCACACAATCTGTCCCTAAGTCGACTGCACCCTTTCTGCTATGAGTTAATCAGTGAAAATCAGAATACTTTACTCTTTAATATGATTTGACCTATTAACCTTGAATGGAAGAGATATTTTAACCACATTACTGAATTAAAAATAATCATTACAACCTGATTTCCTGCGTTGTGTCATCATCATTGCAGAGTCACGGCGAGAACAAGCATCTTTTTTTTAAATGTTACTTTAAAGGTGCTGTAAGCGGAATGGTTCTTTTAGCTAACTTCCTGTCAGTTACTGCAGTTAGCAGTCCCCTCGCTCGTCCCTATACGTCACCACATTAATGCACTGCGGTCTTCAAGCAGCGAGTTATCTAGCATCATCTCAGATCCATAAGTGTTATATATAGGGGAGAACGGGGTAATCTGAGCCACTTTTTACATTTGCTCCCCTCTAAGCGAGCTAAAATTATGTATCACTCAAATGTACACATTTCCCATTAATTCAGGATGTTTCCTAGAAATGGACATTAGCAGATTTTTTTCAAGACAAAGGGCAGTCAAAATATGATTGTTTTAAAAAAAGTTGTCATGTGGCTCACTTTACCCCAGCTGTGGGGTAAACTGAGACAGACCAGAAAAATCAAGGGGGTAAAGTGAACCAGCTGGGGGTAAACTGATCCACTCACTTTTTCCACTCTGAAACTACCATAACAACACATATTGTAACAGATAGAATCCTGAAAGCTAGCCACACATCCCAGAACTAATGTCAGACTAGTAAAATAATGATGGGGTTTGGTCAATTAAGCAAAGCAAATTTTCTAAACACTTGAAAGTAACTCTGAACAAAATCAAATACAACATATTATAATTCAAAAGGTTTTAATAAGATTCAAATGAAAGATAGAACCAGTTAGATTAGAACACAGTCTGGGGGTCAGAACACAGGACCCTTAGAGCCAGCTAGTGTCTGGGGGTCAAAGCATAGGAAAATCAGAACCAGCAAGAACAGCCTGGGACTCAGAACACAGGAGAAGACCCAACTGGATTATAACATCAGCCTGTCATACTCTACAACTAGGCCTACTCTACATTCCAGCCCTGAAGGTTACAGGGAAAGATAAGAAGGTGCTCTTTCCATGTGGTTGCCCCAGGTCGTCTTCCTGGTGTATTTCCTTGGCATGATGGCTTTTCTACAATGTGTATGACATTAAAATAAAACATATGGCATGTAATATATAATTAAAATATGTTTAAGACTAAACTTAACTTGTGCCTCATGGTGGGGGAAAGTGAGACAGTGCCTCACTTTCCCCCACAGCATTTGGCTCACTTTACACCACCACCACAATTTGAGAAAAAACTACCTCTCTTAGCCTTTCAGGCTAATCTTTAGCTAATATCATCACATGGTTTTTATATGTTGGTAGTTCATCAACACGTATGATAGAAGTTGTTCTACGTGAATACATTTGCTTTGGCACAACAGTTGATTAAGTTGACAGCAAGAAAATTTACTTTTACATGCAAAATACCTCTTTTGGTGAAAAAACATGCTTACCACAGCACCATGAGGTCCTCTCTTTCAGGGCCATGGGGAAATGAGAGGGGCTTGAAAACATATATCTCACATGACCAAAAATTTCCGTTGCCTAGATACAGGGGTTGGCTCACATTACCCGATGCCTCAGATTCCCCCGTTCTCCCCTACATATGATATAATGTATTTACTTTTTCTGATTTTAAATTTTTTTTTGAGAATTAAAGGGTCACTTCAAAACACTATCACTTTCTTCTTACAACATAACGTGTTTATACTGTATCTATTTGGGCAGTTAAGTTTTACAGAGCCATGGGTTTTCTGTGGCTCAGCATGAAGCTTTTGTCTGTTCTCGCACAGCACAGCGGCCAAATTAAATCTTACTCATTAAGTGGATTAAGTCTTTGACCTGAGACAAGAGTAGACAAAAGTAGTGATTTAGCCGATTTTTAGCCAGCCACCATTGATTTTAGCAGCAGATTTGTGCATTTTATTTTTGTTTATGTTGCAACAATGATATACACTTCAAGGAAGAGAGAGTAGAAAATAAATATTTACCTGTTAAACCTAACTGTTGAGTCAGTGTGTTTCACCATTGCTGTTAGTAATCCATTTCCTCCTGTTTGTTACTGTCAGAGAAAATCATTAAACTGGATATAATTTGTTGAAGAAACTATTTTGGAGTTCTTTGACGGTATTCATGTCAAATGTGAGAGCCGTGTTTCCAAATAAAACTAAAGATTCTAAATAAAATAAAATTCTCTCTTTTTTAAATTGTGACTGAATTGTGTTGATAACAGATTGTTGTCATGAATTGATTTCCAGTTGGAAATATTTTAGTATGTTTAATATTGTTATTGTAGAGAATGTACACGGGTCACAAAGAGCATTGTTGATTGATGGATTGTACTTAGGTAATCCTTATTCAGCACTATTTTGCATTTATTAAGTGTAACAAGTGATGAATGGTTCCCACTTTACAATAAGGGTCACATAACATTGAGAAATGGTTAATTATGCTCAAGTGATGCTTAATCAGCACTAGTATGCCTTTATTAGGTGTTAATTCATGAGAAATGGTTCACACTTTACAATAAGGGTCACAAAGTCCATTAATAAATGGTTAAATACACTTAAGTAATGCCTATTATGGTTGATTATGCTTCAGTATTGCCTATTCAGCACTGGTGTGCATTTATTAAGTGTTACTTAATGGATAAATGGTTCCCACTTTACAATAAGGGTCACAGAGCATTAATAAATGGTTAATTATGCTTAAGTAATGTTACAAAAATGACATTTGTTAGCAGTTAATTAATGCTTATTATTATATTAATCAACTGTTGGTTCATGCTTAATTAATGGGTTAACTAAGGTTAATATAGGATATTTATAAGCATTACATAATGTAGTAATTAATACCTTAGTTAACATGAATACCATTAGTAAATGCTTACTAGACACATTAGTTAACAGTTAACTAATGGTTAGTTAAACCTTATTAAGCATTAACTAACCATTAATTAATGTACCCTTATTGTAAAGTGTTACCTCAATGGGCCTACTTCACACTACTAGCTGTGGATACATGTGGTTCCAGACTTTTCTCTTGCTCATTTAAACATGGTTCAGTGGACTCCCTGCATAGCTCCACATCCCAAAGCCTTTTCTGCCTTATCTATGTCAGATATTCTCACAGGAGCTCCCCCCACTGAGACACAACTCCGAGCTACACTTTGAAAAGCATCATACTGGAACTGTCGACTCGGGGAACTTTTGACACAACTCACAACTTTATTTTTATATATTTTTCTTCTATTAGGAACCTCTGCCATCACTATTCCCTGAAGGCTGACAACTCCACGCGCCTGACCTTTCAGCTAGATCACGGTTCTGCTCTGTAACAATGCGATCCGGAGTGCATAGGACAGCCAGGATACACACAGGATCCCAATTATGGGTCACACACATAGGTCACATGGCCCTCGTTTTTTCTAATTGTGTGGGTGTTTTGAGTCTGTGAAAAGGTTATTTTCTGTGGCACATTCTTTTTTTATGTACCAGGGGGAAAACACTTTTACTTGGGCAACATTATTTATGAATTGAACTACTCTGCTGTATGGAACAGGATTTTATTGTGATAAAAAATAAAGATCTGTTTGTTGTTGCCCATAACCCACTAGAAAAGTAAAATGATCTTGTGCCATGAAAAAACTGTGCAGTTATTTATTTTTTTTACTTTTAATGTGTCAGCAAGGAAGACAATGTGACTGCGTTTTTTTTCTTTTTCTGAACAAATATGAGTTGGCTGTTATCCATCCATCTGTCTTGGGAGCTGTTTCATCATAAGTCCAGTAATTAGTTTAGTGTAGATTCAAACCAACAGTTAGATGCAGGGTCAATCAGAGCAGAATGGGCTTTTTGGAAGGCGGGGCTTAAAGTGACAGGCTCTAAAACGCAACATTTCAGACAGATGCTGAAAAGAGGAGATTTAGCAATGGCACGGTGAGAAATACATTATAAAGGGTCTTTAGGACACTACGCCATGAAATCAGTTTTCAATAGAAATCCAAATTACAATTTTGAACCTGAAAGGGAGCATAATATGTGACCTTTAACACCATTAGATGTATTCAGGTTTTACTGCCAGGCTCATCCTCGCCAAGTGCTGCCTCACAATGAATGATTCAGAGCCTTTACACTGTGGGAGCTAATCCTTTTGAAGATGAAGTACCTTTCAATGTATCTATCCGTCGGCTATTGTACCATACCAATGAAGATCAAACAGACGGCCTTGTTCACAAGCAGTAAGTCATTGACGGGGACATGCCAGAGTATGTAAAGTATGATCACATTAATTGCCTATAGCTGCTGAAAGTAAAAGCGTTTCCTTCTATCATCTGGACATGACAGCACGGCTAATAGCAGTCGACAAATCAGATCGCGGCCAGAGACGCCTCTCTATCGCCGCTTAGCAGCCACGGGGCATCAACGGCATAATAACAATCTCATTCCCTGAACACCCTGGGCTCAGCTGGCACACACACAGGCTTTCCATCATCACTAGGACCACGCAACACTGGGTGATATTCAAAATGGACTAGGCAATTAGGATGTTTGCAATTGATCTGGAACAAGTGTACCAGAGTTGGACTGATTCAGTTATATGAAAAGAGTTGACATGCTTTATAACATGCCAGGGAAATAAACTAAATCGACTCTATGTTACCAGATATTGTCGGGGTGGTGTTGCTCAGCCATGGACCATTTATAGTAGGTAAAAACTTTTGCCTCCAAAGTAGGTCATCAAGTTTAAAAGCTCAGGACTATGTTTCATTTCTGGTGTATGGCAAAAGTGAGAGAGTCTACACAACCTAAACAAACATAAGTGAAGTAAAGAAAACTGTGTAGTTTTAATAGATCACTGCCTGACCGTTGATTAGCTATATTTCTGCCGCAACAACAATAACACAATTGTGTTTGTGCACATCCAGTCCACAGTTAAACGCTGCCAGCATGCTTCCAGGGTCTCAAATTCTATGGTGGAAAATATCTTCGAAAATTGTTCTCTTCATCAACTGAGAAGGTTGGACTTTTAGAAAAAACTCTAATGTATCGGACTTGTAGTTTGTATAATGGACCTTGTTGACAGCAGACAATTTGACTGGTGCCAGCAGGAATAGCACAGGTCCAATGGATACTGTAACAGGATTGTGTTACATTAAGGTCCTGGCTATAGCTGGCACACTTGTTGGAGCTGGGCCATCCATGAGGAAATGATTTCCCCCTGTGCTTCCTGTGACAAGTCAAAAGGTCCATAAGGAAGTCCCCAGACACAAACCAACAGGGTACCGTATCTTTAACTCCAAATTGATAGATACGGTTTAGTATTGTCAGTGGACAAACAACTAACTTTCACACAGGATGACCAAAACACGTTTAGTATTCCAGTGGGGTTTGGACATCGAACTGTTAGACACTTTACTTGACACTTCATTTGGAACTAAGCCATTGTCTATGCTATTCGTTACAAATGTCTGCCGTGAAAGAAAAGATGTGTTTATTTTACAAATCAGAAATGCCGACACGGTGACATTGTTAAATAACTATAAACTTGTACATGCTGTTGGGTGGTTTAATTTATAACACTATAAGCTTGTCATATTCTTTATGCATAAATATAAGGGGAGACCGGGGTTGGCACAATCCTATCAAAATGTCCACTTTCTTTATACCTGCACTTGTATGTGTGTGTGTGTTTGTGTATGTAGACCTGGGTCCTAAGTTATGTATGAGGGACTATGGTTGTGACCTATTGTGGACTAGGATATGCTATCTGATATGATACTTGAAACAGTTGTTTGGTTTTAAAAATGGGACCATTTTGTTTACTTGTTCATGTTTTCTGTTTCTTGTTTGCTTTAAATGATTGAACATTTGTTATCTACATTTTTGTAACTATTACATTTTAACATTGTGGCAACCAACCCCATATCATTCATCTTATTTTACAAAACATTTGTGTACAATACAACAACATGATTTATGGCAGAGTCCTTTAACCTTTCATTGTTTTTGATGGTTACATAAATGGTGCCAGAGAAAGAAGGCAGAGAGGGGAAAGTGCCAACCTACTCTGCCAAATGAACTAAAGCTGAAAATTGTGTATAGAGTAAAGGGATCACTAGCACCCAGTATTGTACTCAATAGCCTACTTGAGTGAATATACTTCCCAATTCCCACTTGCAAATAATAAATACATTTGCAGCCAATATAAATTAACAGTATTTAATCAGGACCAAGTGGTGAAAATGAGTCACACAGACTGTGCACGGAGGCGTGAAGCCAACTGTAGCAGGCAGGCAGGCAGCAGCTCTCTCGCCTTTGCCAGCACTGGGGGACTAGGGGAGGATGCACATGACCGCCTAAAGCGTGTCGCCATGTTTGCGTGGAGGTAGTGTAGTAGTTATGACAGCCTGGTTCACTGGCCAGCATCCCCTCTCCCCACTACCACCAACACCACCTCATCCCGTCCATAGCGCGCTCGAGACGGCGCATTGCTGCTCATCTCCGGCGTTTTGTTTTTGTCCCGCAGTGACCAGTGACTGAATGAATGCCTGACTGTTAGACTGCAGCAACAACTAGTCGACCCCACCGTTCTGAGACTCAGAGTGAGCCCGGGCATGCCATCTGTCTCGGCTGGGAAACACTGCACTGTGGTTGACTGGTGCTGAAATTCGCTTCGCTATACTCGAAGGGAAATCAAAGTTACTGCAATGGAGACTTCTTCAGATAGCGATGCAGTGGCTGTCATACGCTGTGGGGAAACTGAGGAGAGAGACGACTATTATGATCTGGAGCATCTGCCTCCGCTACTGGAGGATGAGGTGAGACAGGGCGCTCCATAGGAAGACTGTACGATTCTAAAATGTGTGTAAACAGATTATTCATTGGGTTGTGTAAGCTTGCATTAAAGGGAACATGTTTCAGTTTACAGAAGAAAAAAACAGCTTTTAACTGGTGTCTCCAATGTAGCCTATACTTGCAGATCTTCCTCAACCTGTCATATTGAGTTCAAGTTGGTTAGATCACATGATATTCATAAATAGACCACTGAGAGCATTTTCATATTTATTAAAAACACATATTCAAACTGTTGTACTGAGTTGTAAGTCACATCCAAAGGTTTTTTAAGGACATGGGTTTTTAGACTATAAGAACTGGCTGTCAGATCTTGTCGAATTTTGCACCAGATGGCAATGAAACTGTCTTCATATTTATTTATACACAAATATGTTTGTTTGTGTGTGTGTGTGTGTGTGTGTGTGTGTGTGTGTGTGTGTGTGTGTGTGTGTGTGTGTGTGTGTGTGTGTGTGTGTGTGTGACCTACCAATAGACTGCTATCAACTTTCACTGTAACCCATCAGTATTCAGATCCTTCATTTGAGTAAAAGTAGCAACAATCTAAAATAAATCTACTCAAGCAAAAAGCACAGAAGTGAAAGCAGGACAGTGTATCTAAAGGTGAAAGTACTATTCTATCGTTTTTTTTAAAGTGCCCCAAACCACAAGCAAGCACATTAATTGTAATCGGATTTTTTTTACATGCTCATCAAATTTTAAAATATTAATTTGAATGGGAACTCCATGCAGCTCTCATACACATGAAGCAATGTCTGTGCAACATCTAGCCTTTGAAACTATAGTCGTGGAGTCTAAGTATAAAGTAGTAGTGACGTATTGAATAGCCTACAATGCATGTTTTGATTGTCGGTTAATATCTTTAACCACAAAAAAACAGTCACTCTTTTTGAAAACGTCAAACAAACCTCAATCCATTCTTGTACGGCTCTCCTCAGACATACAGCACCATGTCTCATCTGAACCTGGGAGCTCAGAGGCAAACTTATGTAGGACACAGCATATTTAACTTGAGGGGGGTGAGAGAGACTGCACTGTTCTCATGGGAAACTGTCTATAAATATGGGGCCATTGCTACTGCTGCTGCTGCTGCTTCAATTGGTACTTCTCTGCCCTGTAATTGTGCTCTATACCAACAGTTCTCTCAACTCTCCTGAACCTACTACTGTATAATAGATTTGTGAAGCAATCATAGACATTTCTCCTGCAGTCAGTCACACAGATAATGCAGTTGTTGAATATCTGAAATGGTGCATTAAAGGTGCAGTCAGCGGTTCTAGAGAAAGTTTGTTGTCATAAATCAACTTTAGTTTAAATCAGTGAATATGTCCACACGATCTGTGCTACCTGTCCCTATACTGTCTGTGTGCTGGGAGAAAATAAATCAGTGTTAATACACAGCCTAGGCGCAGTAAACTGGTATGTAAACAAAGTGTAACAAAGGGGGGCCACCGTCGTAAGCACCATATAGCCTTTGCTGTCTATCAACACTGGATTATTATTTTCAGCGCACACACACAGTAAGTATATATAGCTGATAGTGAGGAGATAGTCACTGATTTTGAGATGAAGTGATTTTGGCGTTCTTCAGAATCAATGGTTTAAGTCTTTTTTGTCTTTCACAGTTAAAAAAAACAAAAAAACTCTGTTGTGTTATAAATAATATCATGGAAGGAAAAAGTCGCTGGTAATGGAAGCACTGGAATATGGTGTTTGACAGTTGCAGCTTTGTGATTCTCCACTTCCACCCCTCGGTCCGACTCAAAGCCGGCTTTTGTGTCAGCTCGCAGACCAGAACAGAAGGCCCTGTAATAATCATGGCTGCAGTATTGTGCTGTGTGTGCTACATGGAATCTCTGAGATCACTGCCAGAATAAATTGGAGCCATTTAGTAACAGTGAATCACAGATGATGTAGGGGTGTACATGTGGGTGTGTAGAGTCACGGCACAAAAAGACTGTGTGTTTTCTGTGCAGCATGTCATGTCATGTATGTTGTGTTTATGACTGAGAGAAATGACTGATTCTGCTTGTGTCAGAATCGGGGGCCATGCACTGTTCAAGGTGCTGAATTGAATCCAACTTAAAGGTATCGTGTGATGCCTTCAGCTAATCATTAGATTACCGTTTATGCTGTCTCTTATAGCAGAGCTTTTCACAGGTTGTCTTGAAAAAGGGATAACCGTCCCAAGAAAAGCCTATAGTTTGCAATCACTTTTACATTTTTAAGTAAAACACAAGAAAGGGCCAGCTAAGTATCTAAAGTAGCAGACTATAGTTTTTAGGACTTTGAATGTGTTTCCATCCTGTCAGCCCTTCGTTCCCCTCATAAGAATCAACCTGCAAAAAATTACGTTCTGTAAAAACAAATTGCATAAATTCTGTGCATTCTGCAGGCATTCAAGTCATTTGATGATATATATATATATATATATATATACTGTGAGACAATGGACGTGAGGTAACATTTGAAATACAGTTTATATACAGAGATAGCCCTCTCTTTTATATATCTGCTCTTACCGGCCTGTGACACACATTCTCTGTAGCTATCCAACATGTATTAGGATTTATTGTTTAATACAGCCTTGAAATTGACTTTTTATTTGTTTTCTAACTCAATTCCCTCCCCCCCCTTCCCCATCCTTTTATATCAATGGTTATTATATTCTGTGGCAAGGCTGCAAAATCAGAGCCAAAAAGCATTTTTATTTTACATTCACCGTTCAGCAAGCTGTGCCCAAACAACAGTGATTTGTCACAGTGATGTACACCTGACTTCATATTTTTTTATATACTTTGTGAACCCAAAAGGAAGCAGCCTTACTAAACATACAGAGCAGTATGATAGGAACAGTGATAAAGGAAAGGTTAGTTAATCAGCCCTAGAGTGTATATAGTTTTGGAACTGTTGCTGAACAGAATATTGTGTTTGGAACCTGGCCAGTAGCTGCCTGCCAGGCAATTCAAAGTTTGATGCCAATGTGTTTGACCATTGCAAAGGACGTAGATCACAATGCAATGCAAATGTGTATTCACCAGATGTTTGTGATGTTATGTCATCACACTATTCCACTCCTCCACAGGTGGCAGTAATGCGCCAAGATAAGCAGAAATTTACCAGCATAGGTAGAGAGGAAGAAGACTGCTTGCTAGTTAATGTGCATGTAAACAATGCTGGATGTATAACATTGAATTGGCTTTGCACATGTTTTATTAGGCAAGGAAACAATTGAACCTGTTCATTAGACCTCAGGGATACACTTAAATGTGTTTGGTGAGTGACTTAAAACACATGCACACACAACTTTTGTTTATTTACAAGAAAACTCCAAAAAGGCACCATTGCCTTGCTTAAAGGTTCCATTAGGTTACCTGTTCTGTATCTTACCCATAGACCGTATATACAAGATATTACCTCATCTCGCCATCTGTTTAATTGGACCAAGGCCCTGTGTTTTATCTCCCAAGCTGATGCTCCAACATTGCATACTCACTGTGTTGAACCCATCTCCATACCAACATCCACCTGTGTAGGATGTAGTTTCTCCAGGGTTTAGGTAGACCTTTGTGTCTCACTCTCCAGCATCCTCTCTGTGCTGCAGGGAGTGACCAGGTCAGAGCCTTAATAGCAGTCGCTCTGTATTTACATTTTAATGAATCCTTTCCACATGAGTTACCTGACTGAAATGCTGCTGGGACCTTTTTTTTTTTTTAAACTCTCCTTTTGATGGTGCCTTCAAGTGCTGATGAAATGGAAGGAAAACTCTATTGCCTGACGTTAAAATGTATAATATTCTCTCTGCCAAGAGTCATTGGGAGTTTTTAGTTTCTATATATGTGTAAGGTCAGGCCTGCTTCTAAAAACTTTGAACAAACTATCAAAATTCCGCTGGAACAAACATATTATATATAATATTTTTAAAACGATTACGATGCTGCTACCTGTTTGCTGAACTAAGTGCTGTTGTATTGTTTTAATCAATGCCATGACAATAAAGTATACTGTATATCACTGTGTACAGGAGAACGTGTCTCTGGCTGACATCCTGTCTTTGCGGGACCGCTGCCTGTGTGAGGAGGAGGTGTGGTCGGTGTGTGCAGAGTGCGCTGTGGCACTGCAGAGCATCAGACCATCCAGCCTCTTCCACACCCTCTGCATCACACCCGACACGCTGGCCTTCAACGCCCACGGGAACGTCTGCTTCATGGAGCAGCTCAGTGGTGAGTCTACACTACAGCATGGATGGATGGACGCTCCATTTTATCAGTGCACTGTGTATTAATTCAACTGCTTCCAGGAAATGTTTTTTGCATTTTTTGATTTAAACACTATTTATGGACACTTTTCTTGGCATGTTATTTGGTGTTGCCTTCAAGCCAAGCCTTGGGCTGATCAATGTAACCAATGGCTGGATTTACACTCTTTAAGATATTCTTTATTATTGTTAATCTTCAGATGAGATTAGAATCGTTTTTTTTTTGTTTAGCAAAATGTGCAGAAGTACACACGGATTTGACACTGCGGTACAGCAAATTAATAACAAGGACTTAAGTGTTTAAAAAAAAGTCAAATAGAAAATAAAAAAACTACTAACTAAATGGGATACCATACTGACTGGCTTAATCTTCTCTCAACTGAATTTGAGAAGGAAACATTCATACTATATCAGAACAGCATTGCAGTTTTAAATACGTGTTGTCCTTAACTGCAGTCTAAGCTCTGTTTGACTCAGAGAGAGGGCATCTTTATTCTCTTCAGTGATGTGTTGCCCTAATCTGCATCAGTTTCAATTAGCAAATTCCTGATTGAAAATACTCAATCAGTGTCTCACTGGATCTGTCAGGCTTTGGCAGAGGTCTGCTCTGATTTGCACGGACCACATCTCTCTCTCTCTCCTACACAGTGCTGTTGAATGAAAAAGAAAAATCCTATCAGGAATAATCACCTCTTCTATTCTTCTCTCTTCTCTTTTTGTCATTCCTTTCTCTCCGAAATTGCACATTTCCTTTATCGTATCCTTCCTCTATCAATCTCTATCCAATCACCTACACTATAGCACTTGTGCACGTGTGCATACGCTTGCTGTGCCACACACTTGTCCCATGTCCTGATGCCAGATGTCAGAAATTAATAAGCATTGATTAGAGCAACAAACACTGTTGGGGGGGGGGGGGCATTGTTGTGGTAACAGCTCGGTTAGCATATCAGAAGTCGACTTATACTCACACACACACACACGCGCACACACAAGCATGCACACACACACACACACACACACACACACACACACACACACACACACACACACACACACACACACACACACACACACACACAGCCAGCCAGCCAGCATGCCACCCTTTTTAAGTGTTGTACCCATTTACCTCTGCACACATCTTCAGTCAGTAATAGAGACATTTTGAAGATATCTGTCAGCTGGGATCCTCAGGCGGCCTCATTTGTTGTCACACTTTATTGGATTGTGTTGCATCCTTTCCGCTGTGTTTCCTCTCGTGGATACAGGTAGCAGCAGCAGTGGAAACAGTACCCCATCCTGCGTCGTGCTGTTCATGCTGTTCACTCTCGACACGTGCACATTTTTCATTCATCATAACCCTACGCTCTCGCCACTAGTTGCTGCCCAGTTTCCTAATGATTCCATTCATTTGAAGTCTTTGTACGGTAGTGATGAAATTTCCAGCTGACGCACACCTCCACAGCCAATCCCACGCTCTCACACGCACACACACACACACACACACACCAACAGACTCTCTCTCTACAATAGAGTGACCTTGGTGGGCAACAGGATGACGAATCTCATTGAGAGGAGCTGTCGCTACAAAGGCTCATCTGTAGTGTAGGGTTCATTTTGGGCTAATCGCTTACTGCAGTGGCAACAGTCAGTGAGGTATTTGTAGGAGACTGCGGGTGATGTGGCAGCGCTGGCATCACCAAAGTACCAGGCCAGAGAATGCAGAATGTCCTTCAATGGGTTTCATAAGATGATGACTAAGAGAAAAATAGCCGATTCTCCCACCATGTTTAGTGTTGCGAAAGCTGTTCAATTTCTTAGAAATACGGGGCCTGCTGTGCTTTGCGGGGAACCTCATCAACCCCCGTTTGAAAGGCTTGTTGAATCAGTCACATTGCTCATCTCATGCTACCCGTTGTGCTGAAATGATGTGTTACATGACTCACCAAGCTCTCACCCTTTGACGGCTGTCTTTTCTTTTCTTCTCTTATCACCACTGCCTGTCTCCCTGAGTTACAGACCTGCGCGACAGTGAGGTCTTGCCCTCCTTTGCTCCTTGTTGTTGTTGTTGTTGTTTTTAAACTGTCTCTGACACGAGAGGAGATGGAAAAAGAAAAAGGTGTTGGTGAGATAATGGAAAAGAAAACAACACTAATGGAAAAAGAGCAACCCCCAAGGGAACCACACCTGTTGGCAAGTCTAACAAACATTGGCAATGTTGTTTCAATAGTGTACAGAGCTTGTCTGGCAGTTCAGGTACTTGAAGCTTTCTGAGGCTTTACTCTGAAGTCCTTCTGCAGCAAAATCACTAAACCACCATATACTGTATCGTGAATCTATCTATCCATCTATCTATCTATCTATCTATCTATCTATCTATCTATCTATCTATCTATCTATCTATCTATCTATCTATCTATCTATCTATCTATCTATCTATCTATCTATCTATCTATCTATCTATCTATCTATCTATCTATCTATCTATCTATCTATCTATCTATCTATCTATCTATCTATCTATCTATCTATCTATCTATCTATCTATCTATCTATCTATCTATCTATCTATCTATCTATCTATCTATCTATCTATCTATCTATCTATCTATCTATCTATCTATCTATCTATCTAATCTGTCTGTCTGTCTGTCTGTCTGTCTGTCTGTCTGTCTGTCTGTCTGTCTGTCTGTCTGTCTGTCTGTCTGTCTGTCTGTCTGTCTGTCTGTCTGTCTGTCTGTCTGTCTGTCTGTCTGTCTGTCTGTCTGTCTGTCTGTCTGTCTGTCTGTCTGTCTGTCTGTCTGTCTGTCTGTCTGTCTGTCTGTCTGTCTGTCTGTCTGTCTGCCTGCCTGTCTGTCTGTCTGTCTGTCTGTCTACTCCACCATCCATCCATCCATCCATCCATCCATCCATCTACAGTTTTTATCTACAAAAGTATGAGGAGAACAGGGCTCAAGTGTAATACAAGGAAGGAAATAGAAAAAGAGGATGAACAAATGAGGAAAGAAGAGGCGAGGAAAAGAAAATGAGAGGGGAAGGGTCGAATGGAAAAAGAGGAAATTGGATTTATTTTTAAAGCTACAGAAACAAGGAAGCTAAAGGGTTGAAGAGGGGATGAAAAGCCAAATGAAAAAAAGGATGTTAAAGTAGAGAAAAGGAAAAAGAAGAGGAGACGGAAAGGGGCTCAAAGGGGGAGAGGAAAAAACTCTCCCCCTCTACACCTGGGGGAGGGGACACCATTCCTGCAGTGGACAAAACCAGATCTGTCTTGGCCCACTTTCCTCCTTTCTTCTGCTCCTCCTCCAACTCTGGCTATAACCTCTCTCTCTCTCTCTCTCTCTCTCTCTCTCTCTCTCTCTCCCCTCTGTCTCCATGGGCCTCTCTACCTTTCTCATCCAAAGTTCAGCTGAGGGGGCTGCATGTTCGTGGTGGTGTGTTGTCATGTATGTGTGTGTGTGTGTCCTGCTTGTATCCAGTCCAAGCAGTGGCCTAGTTCAGAAGAAGTATGCAGCCCCGCTCTTCACCGACAGCACCAGTCTTTGTTTGTCAGGGATTATCTCTGACACATGACTTATGCAAATGAAGGGGAAACAGCTGCACTATCTCACTGGACTGCTGTGGTTTAGCATGCGGGAAACATATTCCTCTGATCTGCATCTCATTAAGGCTTAGCAAGTAGGTTACCGTATAGAAATGACAGGGCCATGCATCATAGTTTTGACAGCAAGCGACAAGTGCACCCGTTGTGTCCTATATGCTGATGACTGTATGCTTTTTTCAGACATGCTTCATGCTGCAGCTAACTGGTACGTTTGTGTTCCTCTTCCGCAGATGATCCAGAAGGCTCCTTCGTGCCTCCCGAGTTCGACAACACAGGCAGCACGTTTGAGGTGAGCGCTGCCAAATGTCAGTGAATTGTGGTCTGGCCACAGAGGCACATAGTCAAGGAGACAAGAATTGGTTTTTAATGCAACTTGGATATTTTTTTTTATATTTTTGTGGCCATCTGTCCTAACACTGTTCTCACCAGGTTTAGTATTCCTTTAAACATGAACCCCATTAGTAGAGCTGTGCAGAATGTGTCTACTGTTTATGTATCATCCCTTCTGCTGCAATTCCTGCACTTGTTCTTTTTTAATACAGTGCGTTTACATTATTCTTAGTGACTACTTTGGGTTTAATACATTTTTAAAATAAATTGTTTATGCTCTTTTGGTATTACTTAATGAATCTCTGTGACCTATATATTCATCTTAAGTTACTTCCCTATCCATCAGTGTCTACTGGGCTATAGGCGCAGTGCTGAGATAAATCTTTTTGAAACAGAGCAATGCATCTGATGTGACAGGATTATAACGCTTCAGGCTCCCTGTGTAGGAAAAAAGGGAAAACGGGGTGTCACCCTTCTCCCCAAAACATCAATACATTTACAGCGAGACTTATGTAACCACATGTCAAAATAAGCAGTGAATTCTAATTGCAAAAACAAACAAACAACTCACAACCTCCTCTTCACTTGACTCGTGTTTTTCTTGAGCGAGATATCAGGCAATGGCCAAAGAAATGGCATGAGCAAAGCGAGGAGTTAAGGCCTCGAGCAGAGTCTTTATTATTATTTTTTGGTGAACCGCACCAGGGTCTGCCTTGCACATGCATTCACCACATAAGTACGGGTACAGTCCACTGCAATTGTTTAGAGTGATCGTTAAGTCTGAGACGAGAACCCAGAAGCACCTGGTTCCAATCCGCCGCTGCCTCAGAGCTGACCATAATATCCACTGTCAGTGCAGCAAAGTAAAACCAAAAGCTCTGTCAATAAATGTGAACAATGCATAACAATATGTGTCCCCGAAATGGTGAGAAGATCCTGTGTATTTGTTAACCTTTTTCGTGATGTTTCTTTGAATCAGATCTCAGTACTTACGGTGCATTCCCAGCTGGTTCCAGATGATGATAGTGTTTTCTCCTCCTGCAGGGCCATGTTTACTCTCTGGGCTCCACGCTTTCTGCCGCTCTGACCTTTGTCATCGAGCCAGAGCTGGAGGCAGAGCTGGGGGAAGAGATCCAGAGGCTGCTGGAGCAGATGCAGGAGGAGAAGCCTGAGGAAAGGCCGCTCCTGCAGGTACAACACACACTGTTTTCACTGCTAGAAAAGAGGAAGCTGCTTGGTTTTAACACAACTTAGATAGGGTAATATAGGGTAACATTTTTAACTTCTAGATATCATCAATGGCAATTGCCAATATCTACGAATGATGGGTAAATTTGCTTTTCTTTAAAAAAACAAATATCAGAGTTAAGATATGTATTTACAGAATAGTGCTAAGAATGATTATGGAAAGTTTAGTTGAAGTAAGTGCTTTAGAAGTTGTGATTTTAGGTTCAGGTTATTAGAAAAAAAATAATGTTGAGATGTTATCTGTTAACGATAGTTAAAAAAGCCATACAATCTCAAATCAAATTTGTGACTTACAGGTAAAGTACGGCATATATATTGAGTAAATGACAATGAGAATAGTAAAATATAATTGTATTGATGATAACTGCCCTTTCAGTTAAATGCACGTTATTTTACCAACAACTGAGGACATCTTAAAATACCTCAACTAAAAAACTAAGATGGATATAAAACATGTTGAGATAAAGCCATAGAGAATTACATTATTGTAATATAAGACTCATAATGATCTAAGGAGATGGATGGTAATTGCACTGCAGCATGATTGTGGCCAAGCCTGATAATGTCCTTATCACATGGCTCCTCGAGGATAACTAAATGTGTTTACAGTAATTATGGCTGTAGCATTCATTTAAGTCTATTTTCTCCTTAGATGAACTGAAGTGACACTGCATATAGTGAGTCAGGGCTCTTGAGCAGCACCAAGTGGAAATGCTGTGTCTGTGCAGCTCACACAGTGTGAGTGTCTCTGTCACAACACTCATTTCAGCAAGGAAAAAGTCAAATACAAAAGAAAAAAAAAGAAAAATATCTGAATTAGATCATAAGCATACTATAAACTCTCAATTAATTATTATTGCATTACATAGATACATGCATATACAAAAATAACAACAACAACAACAATAACCAAAATGTTTAAAGTGAAGTAATGCACTGGAACCCACACATTATGTGAAGAAATTAATACATTATCTCTATGACAATAAATGGGTCAATAATCCAGTGAACATCTATACAGCACAATATGTGATGCAATGGCTGACAACGTTTATTTGTTGGAAACATTCCTTTTCAAATGTACTGTCCTTGTCGTATTTCCAAATTAAAAGGGAATGAAATCAGCTGTAGTTGTCGTCCAAATGTCTACGCAATTTTCTTTTAAACAAAACAGAAATGTATTTTAATTGGTGCAAAACAATCATGATATCAGTTTTATTTTGAATTTTGCAAACCTGCACGTATCATACTCCCACAGGACGTGCTCTGTCTGGCTGAAGCAAGGCTTTCTCATACCTCCTCTGCAGCTGTGTGCCGCAAACTGTCTGCTGTGGGGCGACGGGTGCTCTCCATTGAATCGGTATCAGCCCTTCAAGGTTGTTTTATCATCTCTATTTGGACACACTGTCACACGGTTGGGTCTCTGCGGCTACTTCTCCTGGTACTAATGGCTCTCTTTGTGTACCCACAGATGGACAGGAAGGGTCGTGGGAGGCAAGATGGCAGCATCCCAAACCCCGGTGTCTGTTTAAAAGACTGAGCTCAGATGATAATGGCAAAGACCTGTGTGCTGACAGTTCTGTTAAAGCAAATGGTCTGTCCAGACAGCAGGTATTTGACAGGAGTGTAAATATACAAATTTTTAAAGAAGAAGCTGCCGGGGAGAAGGATACAATTGAAGTACACCAGAATGAGTAGCAAACAAGACTGGTGCTAGTTACCCTCGCTTGCCACCCCAAGATCAATGCTTGTTCAAGTGATGCCACAATGTCAGGATAATTAACCCTGAGGATATTTTTAGTTTACAGAAATAAAGCAACTTGATAGAAACCAGTGAAATCAGAGCTAAATATGTTTGTGGCACTTTTTTTTCACTGCCAACATGTTTTTCGGCTCTGGCTAGCATACATGACACATAGATTTACATTGAGGAATGGCAAGTAGCAATTATTATACTAACCAAGTTTACACAGAGTGAGCTTGTATAGACATTGGAAAATGACTGATCCCAAACTAACAATGAGCAGCACAGAAGAGCACAGTGTCCCAAAATGTAATACTAGCATGTGTGACATTCCCACTGTTTACCCCACGCAAAGTCACCCATAAAAAAGGGAGAGAAATCTGACTGGGGTTTATGGAACACAGGTTTCTAGAGAGGTGGAGGTGGAGAAAAATAGAAATAATTTGGGAGTCCCTAGTCACACCGGGGCCCCATATTACAGTTGAAAAACCATGAAACACCTGTTTTCACACCCATTTATGTACAAATGAAGGTCATTGCACGCTTTCAGAACTGTTGAAACAAATGACTACACTAAATACTCAACCTTGCAGGTGTGCCGGGGCTGGGATTCCTCTCTCTGGGCGGAGGATAGGGACGGCAGTGAGGACGGAGACTCCGGGATCAGGGCTGATGAGTTGGACTGCAGGTCCTATAACAGCTCCCCGGTGAGGAGGGGGACCCAGCAGAGGCCGGCCAGGGTGAGGGGGGCTCTGAACCGCTCCTGCTCTGTCCCAGACTCCAACAACCCCCCCTGTCTCTCCCCTCCGCCTCACGGAGACATCAGCATCCATGTGTCCGACCTCACCGAGATAGGAGCCGACGAACGAACGGGATGCGTGCCTGTGTGGAGTGACCGACTTCAGCGACTCAACCGGGGCCAGTCCTGTGAGTCTTACCCCCACAGCAGATCAGAGGATTATGGGAGCTCGGCTGTGGACAATCAGATGTCACAGGGAAATGACAGCGCTGCAGACGAACTGTGCACTGGAGAAACAGATAGTCCATGGTTCCATGAATGTGAATCTAAGGACTGCACCAAGGACACCGTGTCTTCCTGCACCTCCTGCCAAGAGCTGGATATGGAGCAGGACTCTTGTGGGGACCTGGGCTCATTGAACCACAGCCTCCTCTACATTACCAATAACCACATGACCAAAAGCATGCTGTGCCTCAATGAAGAATCTCAGGATGAGGTTAGTACTGTAGTCAGTGCCAAGTGGCTCCCAAACTCTGTTCTTCTTTGACTGTTTTCTTGTACTCCCGTCTGGTACTGCTCTCGAGGTCCACTATAGAGTTAGCTGTAGGCCTATGTTAAGAAAGAGTGAAGTTTATTTCAGTGTGTGCTGTAAGTTGGTTCAGAAATTAAACAGGTGGATTCAGTTAGATTTGTACATGGTATCTTCTCTAAAATACTATGAGTAGGAGCTTGACAAGAAATAAATGAAAGGTCACATATAATGCTCATTTTCAGGTTCAAAATTGTAATCTGCGTTTTCCACTAGAAACTGTTTTCATGATGTAGTGTCCAAAGAAACCCTTTATAATTCTCACAGAGCCATTGCTAAAGCTCCTCTGTCAAGCCTCTGTCTGAAATGCTCTGTTGGCCTTGAATCTAACTGCTGTTTCTTAACGGATTTGTTTAGTATTTAAACTCGCTAGGCAGTGAGCAAGCAAATTAGCTAATGTTAGCTAGGCAACATATTGCTAATATCAGTCAGTAAGTTAAGCTAACTTTTTTCAGGATACACTTTACTATTTTGTTTGCCATGAGATATGATGCTGAGGTTTTGCTTAGCGTTTTTAATTAACAAAAATGAACTGTGCCCATTAAAGCCTGATTTTATAGCCTTTATTTGAAACATACCCAGTAACGTCTCTCTGTCATTACAGCTTCTCTGAACTCAAAAGATTAAACTGACTTATGTAACATTTTTAGAGACAAATTGGACTAATGAACACTGCCTTACGACAAATAATTGATCAAAGTCGGAACATTCAAAACTAGATGTGGATAAAAGTCAAGTAATGCCTATTGCTCCAGTGTAAGTTAATTAGGCCCACTGAGGGATAGGCTGAAGCTCCAAAGTCCTCTGTAACTCCTTTCTTTTTTCAAACTTAGTTTTGTCTTTCTCTTCTGTCCAGTGGATCTCTCTAAGGGAGTTACTAACTCGCTGTGGACGGAGGCTAACGGTGAATGAGCTTTGGGCTCTGTGTTACACCTGCCTGTCCTCACTGCAGACTTACATTGATTTTCCAGGTGATTATAATAACCCATTGTTGCGTGAAACCAATTTGTTGGCCACAATTGTTCTGTGCAACCGATGTCTCTCTTTTCCACTATAGCCTATTTATGCCTGGACACAGTGCATGTGGGCTGCGAGGGAGAAGTACTTTTCTTGAAACCTAAGAACATAGGTACGTGTGTACTGTAGTCCTACTACTGCGTATTAGGGCAACTATGAAAAAAAGGGATAAAAAAAATATATGTTTTTGTTATTTTTCACATTTAACTGGGCGCTTCTCTGAGATTAAACTCAAAGTTTACTGCAACCAACTCTAAATGTGTTGTCACTTTAAGCTGCGGCTCCGACTGAAGAAAGAGTGGAGTATTTGTGCTTTACACTGTAGGCTAAACGGACACGCTTTTTAGAGGCTTTCTTCAGTCGTAGCTGCGGGGTAAAGTCACAACAAACTCAGTGATGGTCGCAGCAAACTTAATTTCTTTTAAATAGCTCCATCCTGAGGCTCCTTTTATTTCACAGTGTCCCTAATACGCTATTTTTATTTTTTACTAAAGAAACAGATGTCAGAATTAAGTTTGATGCTGAAGCATAATGTGTCTGAAGGCTTTTGGTTGACTTCATTAACTGACTCTCTTGTGTTGTTTGCAGGATCCCGAGATGAATTCTACCTTGCTCCTGAGTACCAAGAACATGGAATTGTGACTGAGAAGGTCTGCTTGTCTGGACTGCTTGTAAACCCATGTCATAAGAACTAACATTGTCTGCTATATTGTCTCATTGCCCCTCCCTCTATTCTTTTTCTCTCTTGGCTCAGGTGTGTGTGTACGGGGTCGCGGCTATTCTCTGGGCTACGGCCAAGTTCAGTTTATCACCTCATCAAAAGCTGGCAATGCCTCGCAGACTGAAGAGACTGCTGCTGGAGATGGCAAAGAGGACGGCCATTGAGAGACCCACCATCGTCATGGCTAAAAAAGTACAATTCATATTATTATTTTAGCATGTCACAGCTCCCTGTTATAATACAGCCATAGCAGTGCTTCTATTCAAATGTAGCTAAACACAACTGTGTCACATTTAAAAGAAGAAAAAATTACAGTTGATGACTTTAAGAGTGGCTTTGATTAATATTTTATGCATTCTTTATTGATGGTTTTATGACAAAACAAAAACCGGGTTGTGTGTTTTGAAAAATGAAGCCTGGTTGATGTCAGCATGTTAAAATGTAATGTAGTTCATTTGTGTGAGGAGGGTATTGTTTATTAATCAGTTCCTATATATAGGCTTTCACATTAAAAGTAAGGACTCATTTGGGGTCCTAATAACTCTATTGTGTCCTTGTCTTTAAAAAGCTATAATGGCTTCTCCTTTATATTTACAGAGAAAAGTTCTGCTCTGAAATTTGCATTTCAATGCGCAGATATCAACTGTAGAGAGGAGGTCATTTTACAAGTAGACATATCCTTTTGTCAAAGAAAACCACTTGTGATTTACATATAGTGAATCCAAATTGTAAAAGTGCTTTATCATTTTGCCAACGAAGGACTCCTCTAAAGAATACAATCATTTACCTCGAGTGTTGTGTTGTCAGTAGGGTTGCAAAGGGGTGGAAAGTTTCCTGAAACTTTCCACGGTAACTTTCGCTCGGGAATTTTGGGAATATTCAAAATTGGGAATTATAGGACTTAACTGAATGGCGGTCATTTAAATTATTATTTTTTATATCCACACATTAATCTAAACATATAAACATTATGTTTTGTCATTGTGAGACATCCATGCAAACTAATACAATAAAAAAACATTACATTTGAACAGATTTATTTGTAAGTAGAACTTTATCAAGTTTTGATTATTTTATGAACAATCAATAATTTCACTGAACAACAAAAAGATGAATGTTGAGTAAAATATTACTGTCTGACCCAACCCATTCAATAAATTAAGTAAATTGCCCCCCATGTGATTGAGGAATGCACAGTGCATGTAGGGGGCGTGGCCTCAGTACCCCTGTAGTAGTGCTATGTGCAACTTGCCAAGTGTACTTGCAAGAAATCTGGTTGTTTTAGTCAAGATTATGCTAAAATATATTTTCCCCAACTATATTTAAAATCACTGTTTAAGCCTCTGTAAACCTGGTCTAGTAAAAAGCAATATATGACATCAAGTTGGGTGTCTCAATAAGCTTTAAAAAAAATCTGATTTGAAGTTAAATGTTCATAAATATTATAAAGTGTAGTTGAAAAAACTGCTTTTTACAGTCTAGAACGTTTGCCAGGACTGAAATAACATAGTTAGATGGATTTAGTGCATTTGGTTTGCTTCAAATTTAGTAAATTCCCGTTTATTCCCGTTAATTCCCAAAATTCCCGTTAATTCCCGTTTATTCCCGTTAATTCCCATGGAAAGTTTCCAACTTTGAAAATTCCTGAAATTTTGCAACCCTAGTTGTCAGTCACTGTAAAAGCAGCTGTTAACTTTCTGAATACTGGATGGTTTATTTTTATCAAACACTTCAGCTATTTCAGTGCAGAATACATTCTGACATCATTTGGTGATTGTGTGTGACAGAGTGTGAAGTGTCCTCTATTGTTATCACACCTGTGACCTGTTTTTGTATGCTCAACTGATCCAGAGCTGTCGTGACAACTTATCTCGTCAAGGGACAAATGCCGAGACTGTGTGGAACAACCTCATCAGCAGAGTTCACCCGGTAAACTTTCCTTTGTTTTTCCACCAGGGATAAATTAACACCTGTGTATCTCTCTCTCTCTCTGATTATTTATTGTAAATTATTTAAATCTTATTGTCAGGGTCACTTTTTCTATTTCATTTTTGTCAAGATGATTCACATTGAAAAACAAGATCTCTCTCTCTCTATTGTAATGAGTTCAATTTATTTTTAGCCGGCCACGAAATCCAGTGACGCAGACGATTTGAGTGCAACGGAAACTCAAAGCTCATCTGATGAGTCTCTACAAAACAACAACGGTAGGACAGCTTCAATTTAGTATGGGTTGACCCTCATGCGATTTTGTTTACTTTGAAATGTACAGTAAGTTGTGCACCAATTGTACCAAATACTAGGAAGACCATTACATTGTAAATAGGCATTTTCTATTTTAAAATAAAATAGTAAATGTAATACTCGTGACAAAAGCAAAACCAGTTAGGGAAGGAGCATGGCATTTAACTGTGATTGTGCCATACGTAGCTGCATATCTTCCTAACATCAAGCACTTTACCGATGTGCATTGCATGAGACAATATCGCTGATATTGTATCTGGCACTGTTGTAACTGTGTGTAGGCTTTGTGCCCATGGCCACTGAGAGCCGACTGGCTCCTGTGCCTGGCCCTGTTCCCCACAGCTATTCAGTTGACAAGGGACTCCAACTCCCAGAAGCCTTCACTTCCACTGCCACACACTTCACCCCCATTGTCCTGACCAACGATGGGGAGCCAGATGAGGAGAGCCAAGGCCTTAGAGCTGCCGCTGAAGGGTAGGATATTTCAAAAAGCAGTTATAAAAATTAATTTTCCAGGCCAAAGTAATTTCAACTATTCAAAGGGTTACATGTATATACAGTATATTTATTTTTAAATCACTGAGATAGGAATCACAATTTTTACATTAATCGATTTTTTTCACCACCCCTAGTACACAGTGTGTGTCACAAGAGCTTGGGCTACTAAGGTCTCAACTGAAACAACACAACTCTTTGAAGTCATTACCCCCGGCCAAGAAATAGTCCAGCGCATAACCTTCCCCCCTGTTAAAACCGCAAATTGTTGTTTATACACTTAGTAACACAAGTTACTACGCATGTAACAGGCAGATATGAAAGTGCTATTAATCTTCTCTTATAAATCTCAACAAGAAAGGGAATATTCGTATTGCCCGAAATGTTGAACCACTGTTATTTATTTATTTTTTCAGGACTGTTGATGGATTCACCAAAAGCAGCGAATACATCGAGGAAAGGGGCCTCATTCTCATTTCACAACCTGAGTGCCCACATCCTACACCAGCTGAGCCCAATCTGCACTCACAGGATTTGCCTCTTAATCGGGCGGTGGTAACAAAACATCCCACAACCTCCAGTGACAAGATGCTGGCCAACACTGCTGCTTCTCTCCCCGATAGTTCCTGTCTTGAAGTGTCTCTTTCACCGTCATGGTCCACTGGCCTAAACGGTTGTGGCGTTTTCAACAATTACCTTTTCCGTCAGGATCCCACAACGGGACATCTCTCCATAGTGCCCGTGCAGGTCAGGGCTCCAGAGTCTGTCCTCGGGTTGGATATAAATCTCTCCCTTGTACCACAGCCTTTGCGCGGGCTAATCCCAGTTCCAGGGAGCGACAATGGGCAATTTATGAACTGCCCGCATGTACCCGTGAGGACTGATGCCCAGGATTGTTGTGGCCTATCATCATTTCATTTGAATGGAGGTTGCTTCACTTCAGACAGCCCCCTGCAGCACTGTGTCAAGAGCGCTTATCATGGACAAACTGATCCAGGAACAGGAGGTGAGACCCAGTCCCCTTCAGAGTCCATGTCCCCTGAAGTCCACCCCGCCTTACAGGAGGTGATTGACCTGCTCAAGGGAGAGTTTTCACTACATGAGTGTCTGGACAACGGACACAAGGACATTGCGATGGGTATTTATTTATAGTTTGCTGTTATATCATTGTATTACATTATCACTTCATTTGTTTTACACAGCCATGTTGAAGATTGCAAGGTTATACAGTAGATAAAATATTATTCAAGTATTGAATCGACGATAGGCCTAAAGGAACATTATACAGACATACTTTCTTAGACAAAGGCATGTCTGTTCTCTCTTACACTGCAGCTGTCTAGTTTACTTCTGTTGCCCTGGCATTATTAAATGTTGTGGAGCGTGACATAAGTGTGTAGGGCCTACTATGTGCAGTGAACATTAAAACATAGTTCAAGTCCACAGCAGCAGCCAGGTAGGCCTACAGAGAAATGTGTGTTAGTGGAACAGTATGGACGTTGCAGAAGCTGGAGGATTAAACCATTAACATCAATCTAACTAGTTCAACATGTTATTCATTTGGCTAGCTACGCTAAGCTAACTATTTAAACTTCTGTATGTATTACACTTAGCTAACTACTTCAACCTTTTATCATTGCATTTAGCGAACTATATTTTTTTTCAAGATTTTCTACGTTTTAACCACCACCTTTACCAAACTATTTTCACCTTCAGTTTACTAGTAAACTTGAATGCATTACCTTTAGCTTACTTCAACAGTTTTTATTTGCTTGTTTATTAGTTTTCATACACTCTCAATTGGAACCTGCAGTGTTCCAATTGAGTGTTAGCACCAACAATCCTTCACTGCATGCATTGCTGGATGAAACCACAAAGTGATAACTCGTTTTCATATAAAAAAAACCATTATTTTCTCTCTTTTCCGAGGGGAGTATATCTTCTCTTTGAAGGACCTCCAGTTCCACACGTTTGCCAGTGTTGTGAAGGAGCGGTTCAGGGCTCTGTACTGGGAAGAAGACCTGCTGGGGGTGTTGCACTGCCTGGTTAACTACAGCCCATCCACACTGTGAGTATAGGACATCAAACACTTTCCCTTTCGTGGGTGCCACTTTTCATTTTTCCTTTATTTATCCTCGAATGATCAATTGAGGGGTGACCCTCATTTACAATGACGTTGAGTAAAATAACAAACACAATGCAAATATACAACAAGATGACAAAGAGACAACAGTATTAAAACATTCAAATCAAATGGGTGAAGCAGAACATAGTCTAATTAAAATAGTTACAGACAAACAAAGGACATGTTGTCAATGTAGCCAGGCTTGTTGCTATGATCCACTGCTCTCTTCAGTAACTGCTCAAGAGAGCAGGCTGAAATGGGTAGCTGTGCCTGTAGCTGTACATCATGATGAAATATGACATCAATGGTTAAAACTTCATATACAAGGGTACAGAACGCTTAATGCTTATTTAACATATGAAAAAACCCTGATCATTTGCAGGAAGTAAGCTATGGCAAATTAATTTTTTATCAGCGATCTCACGCTGAGTTTATAATAAACACTTTATACTATCAGTTAATGGATGTTACTTTATTTATTTATTATTTTAAGACCCCTGTTTTTGATTAGCCTCTCTGGAAGCAGAACAGGACCAGGTATTGTGGAAAAATATGAGCTGTCCTGATTAAACTGGTATAGTCAGATGAAACCACTCCATGGTCAACACTCTTGGTCGTAAATGCCAAGTTCCCAAAATAGACTGGAACATGAGATATTTGTGGATGATGAATATGTTTTGTTATTGTTGAAAGAAGTGGGAGGGTAGCGCGAGTGCACTTAAAACACACAAAAAAAAACATCTAGCAGTTTGAGATGGGGAGCCAGGGGAGGATGCAGGACAGACCCATTTAAGCTGAGCATTGAGTAGTGTAGCTGAACATCATAGCATCATAAGACATGACTTACTTTAGCATGTGTTAACCATGAACACTTAAAGCGGACCTATGATGCTTTTTGACTTTTATGACCTATAAATGTTGTTATGATGATTCATAGTCATGCTTAACCATACTAAATTATCAAATAATGACTTACATGCATTTCGACGTATTCCCTGCTGACCGTCTGGGGTGTCTGTGCAGAGCACTAAACACTATTCTAGCCAGTCGAGAAGTCACGTGTTCAAAGCGGTCTACCCTTCCGTAACTTTGTGACGTTGCATGTAACTTTGTGAAGTCACCACGCGGATGTTTCCATGTATGGTAATGCTGTCACTTCCCTGTTCGCGTCTGCCTCGCGCCCTTATAGGTCCATGCTCGCGCTTCCCGCCACTGAAAGTGTTCCGGAAGGAAGGTAACCAATCACAACGGAGTGGGGTTTGCAGGAGGGGGGGAGGGGAGCGGAGATGGCCGATCACAGGCGGAGGGAGCGGAGATTGCCGAAGCACACACACTCAAGTGTTGACAGGATGTGCTGGATCGCCAAAATAAGAGAAAGAGCTTCCCGGAAATCTACATAGTTTTTTGTGATGTGATTCGTGTCAGGTTGCTCTATAGCAGTGTAAAACAAGAAATTAAGACCAGTAAAGTAGTATAATAGGTCCTCTTTAAATGATTGGTTGAATAATTGATAAGTCGATTGGCTGAGAAAACTAATCGCCAACAATTATATTCAATTTGTTTATTGAGCGAAGATGCTACAAATGACTGCATACTATTTTGACATTTAGGCATGTAAAAGATAATATGATGATATTGAGAGTTGATAGGCTTTGCATTGCATCCCTAAAACAATCATTGGTTATATATCCATCCGTGTGGAGGATTACAGAGAGCACCTGATAATTAGCCTGGTTTCAGACATGAATCAGTTATCTCATATCTTCTTTAAGAGATTAAAAAATCAATACAATGAAAATGAGAATGTAGTTCACTGAGTCTCAGTCTACCAGAACCTGAAGACACCAGGACATTCCTTACAAAACAGTGCCACTGCAACAGCGTAGGCATGTCTCACATAATATGTCCACACTTGGGTTCTCCACAAGGCTGTGTGCTGAGCCCACTCCTGTATGCCATCTACACACATGACTGTACTCCCACCCACCCCACCAACACAATAGTCAAATTTTCGGATGATACGACTGTGGTGGGGCTCATAACCGGAGGAGACGAGTCGGCCTACAGGGATGAGGTGCAGCGGCTGGTGGAGTGGTGTGCTGCAAACAACCTGACCCTTAACACCACAAAAACAAAGGAGGTCATAATGGATTTCAGGAGACACAGAGCTGACCCCACTCCTCTCCACATAAATGGTGACTGTGTGGAGAGAGTCTCCACCTTTAAGTTCCTGGGAACTCACATCTCTGAGGACATATCCTGGTCAGCCAACACGAAAGCGGTGGTGAAGAAGGCCCAACAACGGCTCCACTTTCTGAGGGTACTCAAGAGGAACAGACTGGAGGAGAAGCTGCTGGTGACTTTCTACCGCTCAACCATTGAGAGTGTGCTGGCCTTCTCCATCACTGTGTGGTATGCTGGCTGCACAGTGGCTGAAAGAAAAAGGCTTCAGAGGGTGATAAGGTCAGCTGAAAAGACCATTGGCTCTCCTTTGCCCTCCTTAGATAACATTGCCAGTTCTCGATGCCTCTCAAGAGCAAAGAAGATCATCCGTGACCACCTCCATCCCAGCCACCACATGCTCAGCCTACCGCCCTCTGGTAGGAGGTACAGGAGCCTGAAGAGCAGAACCAACAGACTGGCAAACAGCTTCTTTCCTTGGGCAATCAGGACCCTTAACTCTCATAAAACATTAAACAGACATACACATAGGCTACCTCACTTTCCACAAGTGCAATATGCTTTCTGCCTTTTAGATTTATTTATTTATTATGACATTGCCTGTCCTTGTCTTGTTTCTTTTGTTGTTTCGGTGTCTTGTTTTTATACTGTTTTTAACTTAAATTGCTTGTCTGTTTTTTCTGTGTGTGTAATGCACTTCCAGTTGGCAATCCCAATTTCGTTGTATAGGTGACTGTACAATGACAATAAAGACTATCTTATCTTATCTTATCACATCAAAAATGAATATTAACTCAGTCGCAGCGCATTTGGCTAGAACAGTGGCAATACAGTAGCCTGGCTCCGCCCGCCCGCCTACTTCCGGACAAATTTCATTTTCCCTTCAGTAGTCAGTCTGGGTGTACAGCGCATTTCCCAGATTCTCCGGAGAATCTACGATCGTCCAATCAGCGAACAGAGCGAGTGGCTGAGAACGCTCCAGTTTCAGTTGAATGCTGCGTTCCTATATACTCGGAAGAAGGAGATTTCCGACTTGGTAGTTCCGAGTTCCGACCTGTCTGTGTTCCAGTGCATCTGCTCGCGAAAGTATGGACGCCTAAAACCTTTCTCGTCCAAATAACTAAACGTTAGGCTCTAACAAGTTACTGTTGCCAGGTACCAGTAGATTCATAGACTACAATATGTAGTGAAGTCGGAAATTTCCGAGTTCCCTGTCCAACTGGAACGCACCATCAAAAGCCGGCTCATGACACACGTGATGACCAAACGTGATGCGTTTGGTTGGCTAATCCAGAGTGGCACTGGGCAGATCCAATAGTTTTAAACTTCGACAGACACCCGCCTCCAAGTGAGTGAACGTTTGCCAATTACAGCACTTCCAGACCTTCTGTACAAATGAAATGAAGTACGATGGTCTGGTTGGACCAGGCTAGCAATACAGTGCATTGAGTCATTTAAAGTATTGAAAAGCTTCTTTACAACACTCCACAGAAAAAAATGTGGATGCATTTCCAGTATCATCTTCTGATTACAACCACAGTCCCAATTCTAAAAAAAAATGTTTTAGTGGGCTTAATAGTAGGCCTTGTAGTTTTAATCCTTAAAATAAATGACTGTTTTGCAGTGGGTAGGTTTGTCTGATGAATGGAATCCACTAAATGATGAGCCTGGACAATGATTCCTCCTTCTATGCCTAAATTTGTCTTATTCAAGTCCAATTTGAAATGAATTCTTGTGTGGGTGTTGAAGAAGAGGCACAAATAAGGATCCAGTCCTCACTAAGCCTGACCTTCTACTCCTCTGCACACTTTACATATCACACCCATACACTGCATCCAATAGAGCATTAATACAAGAGGCACATGACATATAAACTTCAGCCTGCAGCTGAAACAGCCCCAATGGTACCAGCTTTTGCAGTATGTTTGCCATGATGTTTGCAAGTGCTGGGGAGAATTTCTGGCAAAGTGGAAGATACATGTAAAGCCTTGTCTGCATTGTTACTGATATGCTGACAAGTAGCCCTGTGTGTGTGTGTGTGTGTGTGGGGTGGGGTGGGGGGGCTTAAGTGTATGAATATATACATGATTGAAGGCAAACCATTTCTATGCTTTGCACCTCTCCACTTCATTTAAATGTAAGCTAGAGACGATACGGAGCCTGTCAGTTCTCGCCGGTACCTTTTCATCCATGCGTTTGCCATGCTCTCATGCTCAGGGCAATATGTGGAGAGAGCCTTTAATCTGCTATGGTAAGAAGACAAAGAGATGGACAGATAGACTCTGGCAATGGCCTTATGCACAGGGCCCGGCTATTATTATTGTTTTGCACTGTTCCAGTTTTGCTTAGGTTATAGAGGAAGGACTGTAGCCTCTCTACTGAAAAGGATGGCCCATTCTCACTGTTTGTCGACTATTCCGTTATGTCTGTTTCCTTCCAATTATCTTCTATATAATTAAATGCAAAGGTTCTTGGCATATGCGATCATTGACAATAGCTTTGAAGCCATTGTTTGTGTGTGTGTGTGTGTGTGTGTGTGTTTGTGTGTGTGTGTGTGTGTTTTTTTTTCACTCTCCTAATGCGCCTCCTGCAGCGGCTCTAATGAGAAGCCTCCATCAAAGGCTGTGAAAAGGGCAGCCCTTACCCCACCCTTGATAGCCACGGTCTGGGCAGGGAAGAAGGAAGTTTGCCTGGCTGGTTGTCTGGACGTGAACGGTAACATTCACACGTCCAGCCCTGCAGCTGTTGATCCTTGGGAAGGCACAGAGGCTAGGTCCTGTCATGGAGGAAACCAGGCGGCACAGGAAGATTTCACATTAAAATTGGAGAAGAGTCAACACTGTATCTGTCAAGGTAAGGAGGAAATATACTGAATATTATTGTTGTTTATACAGACCCATCCAACTGTAATCATACATTTAAAAATGATGGTCATACATCTTTTGAGATTAATTCTGACAGCCAGTTCAAAATGCACAAATGTCATTGTCAAGCCTAGAGTAGATTAAAAAACAAGCCGTCTTTGTGGCAAAACTACTTCTTTGAATGCTGATATTTAAGAACTAAACACTACTGGTTCTATCTTGATCCTTTTGTAAGGTGAAATTATTGAAAGCAGTTTTTCTAACTGCACTGCAGGTGTGGAGCCATTTTTAGATATTATATTATAGTAGCATAGGGCAATATGAAAATACTCCAATACAAGTGCACACTACACGACTTTATTATGAATACTGATGATTAATTCAGGTGGCATTTTCCCTATTGTAGTCGGTCAATGTGGAGCTTAATTTAACTATTTAATACACTGATGGGCAGTTTAACACTGCATCATATTTGTTGGTCATATGTTGTGTTGTATGTGAAATGTGATTGTTTGAAATAGCTAGTAACTGGAAGCTGTTCAAAAATATATTGCAGTAAAATGTACAATATCCCTCTATCAACTGTAATCTAACTGCAGTGGTGTGTTTCCATGCCATGCTCCTTTATAGTTCCACTTACGACAAGCAAAGATACTCACAATTTGTATTTACAGTAGATATACTTATTCATCCCACCACTGCTCGACTGAGTACAATGAAAAACATTTGATAAGTAGATTTAATACAGGTTTTCGGATTGGAAATATTTTTATTTGGCCCCGAAGCCTCGATAATGTGTTGATGTTTTTCACCTTATTAAGCGGCTGACTGAAAACATGAGTGACTGTTGGATGCTGTTCTTAAGACGAAAGTACATTCATAAGAGTCCAAGCCGTGCTAGCAAGCTCTAAAGATTGTTTTCTCCACTGGACCTCATTCCTGGCCAGTTGCATTCATCACACACACACACACACACACAAACAAAACACACGTGGTTACGGCTATACTTGTGAGGACACTCATTGACATAATGCGTTCCCAAGCCACTTACCCTAACCCTAACCATCAAAACTACATGCCTAACCCTACCCGCACACTAACCCTGACCTCAACCATATTCATACCTGGACCTTTAAACCTAGTCTTAACCCTCAAACAGCCCTTTATAGGCCAGCCCTCAGGTGATAATTGGCCGAAATGTCCTCACTTTCCAAAAATGTCCTCACTCCTGAGGTTTAAAACTCAAATTGGTTCTTTCAAAAATATTTGAACAAATACACACACACACACACACACACACACACACACACACACACACACACACACACACACCTTGCATCTACATTTCTTTTGTTACTATAGTGTGCTACACATGAGCTCTTGGTCACATTCAGGCTCCTACAATGTAATTTTAGATATGAGCTTAAATTACATTTAACCCCATCAGTTAAACAGTGGAAGCATTGTTCAAGCCATGACAGGGTTCGAACAAAAACACCCCGAGTACCACCCTTGGATGATTCGTCTGTGTAATCTTTCCTTTTTTTTCTCCTTATTTTGTCCATGTGATTCAATCTCTCTCTCTCTCTCTCTCTCTCTCTCTCTCTCTCTCTCTCTCTCTCTCTCTCTCTCTCTCTCTCTCTCTCTCTCTCTCTTCTGTCACCCTTGCTTCCTCTCTCTACTGGTGATAGGCATGAGCACGGACGGTTGGGACGCGGGGTTGGCGGATGAGGAGGGGGGGGATCATTCGGCAGGGGGCAGCGATGAGAGCCCATCTGAGGCAGAGTGTCTGTCGGGCCCCGAGTGCTCGGAGAACATGGAGGACAGAGACTCAGAGAGGCTGCTGCTCCTGTCGCCCGCATCCAGAGCAGAGGGGCCGGGCCTGGGCATGAGCTCCAGCCCGGCCTGGGCCCTGGCCTTCTACGGAGAGGACTGTTTCGGTCCGGACGTGATCCAGTATGCAGTGACTCTGGGCCAGCACACAGGAGGAGCCCCCTGTCTGGATGTGAAAACACAGGTGGGTGGGTTACAACCTGTGGAGCTAGCTGACCCTTAGCCCCAATGTCTTTGGACAGACAACATGCGACTGATTTATTTATCAGATTCTATTGCACTACTGAAGCGAGGAAACGTATATGTCATAAAGCATGGGGTTCTTTTATTCAATTCATGTTGCAGTGTGTAGAGGGGAGCCGGGTATAATTGCAAAGGATGTTATTTATAAATAGTGGATCTTTTTCTTTTTTTTAAGAACATTTAAATGTTTGTATTTCCATCATATTATTCTTTGAGCTTAATTGTGTGTTTATAAACTGCAGATTATAAATGCTCATCATTTAATAGTGTCATTGAATATTGCATTTTATTCTAGACTTCCATTCCTAATGCATTTTCTATGGTTCATCCAGGCGCTTATTATTGAAAGCAGTTTCACTTAGCCTTCATTCGGTCCCTTCACCTGGTTGGGTGCAGGAATTATTTCCCTATCTGTAATGAAGTGGGGATAGTCTGGCTTAGGGTGAAATAGGACAAACGTGTGTGTGTGTGTGTGTGTGTGTGTGTGTCTGTGTGTGTCTGTCTGTGTGTGTTTCTGTGTTTGTGTAAATATATGGGGACCTTAAGATAATTGCTATATTATTCTTTTCCAACTGGATCTGAATACTAATGTGTGGAGCTTAGCCCTTGGCAGAGGAAATTATTATCCTTCATAAAAGAATATTAATGACTCGTCTATGTGTTTGCACACTTTGATGACACCACTGCCCCTTCAGCAGCAGCCAATAACAAACTTAAAGAGCCGTGCTGCTTGCGATTACTCTCTCTCTCTCTCTCTCTCTCGTTTCACTTTAAAAGGGCTGCTGCGTTCTGTTGCCACGGTGAATAGTGTGTGTGTGTGTGGGGGGGGGGATACACACCCAAGGGCTTCTTACCGTGAGAGGCATGTGGTGTTACTTTAGGGCCTTCTTCTGCGTGATTTCTTTTTGATCTCCTATGAACAGGAGCTGCAGCAGCAACTGGTCATTGAATCAAGGAATCTGAAGAAAACAAGAAATTTCTACCAGAAGCTGATTCAACAAGAGAGAAAAAACAAAGGTTGGGCTCCTGCTTGATAACACTGCTCATATATACCAACGTGGCATGCAAAGCTTCCAGTGGCGTATATAAACTGTGACTGCGACTGTGGCTCAGTTGGTAGAGCGGGTTTGGCCGATGATCAAAGGGTTGGAGGTTCGATCCCCGCCCTGCCACCTGTGTCATAGTTGTTGTGTCCTTGGGCAAGACACTTAACCCACCTCGCCTTGTGTGAATGTCGATAGTTAGCCTGCTATCGGTGTATGAATGTGTGTGTGAATGGTAACGTGGGAAAGGAAAACAGGTCTCCTGCTTCGGTCTCAATGGGATATACCTGTATAAATAAAGGTTAAAAAAAACAGCATATATGTGTCCCCACAGGTTCAGAGAGCAAAGTGATGCTGTCCAAACTCAAGTCCCAGTTTGAAGAACTCAGATCCAAAGTGGTCTTCTTGGACTGTGTGAAGAAATACCTTGAGGTGACTGGCAAATCACTACAATTCTTCAATATTGCTCCTTCATGTCCTAACAGACAGCTGTCCTTTGCTATGATGTCTTGTATTCGTGCAGATTCTCAGAGTGGAGCAGTGGGGTTTGGAGGTTTCCCTACTGCCTGGGTTGGCTGTGTGTGGACCTGGATCTCTGGACCTCCAGTCCTCCGATGACACGTCCGTTCTGAGCTTTGGCACAAGCAAAGGGAAGAGCACTCTGATAGCTGGCTCTCCTGTGGGCTTCATGGCTTACCTCTACGCCAGGTATTATCCATGAGGTTTTAAAGTGGGAATATGCTAGCTAGCCTTTTCTTAAGTCAAGTCATGAAGTCATATGAACTTGGATAGTGTCTCAAAGGGTTGTAGTTTCTTTGTTTTATAAATAACCCTTCTTGCTGCTTTTGAGACCGTGAGTATTACTACAGCAGCTGGATTGACCTCAATATGAACAACATTGTGTGTGTGTTTATGGTGATAAAGAAGCATAAAGAAGAGCTCTGTTGCTCGGAGTAATAAGATATAACAGGCCACACTTTGGACACATAATACTTAAATAAACCTTCAAATAATCAATGACAGGGCTGTTGGTCTTTTTGTCAAATGAAATGTATTCTGACACTATATGCGCCTGTGCAGCTGAGTGCAGTGCAAAACTCAAAGCTACACATTTACTGTTGTTAGACACACCGCCCATAGCGGTACTATTAACATTACCACAGCATGTACAGTTAATGCATTGTCTGTCACAATTATTCCTCCATACAGTACCAAATGCATCTGGGTTTAAATTGGTTACTCCCACTCTTTTGCTCTTCTTTCCTGCTCTCTCTCTCTCTCTCTCTCTCTCTCTCTCTCTCTCTCTTGAGACTATTCATGTTGTTGGTTATAACTTTAGTTTAAACAACAAGTGCATTTACAATGACCATCCATAGTTCTAATCAGATCTGTAAGCAATGACACTATTAGACGAACTTGGTGGAAAGTGTTCTAAAAAGGTGTATAGATCATATACATTGCTATCAATTGTACTTTGTCATGTGCCCCAACCACTGAAACCAAGCCTTATCTCCTTTACATAGGGGAATCTTCATGTATTCCCATGTGTCTGGCAGCTCACATAGGCCCACTAGCACCAAAAGTGTTGCCATTTGGGAGAACTTTTGGTATGACGCAACTGCTCCCTCACACTGAAAGAGGCCATTTAAAGTCAGAGCACCCAGTACGCACGGCCCAGGGGCATCAGCTGATTCTCTGTTAATCATGCGTTGCCTCAGTTTGCAGTGGAACCTTCGACAATGCGTGTTATGGAGCAGTGTTGTTAAAAAAAATGGTGGTTTTGTTCTTTTTCCGTTTGCTGCAGAAATGCTGCTTTGGAGGGCTACATCCAGCAGTTCCTGTACACCTACCGATTCTTCTGCACTCCTGAGCAGTTGTTGCGGTTCATAATGGACAAATTCATCAGTGCTTCAAGGTACTGTGGGGCCAGTAAACCCATGAGAATCTCCAGTCCAGCCTCTACTGTAAACTACAAGACACAATGAATGCACGATAGCACACAGTTATGGATACTGACTTTACAACCATCATGTTTGTTTCTCTGTGCCAGACAAGGTCCAGATATGTCCGGAGAGAGTGAAAAGATCTTCCATCGCAGCCTGGACCTGCTCCACTTCTGGATAACAGACTGTGGACGTGTTGACTTCACGCCTAAGGCCAGCCTAGTGGAGACGTTAGAGAACTTCCTTAACGCTGAGGTAATCACATGTTCTCTGCTCTAACTGCACTGTGACTGCCACTCTGGCATTGTCTGTAAATGTATTATTATTTTGTATGTACGTGTGTATACAGTATATGTGTATTATGTGTGTGTCTGTATGTATTCAATATAAAATATATGGTATCTGTATATAGTGAGACAAGCCTGATCTTGCGCAGACTTCACATTTGTTTCTCTCTTGCATATCAGTCTAAACTTTCTCCAATCTCAGTGGGGAGGAGCCTGGCCCTGTGCGTTAGTGTGAAGGCAGCCCCTGATTGGTTCATGTAGTCTTTGACACCAACATTGATCGAAGAATAGGCTTGTCCAATGAAGCTAGATTGACGACTACAGTAACGAATCAGAAGCTGCCTTCCAATATATGGGAGGAACGTTAGGTCAGAATGTGGGTTCTGATTCCCCAAGGAGAATGGAGGAAGGCCAGACTGATCTGTAGGAGAGAAACACATGTGAAGCTTGTGCGAGATCAGGCTGGTCTCAACAGGCTAATCTCTATAGGTATCTGTATTTATGAACAATAACACACTACACTTTGGAAGTTCATTCAATTTATTTTCTCTTTATTATTTTCCCACAAAAATAAAGATCTGATCCGTAGGAATGCTGTAAATATGAACAATAACATTTTAGGATGAGGACTCATTTTTGCTCCTACAATAATGTATAAAAAGTGAAGCAGTTTAACAGGGGCTGATCACGTCGCCATTTTTCTCTTCATGACACGTGCATTGACTACTTCATTCTGTAGTTTCCTCCTTTGTGTTCCCGGACAGGTGATTCCTGTGGACAGCAGAGGGGAAGCCCTTCTCTCCGCGCTCCACAGTCCACCATGTGTGACTTGGTGCCAAAGAAGGGGAAGCCTGGTCAGCTTTGACGAACATGATGATTCTACATGTGTGCATTCATCTACTGAGGATCTTAGAAGAAAGGTCAGTATAATACCTATGCCTTTTGCTATTACTCTCCTTCTGCCCTTTTTAAATGTTTATGAAACGGTCTCATTTTTCCTCTGATGATCATATCTAACCTGTTAAAAGCAATCGCTATAAACATTTTTTTTTAATATATATTTATTTGTAATGCCTTTGCACGGGTCTGATTTTACCTCGGAACTAACAAAACAATTTACGGTGGGCAAAGCCGGAAGGGCACTATATCAAAGTTTAACCTGTGCCAGATAAATGTAGATCTCATTTATGTTGTATACAAAAAAATACAGCATTTATTCCTCTTTCATTGTATTGTCATTGGCTGTGTTCGAAAAGCCCTACTAACGTCCTCCCTCCTACATACTTAAAAATCGATTGTGTATGCGAGGTTCGTCAGACCGTTAAAAAAAAAACCTCTGTGTCGTTTGAAAAGACGCAATGCATTGTGGGGCGGTTGAGTAGGAAAAATAACCTATCGATCCATACACAAAATTGAGTGTACAATGTATCTTTTCTTATTAACTTCTCAGTGGAGGTTCTCTAGAGTGGTGGAGCCCTCTGCATCCCTGCCCAGAGAGAAATCCTTCTCCATAGCCGCGGCTCTGCCTATGCCCTGCTATGGCAACATGGTGGAAGACATCTCCAACGTGTGTCTGCACAGCGAGGAGCGGCTGCCATTCAGCCAGAATGAATGCAGCGCACAGCACATAGCTCAGCAGCTCACACTCCTGCAGCAGGTACACACACACACACACACACACACACACACACACACACACACACACACCCACACACACACACACACACACACATATGCACAAACTCATGCATGCACACACACAAACACACACACACACACACACACACACATAAACACATACGCTCAAACTCACTCACGCACGCACACACACACACACACACACACACACACACACACACACACACACACACACACATAAACACATACGCACAAACACACACACTCACTCACTCACTCACTCACTCACTCACTCGCTCACTCGCTCACTCGCTCACTCACTCACTCACTCACTCACTCACTCACTCACTCACTCACTCACTCACTCACTCACTCACTCACTCACTCACTCACTCACGCACTCACTCAATCACTCACTCACTCACTCAGTTACACTGCACTCATGTAGTTGTCTCTTTTGACCTCTAGAGGGAGACATGTCTTCATGTACAGCATAGTTAGACAGATAAAAACAGTCAGCATGTGTTGTAAATTGAAGTTATACCGTTTTAACGCAGGAAATGTTCCAAGAAAGTCATCCAGTGCATTTCCTCAACTCCAGAATGCAAGGATTAAGGGACAAGGTCTCGACCCAGAACAAGTGAGTACAGTGGTCCAGCTTTACACAATGTTTACATGCAGAATATTACATACCAATAGGTGACAAACTACTGTGAATTCTGCTGACTCTCAAGGCCACAGGATTTGATTCGGGTCATTTAGTGAGACTTTCAAATATTGAAACATCTGCACAGTTATTGTGTGTGTGCTATTGTGTGTGTGTGTGTGTGTGTGTGTGTGTGTGTGTGTGTGTGTGTGTGTGTGTGTGTGTGTGTGTGTGTGTGTCTGTGTCTGTGTCTGTGTCTGTGTCTATGTCTATGTGTGTGTATATACGTACATACAGTATAATACATATCTGTGCTACAGGGGAAATAGTGGTCCGTGGTCCAAATCTGACTCTGGACAAAATGATTTGACCCCCTTTTAAAAGTGTTACTTGATGTTTAAGACATCCACCATAACTCTAATAACAATTACAATAACAAATCTCCTGAAACCACCAAGAGATATGAATGAACCTTCTAATTACTTATCAATTTATAATTGTGTCAGTAACGATTTCTGGTATAGGTTTTACCTTCATCTGTGTTTTCCCTTTCCACCAGAAACGTGTCTGTGCTCGTCCCGCCAGTAGAGGGCAGTGGTGTGCTTGAATGTGAAGTGATTCCATCAGACAGCTACCTCCAGCAGCTGCTGACATATGCTGACAGCGTCACTAACTGGATCTCTGCTGAAATAGTCATCTGTGACTCTGTCAAGGTGAGAGGGAGACGCAACTCCTCACAGTAACAGGGTCAGATGGAAAAAAAATCAAAGGCCAACCATCGCTGTCACAGCCTGGACTGTGATTTCTCATCAGACAAAAACTGTCCTGTCAGTCACACTCTTTCCCCCATATGTGCTTTATGTTGCTTCTCCTGTCCTATGGCTGAATGGGTTATAGACAGATACAAACTAATGGAGATCATTCTATGGGACAACCATACATTTTGTTTTCAATTGTGGATTTAAATATGTTTTATGTTTAGATGGATTGTTTGCTTGACAACAAATTAAAGCATCAAAAGGAAAAGCAGCAGATCCTCAACTTTGAAAAGCGGGAACCAGGACGTTTTTGACATAGTTGCATTAGAAATAACTTTTTGCAAAATAGCCAACAGCAAATTGAATTTGTCAATCAACTTTATTTGCTTAATCAACTAATATTTCATCTGTTCTTGTAGCCCTACATACTGTTGGGTAATATACAATCTTTTTATTAAATTTGTATGTGTTGTGTGCAAAAATCCTAATGAGCAAAGGCACTAGTAACTTAAGTTATCACATGTAAGTAGTGGAGTAAGAAGTACCATCTTACCCACTGAATAGTAGTGGAGTAGAACTATAAAGTAGCATGAAAAGAAGTGCCTCAAACTTGTAAATACACTGCTTGAGTATATAATGTCCTTAGTTACATTACTCCTCTGCAGTTCACAATGTTTGCCCTTGAATTTTGCAGCATAACTTGCATTGAAGAGTACGCATTGGAAACATCGACCACATACAGTTTATTTGTTTGTACATGCTTCATTTTGCAACCTTCCACCGTCCCCAACTGTGTAAAGTTTGGCATTTGGCCTTGTTTAGCATTTTTTTATTTCATTTCTTGACCGAGCCTTCTTTCCCCCCTCGCAGACACAAGCTGCTCTGCTGACGAAATACCTGTGGGTGGGAAAACACTGCTACCAATGGAGGAACTTTGCCACGGCCATGCAGGTCCTCGGAGGTCTGGAGAATGTGATTGTCAGGCAATTACCGGTGAGGCGGCATCTCATAAACACCTCCCCCCACTCCTCCCACCAAATCCTGGGCTTCTGTAATAAGTCCAATGCCCCAGAAACTGAAACATTTTTTTCCCCCGGCTTTGATAGAATTGGTTTGGTGTTTAATTAGTTTCACAAATGAGAAATTAGAAATGAATGCAATTCAAATGAGATGTAGAACGTGTGAGAGCAGCGGGGAGAGAAATGTGGCCAGTGTTGAGTGAAAGTGTAAGTGTATTTTCCATATTTCCATCTTGACAGCGGGTTATATTCATTGAGTCCTGTGTTGCATCCAAGCCAGGCTATAATTAGTTTTTTTTTTTTCATTTCGGAGCTGCTTAATAAAACTTGCTTCTCTCTTTGCCAACAGGCCTGGAAACATCTGCCTTCCAAGGTGTGCGAGATCCTGGAGGAGCTACGAGCCGTGCAGGTACGTGTGCGTGTGTGTGTGTGTGTCTGTGTGTGTGTGTGAATGTGTGTGTGTGTGTGTGTGTGTGTGCGTGTATGTTTGTGCTATTGTGTCTGTGTGTTAGTGTGTTTGAACAGGCACACACATACAGTATGTTGTTTGAAACTGAAGACTAGGCAGGTCACATATTGTGAAAGCTGTGTGCTGCGGGGCAAACAGATCAATAGAAAAACAGCTTCAAGCAAACGCGCCTGTGTGCTGAGGGGGCCTGGCTCTGCTTCTGAACGTTTCCCCTCAAAGGAACCTGATGCATCAAACACACACACACACACACACACACCATTCACCTACCAACTTTTCTATTTAACTAGAATAACAGGAAGCATGCATGCTCTCTTGGCTATGAGATGTAAAAGAAACAGAAATGTCAAAAATCTTCTCATCTCAGTCATATTACGGCCGCTCCGTCAGACACGCTTGTTCCGGCGTCAAGCACCTTAGACTCTGGCTTAATTGGACATGTTTTCTAAATGTTCTAGTCCAGTTAAACCTTTTGTTGTTCAGCGTGCTTACAATTGTCTCTCCCCTCAGGTGTTTCTGAAGAGTGACGACCTGTGTTTGATGGGGGGGGAGCACTCGAGGAGGAGGCCCACCCTGCCATGTGCCCACATCCTGGCCATGCACGTCCAGCAGCTGGAGATAGGAGCCTTCACGCTCACCACCGGAGCCTACAAGTGGAACAAGCTCAGGTGAGAGGGCACACAACCGCATCAGTCTGATGCCTTATTATTATGTTTTCGGTTTGTCCATCAGGGCCATTCTTGTGAACGCGATATATATCATGAATGTTTTGATAGGGATTTATTCTTAGAACTTTGCACAAATGTCCACTCTCACTCAAGGGTGAACCAGTTAGATTTTGGAGGTCATAGGTCAAATGACAAGGTCACCGTACCCCATGAAAGCAATATTTCAAGAACGGTTTGAAGGATTTTTGTCAAGTTTGACACAAACTGGGGGGCGCTTGTGGCGCAGTGTGTAGAGCTTCACCCCCCTGGGCCAAGGCCCTGCAGCAGACCCGGGTTCAAATCCCGTGCGGGTCAGTTTTCTGCATGTCCTCTCTGCCCCATTTCAACTATGTCTCTCCTAATCTGTCTAATGAAGCAAAAATGTCATAAAAAAATCTTCTAAAAAATAAATGTCACTGTAACCTTGCGTATTCTGAGCACATTCTCTCATGAACGCTTAGAGGGATTTTCTTCAAAGTTTTGAAAATGTATGGATTCTGAATCACCCGGTCTCACAAACGATCATTAATTTCGCTTTGTTGGTCTTATTTTTAAATGATAATATTAAAAGTATAGGGGAGAGTGGCCTAAGTTGTGCCACTTTTTACTCAAAGTGACTTTAAAGTGAGGCCTTGACAGTAAAGTCTCCAACTCAAATATATACATATATTTCAGGGTGTTGTGCATCCCTGGCAATAAAAACGTTGGATCTGGAATAAACTGTTGAAGAAATATAGCTTTCGGAAAAAAAGTTGTCTTGTGGCACAACTTGCCCCTGGTGTGGTGTAAGTTGTGCCATTGGAGAAAATACCATGGGGTAAATTGTGCCATTGATATATATCTCATAAACTGTAATGCAAGACAAATCCATTAGATAATCACTTATTTAAGGTTTATTTAAAGTAAATAAAGTAAATATTTTACAAAGAGTGAAGGTCAATTTTCTTAAACAAGGCCTAGCAGATCTTGGTGGTTTTGCCTGCAAAGCTAATGTAGTGGATTTAAATGGCCTGTATTCACCAGAGTTTGCTGAGCGTGTATATCTTAAAGGTTGAGGTCACGGGGAAGAACGAAAACACCCATAGATGGACGGGTGTTTGACTTGTTGTTGCACAGATGATGAGACTACATGTCTATTTGCAGATATTAATACACCTGATACCCCCCCCCCCCCCACACACACACAGATATAAGACTGTGTCTAAGCGTGTACTAGTAGCTTCGGGGGAAAGCCCCCCATGCTCACGCTACCATGCTCCATGAAATCCTCTGTATGTCTTCTGGAAACTCCTGCAATAAACTTGGAACACTGATGATAAAGTCCAGTCTGATGCCTCTGTCTTTGTCGCCATGGGGAAACGATTTGGCACTACACTAACAATGACAAAGTCACCATCATCATCTTTCTGGCCATCTGAACTCTTGTCAGTGGTGTTGTTAAGTGGAATGGAGATGTCAGTCTCTTTTGAGCTACTGTAGACAATCAATTTCTTTTGGTGACCAGCGTATACAGCCATGCCAATGGCACAACTCTAAGAAATGTACTTTGCACTAGCTGCTCCGAAATGTAGCACTAGCTGCTCCTTGTAGAACCAACTGCCACCTGGCATATGCGACTCCCTCTCCATTTCTGCCTTTAAATCAAGGCTCAAAACCCATCTGTACACCCTGGTTTTTCCTCCCAATTAACTATCTTACCTCTGCACTACTATCTTTGTTCATATGTGGATGTCTGGGCTTTATGTCTTTTATTTTGGTTATTGGTATTTTACCTTAATTTTTTACCTACTGAATGCACTATGTAAAGCACTTTGGACAGTGCAAACTGTTATAAATGTGCTTTTTTAAATACATTTTACTTACTTACTTACTTATAACTCACCTAGGCCCTCTAGCACAATTCACCCCATCCCCAGAATTTTGGATAATACGCATGATGCAGCAGTTTAGGGCTGACATCGTGCTAACTATATAGACACAAAGTGTAGCATACTAAAGCACTAAAACGTGTCTATAATTGTTCAGACACAGTAATCAAAAAACCTTGATCATGGAAATTTTACTTTGAATGGCAAAAAACAGTTTTTTTTAGCTTAAATGTGCTTATATCTTATTCCATGTTTCTCCCTTCTTTACAGGATGAGTTTAATGGATGGCTCTTCTTAAATATGTGGTCACATTTCCAATTTCTTCTATGGTTTTCTAGAAACAAGGGGTGGCACAACTTGACCACCTGCACAACTTAGGCCACTCTCCCCTACTCAGTATTGTTACCTTTTATTTGGGAATTTTACTCAATCATTTGTTAGTAGTGAGGTCATTTTGGGATATTGATCAATCTTTAAATAATCAGTCCACAACATCATGGAACACTGTACCGATGGCGTTTATATCTGATTTATTGAACAGCGTGCAGACTTGTGTTGGTAGAAAGATGAACCTTCCATCAAACAAGCGTCGAAAAGGTTTGGTCGGATCCCAGAAACCTAAACTTAAACTTTAAAGCTGACAATATAAAGAAGTCCACATAAAAATCCTGCAGTGTCACTCCAATAAAAAACCTAATGAGTCCCCAGTTTGCTATCTGTGTTGTGGATGAATACATATTTAATTACTAGATTTTCTTTTATGAGATCTTACTTTTATATGCAAGCATTAGAAAAAAACACAAGTACTAATGCATTCTTAAGCAATCACCACATCTATTAACTCATAACAGGAGTAGCCAGGGTTGTGCGACGGTCCTCACTGATGTACATGGTGTAGTTAAACTGATCAAATCTGTGTGAGATGCCAGGGGATCATAAACATTCAGATATCCACCTACACAACATGAAACTTTAGCCTTTCTGGTGAAGACATGAAGTTAAATGGCAAAATGTCCCTGCAGAGCACTTCCTTAATGCTGCGAAACAAACCCCTGCTTTCAAAATCACATACTCTTTTCTTTTTGCTATTCTATATTCAGCTGACCATAAAAATAGCGTAGTTTGTACGCAGTATAGGCAAACAATTGGGGATGCTTTTACGTATTTATTTCATCATAATACCTTGAACTTGCCTCTTGCCTACTGTATATATCCGATGCATCGCTGGTTATTTTCATTCCCATATGCTCAATCGATGTCACCGAACTTCCGTTTGAGTGGATTGTGGGTCAGAATCGCCAGAAAACCAAACTGATTTCCACAAGTTACGCCCAGCTCTAGTAGGGCATCCAGGTATTTTTCAGCATACGGCATTTGAGCACATGTAGGCTATTGGGACATCCTAAAATTTAAAATCTTTTCTTGCATACTAAATAGCAGGAAAGTATGAGCATTGGAACGCAGC